>NW_017728886.1:204703724-204758046 GCF_001723895.1 Crocodylus porosus | reverse complement strand
GTAGCTGAGACCCAGAAGGGACTGTTCCAAGAGAACACTCCAGGAACAAGGGCAGGGTATGGTTAGCTGAAACGGACTGTCCTATTAAAAACATTGAGGCCAGGGACAGAAGTTATACATAAACTGGTTTAAGTCATCAGAAACTGGTTTAAACCTGTAACAGACCAGAAACTCAGTGCACATAAAGCACTTTCAAAATGGCTGAAACTGGTTTAAGATAAACCTGGTTGAATGTAGCATCAGACTTAACTGATTTGGGTCAAACTAGTTTATGAAACTTCTGTCAGACCCCTTCCTGGTTTACCTTAAACCAGAGTCCTCCAGCATTCCAGCATGCCTTCCAGCCCTGGGCTGGGCTGTCTATTCCAGCAGAAAAGGGGGAGGGGGGCAGGACTACTTCCTGCCGGCAAATTCCAGCTAGGGTCCAGGGGCAGAGAGGGGGGTTAAACTCACCCCCCGCCCCCTGACCCATCAAGTACAGAGCTGCCCTGCTGCTAAACTTACTGAAACTTACTGCTTGCTGAGACTGTGGACTACACATACCAGAGGCACCAGGAAAGCAAGAAGTGATGAGAAACCCTGGAGAGTCCTGATACTATGATTCTGGACTGCAAATTCCAGAGAACTCGAGGGCAGCGAGAAGAGGAAGTGAACACAGCCTATGCTGCCTGTGTGCCAGAGAGGTATGCTCTAGTGTTCCCTGTTCTGGCCTGAGCCACTGTGGGCATGTGACTACGTTTCCTGAATCAAAAGTAAATGTGTGTCCACTTGTTTTTCAGTTTAATTTCTGCGATTTAAACTAACCTGTAAAGACTGAATTGATTCAGCCTCCGGCTTTTTGACTGTCTGTACTTAGCCTAACTGATCAGAGCTGGACAAGCTCTGCCTTCTGCTGGCAGTGGTAACAAATCTGCCTGGAAGGTAGTTAAGGGGAAATCTGGATGACTTCCCTCTCAGCCAGAAAGATGTGTCCTGCCCTGAGCACCTGTTTAGGAAAAAAACACCACAATTATGTTGGACTCATCCAGAGGCTCCAGAGAAAGTACTCTTAATCAGACTCAAAACACGAACAGCATAAGGGACAATGAAGCTGATTATCAGCTTATTCACAACCAAGGAGCACTATAATTGTATATGTACATATGGTGATTTTTAACATTTTTCTTTGCAAGATTTTAATTTATTGTCATTACACACTTGCTATTATATTGATTATTATAGATAAGATAAATTTTGACTTTTTTATTCATTATTATTCACTAAGGAAATTTTAATGCCACAGCATTCCACACTACGTGCTGCTGGGTGGGTGGGTGTTGTGCATTTGTTATTGTATAATCCTTAAAATAGCACCAATAGCACTGTTCTGAGGTCCAAATCACAACACTTAGCAACAATCCTTGGGAGAAAAAAAAAGACCATTTTATTTAAAAATACTTCCTTTTACTAACAACCTTATTTCATAGCCCTTAGAAACCAATCAAGCTGCACCCAAGGTGCTATTCACTTGTGAAAACATCATAAAGTGACAGTTGCTAGTCTAAGGAAGAAAAGCACATTAGTCTAGAAGAGACTTTTCCAGGCCACAGAGTTCAGTCCCTGAATTCAGAGACAGCAGCAATCTGTTCCAAAGGATCCACAAGCATACTCACGAGAACTACCTGATAAAGGAACCAGAGGGACAAGGGTAGACCAGTGAGAATTTTAAGTAAATAAAAGGCTTAGATGACTCAAAACAGTGGACAGGCTCCATATGACAAAGGAAAGTGAACCTCCGCCCCTTCCTTGATCCTTGCCAATATTTTGGAGAAGATTGTGCTGTGCAGCGCGGAGATGTGATGAAATTTGGGGTGGCTGCAGCCTCCTCCCAGTGCTGCCGGAGCCCACTCCAAGCCCATCCCCTGGCAAGAAAAGCCCCGCACAACAGCTGTTTCAACCTGCAACTGTAGCTTACCCCACGCTGGGCAGATCCAAATCTATTGATGCACCACTAGTTTCTGACCACCATTTTGGGGAATCAGCATACCAAAATCAATCCTCTAATTATAGCCATACACAGGTGTCCAATGCTTTAGAGCAGTGGTTAGCAACCTTTCTAAACTACAAGCCCAAATGATCAATTCAGGCCAGAGGCAGCAGGGCATACACTGGGATGGGTACTAGCACCATTTTTTCCTATGGCAGCACAGAAAAGTGAGCACCACTTCTAACTTTTTAAACTTTTATTGTTAAAAAAAAGTTAAAAAAAATGAAAGTCCACAAGTGTGCAGTTCCAGCCTGGGAGGCTGCTCTTGCAGTTCTTACGCTGCCCTGGGATACCTGCTGGGCCACCCTGCTGTACTGCCGCCCCTCAAACACCCTGGAGTTGTGCTCACCATGCAAGAGGCCAATGGCAATCCCTCATAGTGAAGGCACCTGCTCCAGCTACCATGGTGTCTGCTTGGTCAGACATGCACTCAGCCCTTCTTCAGGGTGAGCCAGACCCCATGTGGCACCAGCCCCACAGGCACAAGGGAGAAGGACAGTACACACGGTGAAGGCCACCCCACTGGGACTGGACTTCTCCTTCCCTCAGGACAAACTAGGGAGGGTCCAGACAGTGTGAAGGAGTCTTCCAGATCTAGGCTGCAGTATCACAAGCACAATGGGAGGTGCAGGGAACCTGCATCACTGATGTGCAACCTGCAAGGAGGCCAGGTAGACCCACTTTGGGGCTGGAAGCCTCAATGCTGTGGTGAGAAGGCCTCACCAGACCCCTGTGGGGGGCTTGGCCCCTCCCTTATGTCCCACAGCAGTGAGATACAGGGACAGGAGAGGTCCCCAGTCCTGGCTCCATCTGCAGCTCCAGCTCTAGCTGATGGCGAGGGGAAGCCACATCTGAACAGTGCCCCCTAGTGGCTCAGTCAGGCCTGCTGCCTCCCACTTGCCTAGTGGCTTGGGGCCCATGCAGCACAGGGAACATGGCCAAGATATAAGGGGCTGGGGCTGTTCCTGCAGGAGATCACTAAATGGTAAACAAGTGGTAAACAGTATAAATGTAACTGTAGTTTACTTGTGTATATTCCTACTTTACGGGATTACACAGAATCATAGAAAATTGGGGTTGGAAGGGACCTTAGGCAGTCACGTAGTCCAACCTGCTGCTCAAAATAGGACCATCTCCAACTAGATCATTTCAGCGACGGCTTTGTCTAGCCAGGCCTTAAAAACGTCCAAGGATGGAGAGTTCACCACCTCTCTAGGTAACCCATTCCAGTGCCTTATTACAATCCTAGTGTGAATATTTTTCCTAATATCAAATCTCAACTTCCCTTACTGCAACTTGAAACCATTGCTCTGTGTTCTGTCATCTGCCACCACGGAAAGCAGTCTAGCTCCATCCTCTTTGAAACCACCTTTCAGGTAGTTGAAGGCTGATATTAAATCTCCTCTCAGTCTTCTCTTCTCTAGACTAAATAATCCCACTTCCCTCAGTCTCACTTCATAAGTCATGTGTCCCAGCCCCCTCACCATTTGCATTGCCCTCCACTGGAATCTCCCCAACATGTTCACATCCTTTCTGTAGTGGGGGGCCCAAAACTGGACAGTACCCCAGATGTGGCCTCACCAATGCTGAAGAGAGAAAGAATCACATCCATCAATCTGCTGGCAACGTTCCTACCGATGCAGGCCAGTATGCTGTTCAGCTTCTTTGCAACGAGGGCACATGGTTGGCAGATATTCAGCTTACTGTCCATTGTAACCTCTAGGTCCTTTTCTGCAAAGGTGCTGCTTAGCCAGTCAGTCCCCAGTCTGTACTGGTGCATGGGATTGTTCCAACCTAAGTGCAGGACTTTGCGCTTGTCCTTATTGAACCTCAAGAAATTTCTTTTGATCCAATCCTCCAATTTGCAGAAGTCTCCCTGAAGCTTAGCCCTCCTCTCCTGTGCATCTACTGTTCCCCCAAGCTTGGTGTCTGCACACATCTGCACACTCTATGCCATCTTCCAGGTCACTGATAAGGATATTGAACAAAACCAGCCCCAAAAGTGACCCCTGGGGCAGTCCACTTGATATCAGCTGCCAATGAGATACTGAGACATTGACTACTACCTTGAGTCCAATGATCCAGCCAGTTTTCTATCCACCTTACAGTCCATTAATCCAACCGGTATTTCCTTAGCTTGCTTGCAAGAACGTTGTGGGAGACCATATCAAAGCCTTACTAAGGTCAAGGTATATCATATCCACTGGTCTCCCCACATCCACAGAGGTATATCTGCATCCATCTTGTCATAGAAGGCAATCAGGTTGGTCAGGCATGACTTGCCCTTGGTGAATCCATGCTGATTGTTCCTATTCGCTTTCTCCTCCAACTACTTAGAAATGGATTGCTTAAGGACATGCTCCATGATTTTACCATGGATTGAGGTGAGGCTGACCAATCTGTAGTTCCACAGATCCTCTTTCTTCCTTTTAAGATGGCACTATATTTGTCCTTTTCCAATCATTCAGGACCTCTCCCAATTTCCAGTTTCATTTCGTTTGTGAATAACACATTATTATTTGATCATCCTGCCCTTTAACTTATGCAAGGACCAGAGCTGTTTAATATTCACACTCCATATGTATTTACAAAGAGGAAACCTCTCTCAACCTTCATTTGCTTAAGCTAAACAAGCTCTTAAAAAACCCAAGAACCAAAATTTTTCTCATGAATTCTCATTCTCCTAATGCCTCATAGTAATCTCCCTATACATTTTTTTAAGGTTAATTTAAACTGAAATAAGAAAGAAAAACCATAACCATGGAGCATGTCCTTGGAAAAGGGCCAGAACTGTGCATAACACTCTTAAGAGGATCTTGGCAATGCCTTGTACAGTGGTACTAATGGTTCATACTAAAAATGCCCTGCCCAATAAACCCCAAGACCACATTAGCTTTTCTTATGGCTGCACCACTCTGGTCATCCTATCATACACTAATATACCCAGATCCTTCTCTTCATCCATCACCTCCAAATTATGAGTCACCGTCTGATATCATAAGTTCTTGCTCCACGTGTGCCTTGCCAGACAAACTTTGCCCTCACCCCTCAACGAAATATAATATCCATGGTGGTGAATTTCCACCTCCTCTCCCACACCTACTTCATGCACTTTTCCTCCACGTAACTCAAACTCATCTTTACTGTCTTTTTCCTGTGGACTATTTATCCCTCAAATTGGATTTCTCTAACCTTAATTCCTGACTCTCCTCCTTCACCCACCTCTAAATAGTTTCTCTATGGTCATCCTATGTGACTTCAACTTGCAGAACGCTGCTGACCTAAATCTCCCTTATTTAGCTACATCAAACTTGTTTGAACAGGGACCCACTCTTCTATGTAATAATAAAGTGATTTCTTCATCATCTTTACTAATAAAGTTCCATCTCTCCACTTATTCTACCACTATTTCATCTCTTTTCTTCTTCCCAGACATTCTGTGATTAACCAGTTAATCACATCTGAAATAGTAACATTCAGGCAATTAATGGTGAGATAAAACAGGAAATAAGCCACACAAGCCACAAAATTATTACACATATTTTGTGGAGTGTTTCAAATGAAACTTAAATTGAATGTGTTGCAGGGTCCCCAACATGCAGCTTGATCCTGACTGCATGGTGGGGTTCTGGGATCAGGCCCAGTGCAGTTCCAAGGCTGGGACCCACAATGACTTGATTATTGGTCTTAGTCCTAGGACCACAATAGAGCTTTGAGCTGGATCCAGTGTGGTTCCAGAGCTGAGTGACAATCAGCTGATGGTGGGTCCCAGCTCTGCAACCACACTATAGCAGTGATGCTCAAACTTTCTGCCCAGTAGGCCAAAGAATCACTGCCTGGTCCTTCTGTGGGATGGATCCAGCCACTAGACCCAATCTAGAGTCCAAGGCAGGTGCAGCAGGGCCCCATTTGGAAGAAAGGGGTGGGGGGCAGCCCAACCCTGATCTAGCCATGCAGGAGAATGGGACTTGGCCTGACCCCACAGGGGGAGGGGGCATGTCCTAGTCCTCATATAGCCCGGTGGTGGGGGCATGGTTCCACCTCTGTGGGAGGTGGCAGGAAAGAGGGGGAAAGAGAACAGCACGGCCTAGCCCCCAGGAAGCAGGGACTGCAGTCTGGCCCCAAACCAGCCATGCAGGGGGAGAGGGGTGCCCCAGTCTCACAGGAGGAAGGTAGCAAGGCCTGGTCCCAACTCTGGCCAGGCAGGAGAAGAGTGTGACCCAGCCTGAAACCCAAATCAGCTTGTACAGGAGGAAGGGGAGATGGCTCAGCCCTGATCTGGCTCTAGCACCTATGCTCCAGTCAAAAGGGGCAAGTGCTGGGTAGGGAACTCCACCCCTTAGCTCCCTGCTGCTTGTCACCACAAGAAGTTGCCAACCTGCTCCAGGGGCTCTACCACCTATGCTAGCCAAAGCAACAAATGCTAGGTGTGTAGGCCAGCTCCAGACTTTACTGTCACTTGCTCCTCAGTCCTCTCCACTGTCCAGCTCTGACCCACTGTGCAGGGCTTGGGACTTTGGCACAGGGGAGGGATGGCAGTATGAACTTCCATTGCTTCCATCACACCAAATTTCCCGAACTGTGGGGAGCCCCTGGGGCCAGACTTCAAGGCTCTGCAGGCTGCATTTAGCCCATGGGTGAGAGGTTAAGCACCACTGCATTAGAGTGTCAAATTCATTCTTGTGTGTTCCCAGGGCTGCGACCAACCAACCTTCATCTGACTGTCAAATCTCAGCCTTGGGACTGTGGTAGTTTACTGGGTACCCAGTTTACTACGTGCCAGTACAGTAAGAGCCTGGAATCCCCAGTAGTAATCTGATCCATGATTCCAAAATTGCCAGGACCTAATACATCAACACCTCTGATTTTTCTGCTGCACCCATTTTTTCTTTTATGTACTCTCCTCCACCGATTGATTTATCCAGTTCTTTCTCTTCTCCCTTGAATCTTTTTCTTGTGTCTTTACCACAGAATATTGGATTCTTACTCCTGTTCCTATACCCCTGAATGAGGATTTTTATTAAATCTTTCATGACAAACATAATACTTTTTGACTGGAGAACAGATGCTGACATTCTTATATTCAAAAATATAGAAATCATCTAGGCAGCTATAAAGTCATTAATTTGATCTCAAAGGTGTACAAGGCTTTCAAGCAAATATTGAGGATAATAATTAAAGACATGGAGATTCATGGAAAATGAGATGAACTACAACATGGGTTTACCAAATAAACCGTGCAAGACTAAACCAACATCTTTCTTTGAGAACTGATTTTCAAGTCAGTGAAAAGGCGGTAAAATCCAGTTTATATGGATTTCTCTAAAGCTCTGATAGGGTACTGAAAGAATTTCTAGCCAAACTGAAAGAGCCTACTAAGTGAAGCTCTTCAGGTATTGGTCCTAGGGCAAATACTATTCAATATTTTCATTAATGACCTGGACATAAATATATAATAATACTGAAATCTCTTAACACAAGGTTGGGAGATGTCATCTACACGGAGGAGGATTGATAAATCATACAGGAAGAACTGGATGACCCAGGAAACAGAAGTACCATATTTCCTGGTGCACAAAATGCATTCCTGCTCCGAAAAAGAAATTCTTAAAGTACGGTGTCTTATATGTTGAAAAGGTGGAAAGAAAATCATCAGATAATTGAAATAGGATATCGGTACCTCAAAAACAAACCAGGAGATGCTGGTAATGGTCTGCAGCTTGAGCTAAAGAAACACAAAAAGTAGAGGTGTACGTGGTAGCACCTGTCCCAACATGTTGAGTGGTCACATTACATGCCAGGGCTCATCATACTGCCATCATAGAAAGTAGGGGGAAAGGAGGAAGCTGCTGCAGGCTACTACAGCACTTCTCTGGGGTGTACCCCAGACCAACCTTCACTCTCATCCTCAAGTGTCCATCAAGGAAAACATAGATGTGAAGGGCACAATGTATTCTTTTACTTGGGGACGGGTAGGGTCTCGTGGGAAAATATGGCAATAAAGTAAATGTAACAGGTCATGCATTTTCTCCTATAAACGGGAGGCTGACCAGCTGGAGACAAGCGAGGAGAGATGCTTTGGGAATATTAATCCATCTCAGGATAGCTATAAGCAACCAATGTGACATCCATTATGACAAATGCATACCTAGTACACGTCAGGAGAATGGAGAGCCCATCTTACAAGAGGAGACAAAAAAAAAAGTGCCTGGCTACTTAGACTAGCAAAAAATGAAGGCTGAGGAATGACATTGCCATCCTTTACCAATATCTGATGCACATAAGCTCCAGAAAGTCTATGGGACACTGTTGATCCTCAAATAAATGGCTACATATAAATTCAGGTGGGAAGTCTAATAGTTTCTAATCTCTAAAGAATGAGGTTTTGGAAAAAGCTTTCCTCAAAGAATAGTGGGGCAAGAAAACTAACTGTTTTTTCAACAGAGATAAATAAGTTTATGAAAGGAATGATACGATGTTATTGCCTGCAACATCAAGGAAGTGAACCTAGTAACACAGGATAAGCCTTCTGGTTCTTTGGAAGTTTTTCTTCATTCATAATTGCAAGACAAAAATGTATTTCCCCCTCAAAAAATATTTCCTCATCAACTATTTCAGGAAGAAGCTACCAGTGAAAATAATCTCAACAAAAGCTAGAACCATCACAACCTCTCCCTCTCCAAGGGAAAAGCTATACAGCCCCTAATATCTACCAGTGATTATCACCAGGGAAATAGAAATCAAACCAGCAAATAAAGAAGGAGCTATTATCACACTCAACCATCAAGACTACATCATTGGTCAGGCCACAACTGGAGTACTGCGTCCTGTTCTGGGCACCACGCTTTAAGAAGAATGTGGCCTGCCTTGAGAGGGTTCAGAGAAGGGCCACCCACTTGGTTGCAGGGCAACAGGGCAGGCCCTATGAGGAGAGGCTGAAGGACCTGAACCTGTTCAGCCTCAACAAGCGGAGACTGAGGAGGGATTTGGTGGCTGCCTACAAACTCGCTGGGGGAGATCAGCAGCAAATAGGAAGGGCCCTATTCCCCTCAGCTGCACCTAGGGTGACGAGGAACAATGGCCAGAAGCTGCTGGAGAATAGGTTCAGGTTAGAGATTACAGGGACCATTTCACTGTTAGGGTGGCTAGGATCTGGAACCAACTTCCTAGGGAAGCAGTCCTCGCTCCTACCTTGGGTATATTCAAAAAGAGGTTGGATGAACACCTGTCTGGGGTTATGTGATCCCAGCATGTGCTCCGGCCCAGTGGCGGAGGGTTAGACTAGATGATCTGTTCAGATCCCTTCTGATCTCACACTACTATGAAACTATGAAATGAGGTTAACAGAACTATACCCCAACACCTGCATTTGCTGAGGAACTAGAAAATATTATCAAATCCTTTACATACCAGTTACAGGAAAAATGAATCTTTCTCTAATCCCCAAACTCTGCTATCCCAGGAACATTTTATATGCCCCCAAAAGGTTCACAAAAAAGTAACCCTATCATATGCAGCTGCAGTACCCTCACTGAAAAGCTACCATGAATCATAGAAATGATCCTGAAGCCACTTGTCACTCAAAGAACAAGTTTTCTGCAGGACACAACAGACTTTCTCAACAAGATCCAGAACACCAACCACCTCCCTGAAGGAGGTAATCACCAGCTTAAACATTAATATCCCATACTACAAAGGTACAGCTGCTAACCTGAAATACCTATAAGGATATGGACTATGCTCAGATTTGCAGCCACAACATATTGCACAAATGATTCATTTCATCCTTACCCACAATTTCAGTTTCAACGACTGATGCTTCCTCCAAACCATGGGCACAAAAATGGCTCCACAATATGCTAAACTCTTCATAAACCACCTGGAAGAGGAATTTTTAGAAAACTGTGCCTCCAAACCTGCACTGTATCCATAGATGACATTTTTATCATCTGTACTGATTACCTGGGACTCATTTATTGTCTTCTACCATAGGTTTAACAACCACCACCCTATTTTTTCTGAAATATTCCTACAATAGTAGGTTTCTAGATACCGTTACCTATATCCAGGATAGCACCCTCCACATGCTATATACAAAAAAACCTGTAAGAAGGATCAAACAGCCTATACATCCACAAAACTAATACTTACCCAAAACACCAAAAGAGCAGTGATCTACAGTCAGACCCTCTGATGCTACCACATCCATTCTGAGGCAAATACTATGGACACACATCTTGCCAAACTGAAAACTACTTTTAGCCAGCAGTGAAACTCCAGCACAAAAATAAATTACATCTTTGAAAGAGCCACCGAATACCCTGCAGCAATCTACTACAATACAAGAAAAACCCCACTGACCACACATCCTCAGTTGTCATTTACCATCCCAAACTTGAACAATAAGAAGGATCATCAAATAGTTACAGCCTATTTTCAAAAACAACAAAACCCTAAGAGCAATATTCCCAGCTCCTGCACCTCAACTTCTGGCCCCCAACCATGCTCAGCTCATCATCAGAAACAAGCTTTCTGCTGATCAACAGGTATTTAATGGGACTCAATGCTGCCTCAAAAATAAATGCAAAACAACCAGCTCGTCTACTACCACAATAATCACTATTCCCCACTCATGGGCAAAATGGAATCAGATGAGGTTTAACAGGGATAAGTGCAAAGTCCTTCATCTGTGTTGGAAGAACCCTCACCACAACTACACAGTGGCTGGTGGTGCACTGCCTGGCACAACATCTGAGTGAGACCTGGGCGTTAACGATAGACCAGAACATGAATGAGCCAGCAGTACGATGAGGTCATCAGGAAAGCAAATAGAACTCTGGCGTGCATCAGCTGATGTGTCTCCAATAGATCCAGGGAGGTGCTCCTCCCTCTTTGCAGCACTGGTGAGGCCTCAGCTGGAGTACTGCAGCCAATTCTGGACATGTATAAGCTTGAGAGGGTACAAAGAAGAGCCACTACATGGTCACGGGCATGGAGAACAGGCCCTATGAGGAGAGACTCAGGGAATTGGGCCTGTTCAGCTCGGGCAAGAGAAGTCTGAGAGGTGACTTGATAGCCGCCTACAAGTACATCAGGTGTGAACACCAAGATTTGGGTGAGCAACTCTTCAGGAAGGCACCTCAAGGAAGGATGAGGACCACTGGACATAAGCTTAGAGAGGGTAAATTCAGGCTAGATATGAGGAAGAACTTCTTCTATGTAAGGGTCACAAGAATCTGGAACGTACTCCCAGCAGAGGTGGTGCAGTCGTCATCCTTGGAGGTGTTCAAGAGGAAGCTGCACAGGCATCTCGTTGAGCTTGTCTGAGCCCAATAACTTCCTGCCCATGGCAGGGGACCAGACTTGATGATCTTACAGGTTCCTTCCGGTTCTACAATTATAAAAAACCAACAGAATCCATGGATCATAGCCATCTATCCCAGAATATGATATACCAGTTCATCAAATGCCCACATGGAAATTATGTGGGTGAAACCGAATAAAAATGACCCACCAGAATGAATGATTACAAAAAAAAAAAAAGATAAAGAATAGAGATACTGCAACACAGGTAAAACATTTTTCACGGAATCATCGCTCCCTATCAAACCTCACCGTTCCTATGCTCAGACAATACTTACAAAACACTTTCAAAACAGGAGCCAGGGAACTTGGGTCTATTGAACACTAAGAATGAGGGACTTAATGCAGACAGTGACTTCATGGTCCATTACAATCTACTTGATACTAACATCTGCATTTGACAGGTCATAATGACCCTCCCGAATGATCACCCTTTTCCACTTATCAAAAGGAATCAGAACTCATAGTAGAGGTGATATCTTTTATTAGACCAACTAGATACTTGTAAAAAAAATTCTTTATTTGCAAGCTTCTGGGAGTACTCTTCAGGCGTAAGAGAATGCAAAGATTGTAAAATTTCTCCTAGGTGGGAATGGAAATTTATATTTCACAGGAGAGCTGAAGATTCAAGATCTCCGAGTTGGAAAAATTCATTTTGTGCCAATAAGACTCAGATAAAAGTTAGAGACTGCTCTATCTAGTTGGTCTAATAAAATATATAACCTCTACCACATGTTCTGATTCCTTTTGCTTGTAGGCCAATATGGCTACAACCTGTATCCCTTCCACTTATCAGTTTTTACTACACCTTTTTTTGTCCAATTAATCTGCAAGTTCTGCTAAATACCATGTCACAAGGCCATGAAAAAGGAAATGAAGGATCTGTTGGCTACCCAATAACTTCTCTTATCCCATTCTATTTATATACGGAGTTTTACAGAAGGGCTGGTTTCATCTGCTATTTAGCACTCCTGTGCCTGCTCCCCACCCCAGGTACCTGTACACGTGCTCAATGCTTTTTCCAATGTGTTCTAAATTAGTTGATCAGATTAGTCAGGTCTGCTGGAGTGTGCTAATTAACATGCAGCCTTGGAGTTGTATGTATTCAGTGTCCCCATGCTTCAAAATGGCAAGGGTAGTGCTTTAACTAAAGCTCATTGAACGAGCTTTAGTTAAAACGCCTCTGCCACTATTTTGAAGCACTAGACACTAAAAACAAGAGACACTGTGGGCACTTTAATTAGAATGGCTCCTATGAGCCATTCTAATTAAAAGCATCCTCCCCACCAGCCAGAGCACATGTAAAGATGCCCCCAGAGACCAAAAGAAGGGTACTGTGATATCTAAAAACTTATTTAAGTCTATCCCAATTTTGCACTTGGTCCAATAAAAGATATCATCCAGGAAAACTTCTTGCCTCTCACTTATTTCCTCTTCTAGAAGTTCATCTTCTCTCTCAAACTCTGTAAGTTGCACTTTTCTCTAACAGAGCATTCCTACACTAGAGATTTGTACCAGTAAGTTATATTAGTATGAACACCCAATGCAGGAAAAAGGCCATGATGAATAGTATGCTGAAAAAAGAAATAAAATTCATATTTCCATGTTGCTATCGCTGAAGTAGAGACGCTTTCTCTCCAGAGAAGCTGGGATGGAAGCACACGCCCAAAAAAAGGAAGATGGAGGGGGCATAAAGAAAACACAACCACCACCAAGTATTTAAGGCCAAATTATCTGTTTGTAAAAGTCCATGGACTTCAAAAGAGATTTTGGAACTTAATCTGCATTTCAAAGAGGACAGTGAATTTAACAGTTATTTTGTACAGGTAATAACTGTATATGTACTATAATTTCCATTTTGGATGAATGCAAAAATAGCTTTTCAAGAATATGGAATGTATAAAACTTGTATTCATTTAGGAGGTGTGACATTCTAACAGATTTCACTGCTAACAAAATAAACACTAAATTGCTTTCTTAGAAAATGCAGCAGTCATAGTTACGAGTAAAAATGTAGCTTGTTGAACTAGCACATAGGCATTTACTTGTACAATTTTCACTGCAATGCTGTACCATTTGAACACTAATGAGTGCACTAATGAGTATACACGTTTTTCTGTTTTGTAGCAAGAGTGCAACAGAAGAGTAAATGCAGATAAGGTTCTTAGGGTAAATGTGATATTTTTATTAGACCAAATAAATTTAGACCAACACAGGTACAACCAACACCACAGAAGAGTAGAGAAATTCAGTGCCAGTAGAGGGAGGCAGCTGCTCTCTAGGCAACATATCTAAATGCTCCTGATGCACAGTAGGGAGCCAACTGAGTTTGTTTTTGTGGAAGTGAACTCACCCCTCAGCCATTGTCTAAATGTGGCTTTAAATCAAGCTGTAATTAGATTTTGCTCTATTTAACAAAACCCCTCTGTTGCTCTTCTTTCCTAGTTCTAGACAGGAAATAAAAATATTCATATGAGAAGGGGAAAAAAACAAAAGAGCAAGGAGCAAGAATGAGAGAGAAAACTTTATGCTTCTTCCTTCATACTCTGGCATATGTACAACTGTAAGTACAGAGCATAAAGTAACAGGCTAGGTTTATGGGATGTCTGCTTAATTGTCCTGCAGTTTTTAAGGAGGCACAGAAATCTCCCATCTGGCTAAGCACTTAAAATGTTAGTTCAAACTTAGTAAAATTCTGCTTTATCATACTCAAACAGCTAGACAACACTAATGAATCCAATACTTTAACTAAGTCTAAGTTATGCTCAGAAATTTAATTTACTGGGCAAGCCCTAAATGGAAATCTTTTGCTAAATACTCAAGCAAACTACAGCTGCCACGTATTCATTTTGAGACAGAGCTTTTCTCTCTCCTTTCATTTCAACTATTTCTGTCTTTCTAACCCTTATTCCTATTCCAGTGGTAAAACCACATCCCTATAGTGTAGTTCTTGATCAGTACCAATTAACTCAACTATTAATATCCTCTTGCTTTCAAAAGCATTTTACTACAATGCATATAGTAGTATTAAGTGGGTTATTTTCATGATTCTCTCTCACTCACTCTCTCTCTTTTGGCAGAGGGGGGAGGGGCTGGATTGCATTACCGTGAGGAAGTATAACACCCACTTTAATTTATAGTGCTATACAAGTAGCTTCATAGTAAGTTATGTTGGGCTCCACTCACACAACAACAACTAGTAATGAGCTGTACTAATAAAGCACTTTTATTCAGAAATCAAAGACTGCTTTACACTGGTACATAAATACATCTGTTACTGTAGGATTTTGTTGGTCTATGATGTTGACCTACGACAGTCTCTTTCTTTTTGAAGTAAGTGTATTTTTCTTTGCAAGAGGTAATGTTTTTTGTAAGCGATATCTTTTATTGGACCTACTGCATAGTTGGGATAGATTTAGACAAGCTTTCAAATGCAATGGATTCTTCTTCAGGTTGTCTTCTTCCATTCAAAAGTTTGTTCATATCTATCTCAACACTGCAGTTGGTTCAATAACAAGTATCAGCCATAAAAAAATCTTGCCTCTCATATTTTTCTTTATGGCTTATTATTTCATAGATATTAGGGCTGGAATGGACCTCAGGAAATCAGAGTCCAGCCCCACGCCCCAAGAGAGGGAAGTCAGCTAGGGTCAAAGGATCCCAGCAAGATAAGTGTCCAAACGCTTCTTAAAGGAGTCCAGAGTAGGTGCCTGCACCACCTGCAGAGGGAGCCTACTCTAGGCCTTGGGGGCTCAGACAGTAAAAAACGTTTTTCTATATATCCAGCCTAAAACAGTCTTGGAGAAATTTGTGACTCTTGGTCCTTGGCATCCCGTAGGGTGCTCTGGCGAACAGACATTCCCCCAGATCCTGAGCATAACCCTGATGTACTTACAGGCTGCTACCAGATCACCCCTGACACTGCACTTTTCCAGGCTGAAGAGTCCTGTGGCTCTCAGTCTGTCTTTGTAAGACCTGTTCTCTTGCCCTCTAATCATGCACATGGCTCTCCTCTGGACTCTCTCAAGCTTATCCACACCCTTCCTGAATTATGGAGCCCAGAACTAGATGCAGTACTCTAGCTGAGGCCTCACTACGGCCAAGTACAACACTAGGATGACATCCTGAGATTTACTTGAGAAACATCTATGGATGCAAGCCAGAGTTTGGTTTGTTTTACCAGCTGCAATGTTGGATTGGTGGCTCACGTTCATCTTGTCTTCAATCATGACCTCCGAGTCTCTTTCGGCCTTGGTGCTATTGAGCTGAGCCTATAAGCATATTGCGGGTTCCCCTCCCCACCCCCAAGGATGCAGTACCTTACATTTGTCAGTATTGAGTGTCATTGGATTTGTATCTGCCCACTTTTTCAGCCTGTCCAAGTCAGCCTGGATCACCAGCCTATACTCAGGTGTGGAAGCTCTACCCCAAAGTCTGGTGTCATCAGCAAACTTGGACAATCTACTTCTGACACCAGTATTCACGTTGTTGATAAAGATGCTAAAGAGAACAGGTCCAAGGACAGAGTCTTGGGGGACACCACAAGTAACGGAGCACCATGACGATTCACTTCTGTCGACCACCACTCTTTAAGTCTGGCCTTGGAGCCAATTCCCCAGACACCAGACTGTGATGTAGCCAAGGCCGCAGTTGGCCAATTTTTTTCCAAGAGGAGATTGTGGGACACCAGATCAAAAGCTTTTCTAAAGTCCAGATATATGACGTCAGTCTCTTCTCCCTTGTCCAGGTGATATAAGTCACCTGATCATATAAGATGAGATTGGTTAGGCAAGACCTACCCAAAACAAACCCGTGCTAGCTGTCCCTCAGGATGTTGCCATCAGCCAGTTTGTCAAGAATAGGCACTTTGATGATTTTTTCTAGAATCTTACCAGGGATTGAGGTCAAGCTGATTGGCCTGTAGTTCCCTGGATCTACTTTCCTCCCTTCCTTGAAGATGGACCATTAATCAGGTTAGCTTTTTCCTGGGTGTCGGTTGTCAGTTGTCCCATTTGGTTTAGCTGGGGTCCAGTGTTACCCTTGCTTTTCTTCCAACTCCCCACATATCTGAAAAAGGACTTTTTTATTGTTCTTAATGTGTGTAGCCAGGTAGAGTTCAGTTGCAGCCTTAACTTTCCTAGTCCGCTCCCTACAGGTATGGACTGGTGCAGAATAATTCTTCTCTGTGGCAATTCCTATCTTCCATCCTTTATAAGCCTCTCTTTTTTGGCATAGGAGGTCCATGAGTTCCCTGTTGAGCCAAGGGGATTGCTGTGCCCTTTTGAAACCTTTCCTCCAAGACGGGATGGACATCCCCTTGTGCTTCCAGGATCACTTCCTTAAGGAGCGACTAGTCCTCTTGAATTCCTCTCCCTGTTGAGTCACGGTCACATAGTGCCTCAACAACAAGCCTCCTGAGCTTAACAAAGTCAGCTTTCCTAAAGTCATGGATTTCTGCATTGCTGACCGACTTAACAGCTTTGCAATGGATACTAAAACTGATCAGCTTGTGGTCATGGTCTCCCAGCTTTCCTTCAATCTTTAGGTTGCCAATTAGATCATCCCCTTTAGCCAGTAGCAGGTCCAGCAGCACTTTACATCTTGTTGGTCAGTAAACCTCTTAGGTCAGGTAGAGCTCATCCATGCACGTTAGGAAGCTTTGCGACTGTTCGGATTTGGCCTTGTACTCTTCCCACGAAATGTCTGGGTAGTTAAAGTCTCCCATGACAACTATGCGCCTAGAGTGTATAGCCTCAAGCAGTTCCCTGGTGAATTCCTGGTCAAGCTCTTGTTCCTGGTTAGGGGGTCTGTAGTAGACATCTACCATTGTGTCCCTTGTACCACATTCCCCATGCATTTTAACCCAGAGGGTGTCTGGTAGCCTTCCCTGGATGCCAGTGTCAGCTTGCAGGGATGTGTAGCTATCCTTGACATAGAGAGCTACACCCCCATTGTTTTTACCTGTACAATCTCTCCTGTACAAGGTACAGCCATCTATACCTGTGACCCAGTAACAGGTAGAGTCCCACCAGGTCTCCGTTATTCCTATTATAATTTCCTTTCCCTTGTAAAGCAGCTATATTCAAAAGAAGAGCAACTAAAATGATCGAGAGAAATTAAAAAAATTCTGAAAAGAAAGGACTGAACAATATTAGGATCCTTTCCTTAGGAAAGACTTAAAGGGAAGAAGTATATAGAATGAAGGATACAGAGAAAGTAAATCAGTAGTTTCTCTTGTCCCCCATTATAACACAAAAAAATGACTATCTAATAAAAGGTGGAAAATTTTTAAAAAAAATCAACAATAAATAAATACTTTTACAGGCAACAAAAAATTACATACACTATGAAACTCACTGACACAATGAACTTTGCAATATTCAAGGAACAATCAGGCATCAATAAAGATAGCAAAATATCTAGTTACTACAATGAAGGAAAACAAAAAAGTTTGGAACAGGTAATAAGATTCTTGGTTCAAGGTTTAAGCTACTCTGGCCACTAGCATAATGGAGACTATATAATGGATTAGACTAGGGGTGTGAAAAAATATAGCCCTCAGGCTATATTTCATCCAGTAGGGCTGGGTGAAGCTTCGATCACTGATTCAATTCAGCAGAGTTTCAGCAGATGAATCTCCAAATCCAAATCAAATCAGGAGACCCTTTAATTCCTCTGAATCAAATCGGAACCCTCGAAACCGATTCTGAAGGACACAGTTTTAAATGTTTTTCCTATATACTTTGAGGTACCAGGCGACTCGTGAACACTGAGATGGCGGGGTTAATGGAGCATCCCATGGGAGTCCAGGCTGGTTCCTAGTACACTTGGCAGTGGACCCAGAAGTGGACCAGAAGCACTTCCGGTCCACTTCTGAGTCCGCCGTGAAGCATACAGGGCTCCCCCGCCCTGCCCCCCGGCTCAGTGACTGGTGCCTCCTGGGTCGGGCGAGCACCCAGGGGCCCTCCATGGCCAATCGTGGAGCTGGGGGGGATGCTCTATCCACCCCACCATCTCAGCATTCACGAGCTGCGCCTGGTACCTTGAGGCATGTAGGAAAAAAAATCTGAAGCTGTGTCTATGGCCAAATCGCTGATACTCTGAATCAGCATCCAATCTTCAGATTCATATTTGGCTGAATCAAATCGGGACAGTGATCCAAAACAATGAATCGAATCACTGTCCCCCAAATTGGGCCGAATCCCAATTGAATATAGCCGTCTTTGCACACCCCCAATATCCAGCCTGTAGAGACGTATTAACCAGCCCACTGTGTGGCACATGGGTTTTGGACTGAACCCACAAGTCATATATGTTGTGTGAAGAACTGGCCCCATGCACATGGTATATAGGACAGATCTGGTGAATGCTACAGGTGGGGCTGGATACAGTATGCATTCTGCATGGGACCAGGGCTGAATCCAGAGTCAGCACTGGCTGCATGTGGCTCACAGAACCACATCTGGCATGCATTCCACGTGGACAGGATACAAGACTAGTTCTGGCACGCATGTGGCATGCAGGACTGGGTCCAGGGTACTCATGGAACCCACCGCAGACCAGCTCTGTGTGTTGGATCCAGTGCCTTGGGCTGGTCTGTGGGCCCAATACAGCCCATCCAGCTCAATAGGCCACATGAGTGTTGACAACCCTGGACTTAGATGGATCTAGGTTTTGATTTATATAGGAATTCCTAATATTGCTATAATATGCACATATTTTCTACTGCAAACATGAAAATTATGAGTGCACCCAGCCACCTAGTTAAAAATCTAAGCATTTATAGTCCTCACCCAGAATTTAAGTGAAGGCAAGACATGCTCACAGTATCTTAGAGAAGCTGCCATTTACATCAGTGCCTGTACCATTTGATTTTCTCTTTGTTTACAGCTAAAGAATTGTGGAAGACCGCAAAATAATTGTGGAAGAGTCCTCTTCCATTATTTTTACTTTGTTAACTTATCTGAATATTAATTTATATATTGTACTGATTTAATCCATGATTTAAATCAGTACACTATATACTACTAAATATTGCATTTAACCCAAACACTTCACTAAGTAGAAGTCTTTCTTTAAATAATCAATTACAAATCAACTAAAAGCAGAGATTGAAAAGCTATCTTCTAAAGAAAGGTTTATTCTCAATGGTTGATATAACCATTAGAAAGGTGTAGTTCTAAAAACTGCCACATAAGCCATTTCCTTGCAGGTAAAATAGGCTACCAGCTAAATGATACAAATGGTACAGGGCATCTTCCAATGTCCACTGATTTCAATATTAACAGCACTGCTTAACCAGATTTAAGCTTACTACTTTATGCAAGACAGAGGTGATACAGACTGTTTGCACCTTATTAAGGCTTGTTAAATGGTTATTTATAAGGCCTCCCTCTAACACCAGCTGTGAAATTGACAGAAACTAGTCAGTTTCACAACTGCTAACAGCACCACACAGCACTGACAATGACTGACATGGGCTAAGGATTAACTGCCTGCTCCAGGCATTGGACAGTTTCCCCATTATCAAGGGAGGCTGAGGCTTCTTATACTTTAAATAGAGCATTTCCTTTAAATGTTACATTTCTTTGCCACCAATAAAATATACACTATAGAGATATACATCTAACTTAAGCGATTTTTTTCAAGCAATATCTTGATTTCTTCAGATTCTTAGTAATGCTATGTTTTTACTGTGATAAAAGGCTAAATAATAGATTGCTCTGATTGATGAGAATATCACTCAGATTTCATTATTTCTGAAGTTTCCTCTGCACCTCCAAAAGTATTAGTTCATTAAGCTGCAGCTTCTGCTTTTCACACTACAGAAAACTGCTTGTGGCATCTGAATGAAGAATTTCAATTTCACAGTTTATATGGAAATGCAGTGCCACTAATCTAAGCAAGGAAAGGATATTATGTGGTACAATGAAAACAACAATCAGAATGGAGTTCAGACAACATTATGACACACAGGCTGAACTATAAATGCACAGTGGAGGAAAAGGGAGGGGGCTGAGAGGAGATAAAAAAAAAGTATACAACTACCACAGAGTTTTAAAATGCTGTCAGCTTTGAACTAAAATTCTATCTGAAACAAAGTATCATTGAAGCAGATGTCAACATTTTTTTAAGGTGAAACTGTACCTTAGTTACAGATGTTGACAGCTAAAGTCAGAAAGTGCCTATTTAAAAATCTTACGTAAAGGGAAATGCCCAGCTGGAGCAGGGCGAGGTGCAGGACAGAGCCACGAACCAGACTCATCCAGGGGGGAGAGGTGGGCAGGCTACCTACCATAACTTTTTATAGTACCAATAGTTAAGGAGTCCCTGTAGAATGTTTGACAAGTTATGTGAAATTCTTGCAGCATTCCTGCAAGAATTAGCAAAATAATTATCCAAGTATTACAAATCCTGATTAGCATAACCTAGTAAAATGACCAAGCATTGGCAAGACAATCTCCTGGAGGCACCCCAGAAAATAATTAAAGGTAATGCTAGATTTGCAGAAACCATCTAGTAGTGACTAAAATCCTTTATTATGTTTTGCTTGGCAGTTGCTGTGTAATAAATAGTGGTCAGAGCACTAATCATTTCATTGTTACCTTAGCTCAACAATACTATTAATAAATAGCAGTATGTATATAAAAAAAAAATTTAAAAAAATGCATTAAATCACGTCTTGGGTAGAGACTGAATTTTCAATAATTTGGATCAGTAACAGAGAATTATTTACAAGTTGGGGGGGGTTTGGAAAATTAAGTCTGCAAGTCTTTAGTTCCCTCTAGACAGGTTAAAAATTAGTTCTAAGACTTGAGAGTTTGGGTTCATGTACTTCTATGGAAAAAATCTTACACAGGATCCTTTTTCAAACAAGAAAATAATATTACTATTGGCAGTGGAGGAAAAGGGAGGGGGCTGAGAAGAGATGGAAAAATTATACAGCTACCACAGAGTTCTGACTATTGGCATGATCAGAAAACTGGAGGATATTGGGCTCAACTGTGGGACCATTAAGCATATACGAAACTCGTCACAAGGTAGGACACAGAGTCCAAATGAATGGATCGGTGTCGTCCTGGTGAGATGTAGGCAGCGGCATACCCCAGGGGTCAGTACTTGGCCCAGTGCCATTTCATATCTTCTTCAACAACCTGGATGAGGGGTTGAAAAACCCATTGGCCCAGTTTGCAGATGACACCAAGATATGGGGTTGTCCAGACACACCCGCAGATAGGCTGCAGATACAAGCAGACCTAGAGAGGCTGGCGTGTTGGACAGAATGGAACCAGATGAGGTTCAACATAGAGAAATGCAAAGTGCTGCATCTGGGAAGGAAGAAGCCCCACCACACCTACAGGATGGGCATCGCTAACCTGGCCAGCACTACAAATAAAAGGGATCTAGGGGTAACAATAGACCACAGCATGACTATGAACTGGCAATGCGACACAGTAACTGCTAGAGTCAATAAAACTCTGGCATGCATCAATCGATGCATCTCAACTAAATCCAAAGGGATTCTCCCACTTTACTCAACATTGCTGCTTACCAATTGCAGCTTACCGTTATATCAGAGGCATATGTCAGGGGCTCGGTGAACAACTGTTTACCAGAGCGCCCTGGGGGAAAACTAGAAACAATGGCCACAAACTCCAGGAAGATAGTTTCAGGCTGAAAATTAGGAAAAACTTCTTTGCAACTAGGGTGTCCAGATGATGGAACAAGCTTCCCTCAGAGGTGGTGGAATCATCTACCCTAGAGTTCTTCAAGAGAAGACTGGATGTCCACCTGGCTGGGGTCGTCTGACCCCAGGTGTCTTTCCTGCTCATGTAGGGGCCTGGACCCAATGATCCTTCAGGGTCCCTTCCAGCCTTATGATTCTACAACTGTTCTACATTTGAATTATCTTTATTTTAACTATTTCTGTGAGAGCCAAATAATAGGGATGCACCGATAAAGATTTTTTTAGCCAATACCGATTATTAACGAGCCATATCGGCCGATACCAATCTGACTAACGATATGCAGCCTAGCATCTTTGAGAGCGGTGTCCAGCTGGTAAGTCTGTGGTGGGAAAAAAGGGGTGGAATGAGCACGGGGGGGGGGGCAGACACTGCCCAGCTGGGGTGGAGCGTGGGATGGAGCTGTGGGTGGCTCCCTCTATTGCATGCACCCTTGGGGGAGGTATGGGGGTGGCGATTTTGCCCCCTAGATCTGCGCAAGGGGTGAGGGCAGGCTGCTGCTGTGTGCTGGGGCCAAAAGCAGTGCCAGGCTCTTCACAGCAGAGGGGGTAGGCCAAGACTGTGCTCAGGGTGGGAGGTGGCAGTGGTGTTGGAAGGTGGAGTTCAGGGTGGGCTACGGTGAATTTTGGGGTGGCTGTAGCCCACCCTGTAGCTCCCTCTCCCAGCGCTGCCACCTTCCCCTGGTGCAGCCCCAACCCAACCCCTCTACTAGGAATAGCCCGACACCACCCCCAAGCCCAGCCCTCAGCAGCAGCACGCCCTCGCCCCATGCCCAGATCCAGAGGGAACATGCCCCCATGCCTCCCTCAGGGGTGTGCGCAGCAGCAGGAGCCACCCTCTCCTACTTGCGCCCCTCTCCCGATGAGTCCAATTCATGGCTCTGTCCCATGGCTCGCCCCAGCTGGGCAGCACCTGCCCCTGCCCCAGCCCTTCACTCCACAGACTTACTGGCCAGATGCTGCTCTCCAAGCAGCCAAGCTCTACTCCTCGCCACGTACATGCATGCAGCATTTATCACCGACATTATTGTTCACGTCAGCCAAAAAAAGCTGATTGCGAATAATGTCAATTTTCCTTTCACTGATGTCAATATAATATGGATTAATGCATCACTGCACCTCTACCAAATAAGCCATTCTGCAAACTTAAAATCCTCAGCTAGCCCCCTCCATGCTTCTTCATTCCTTCTCTGCACTCAACCAAGTGAGACTCAGATGCAGTCACTCAGTTTGGAAAAGGTCTTCCTAGTACAAAACCTACTTCCTAGACAACTTCTACTAGTCTCTCAATCTATCCAAACCTTCCATACACCCTGAGGTTGCTAAATTGCTGAGTCATAATGAAAGGCTGGACAAGAGAGAGACCTGTGTTGAAAGTTGTCTGGGAAGCAGAGGTAGCAGCTGTAGTACAAAGGTACCTTTTAAGACTGTTGCATGCTAGTTTACCAGAGAAGACTTGCTCTAACAGACTTTATTAGGTGCAAGTTTCCATACTGGGGAATGTTATGTATTCATAAAAAGAGCGGAAGAGACTGCATGGGTACATAAAGGGAATTAAAGTAAAATTAAGGCTTTAGTCAGGAAGAGTGCAGGATCTGGGGCCTACTTTAATGAATATTATGTGTTATGAATTTCAGCATGGCCCACATTGCCCTTCCCATATTGCTTAAATGGGACAAAGGTCACATTATGAAAGAGGCTAGGAATTACTGAAGTCAAAGAAACAAAACCTATTTTCAAAGCCCAAAGTCAAAATAAAGTTGAAGCCATTACCAAGCTTTCTGCTTGAGCATTTAATTGAATAAATCCATTGAGAAAACAGTATCTTCCAAACGGTCATAAAATTCGGCATAGTATGAAAATCTGTTATTTTTTGTTGAAGGATAGCGACATTTTAGGTAGCCAAAAAATTACACTACTACATCTGACCTCTTTCAGCTAAAGAAAAGAAAATGAAAAAGGATGAGTAAGAAAGGCCCATTCTTAATTTTCAAAAGTACTCTTGTACAAAATAGAAAGAATAGAGCCTTGAACAGGGGCTTGATATTCCATACAGAAAACAAAAGCACAAATCTTTTTCTGCCTATGTAGATTTTAACAAAGTCTACATGATACAAATAGAGTGCTTTGGTCAGTATTACCACCATGGCCTGGTATTGCAAGTACCTCTGCCTCATTAAATGCTCAAGTTACTAAATGGGTTAAAGAAATCGAAAATAGACTGAATTTGTTAGATTGAAATTTCAATAATACTCTTAGTGGAAAGAAAGCAATAAAGAGCAATGAATAAAACTCTATACCATTATATCCCAGAGATAAAATAATGACTAAAAAAACTAAGTCATCAGTTTTTTGGTTTGCGGTACAGGAGTTTACATTTGAACACAGCTGGATCCCACTCAGGCAGCCAGCTCCCATGACAGCACCTTCAAGCTATATTGATTTCTATGGGAGAAAAGGCACCATAAATCTGCCTCAACAGCATCGCGTCATTCTTTTGGTTGGCTCTAGAAGGTAAATTAAATGTTTTCCATTAGTATGGTAAAGAGGCTATACAGTTTTGTTTTTATTTCAAATACAGGCTCAAGTTACGGAACACTTCAGCTAGCTATGTGGCAAGAACTACATGTTTAATATTTGTAAAGCCAGCAATTCATACTTAGGTGAAAACAGATGTGTGTACTGCACAGTTCCCAGGACTGTAAATGCCTTTAAAATATATGTTGATCTTGAGCTTTTTTGGTTAAAACAGAGGAAATTGAAGCCAAACCCAGGACTTCTTTTTGGAGGGAAGGGGAAAAAACATCAGGCAAACACATAAGCAGACGAGCAAAGCTGCAGCACAACAAAGTACAGTTTTAAGAAGCTATAAGCATATCACTTGAGGTAACAAGTGATATTTCCTTGATCAATTATTCATGTAATTTACAGCAATAGATACAGTTGCATCGGTAAGGGAAAATAAAACTAGGGCAAATACAACCCTCAGAACTACGAATTGCCCTCAATTTTCACTGCAACATTTGGCCATCATTTTACACCATGTGTTTCTAGTTAATAAAATATACACCCTGCCCCACATAAAGAGAAAGAAGGAGAAACAGAAAAAAGTACAAATTGATTTGCTGGAAATAGTAAAAGCATTCAAGACCACATTTCAGTCCTACACTCCATGAATTATTGATAACCAACACTAGCTTAAACTTTGTGCATGAATCATAAAACCTCCTGTTAAGTACAGGTATATCTGCCAACCACTATGGAATTATTCAAGTGCCTCTTATGAAGCTTTTACTTACCATATTTGCTCAAATATAAGATGACCCTGAATATAAGATGATCCTCCAATAAATTAGCTTCTATATATGGAAATATAAATTAGTTATAATTTTTCAGGTATGGAATCTAATTATTGGAGGCTTCTCCCAAATTTGTTCCTCTCCCACTACTACACCAAAGAAAATAAATCTGGGGAGGTCAGGCATTTCTCTTGCCCTCTTCCCCCCTCCCCACCCCCAATTTCTTCCCCCTGCAGCTTCCTCCACACCCTCCTTATTGTCAGTCTGCTCTCCATGAGCACATGGAAATGAGAAGCAAGTTTGAAAACACTGTCCGTGAAATAAATATACCTGTAGCAACTTGCATATACTACAAGTACCCATAAACTTAGTTCACGCAGAACTGATGCATTTTGCCTTTTCTGAAACCACTCCAACTTACAGTTTTTTGAAACCACTCCATAAACACACTTTTAAGCTGTACATATATACCTACTTATATACAATTCAAGCGATGCATAATACTAGTTCAAAGCCAAAAGGCTCATGATTTACTGCATAATTCACTGGGCTGAGCCCCCAGCAGAGTCAACAGCATTTCAAGACATGGTGACCCCACAGCTCAGCACTGCTCAGTACATTGGTGTACTGCAGACGCCCCCCAAAAAGGATCTATCTGCTAATTATCTCCCCCCCCCTGCATTCATGACTGAAACCAGGCATTTTTGTCAGGAGTCTTGGGATTCTCCAAAAATTTTTATGCACATGAGATGCAACGTGGTCCAGCTCACATAGGGCAGGCAGGGCTACACTGATTATATGCAACAGGCTAAGAGAGGGAGTGACAGAGGGATTTGGGGTGAACTATTTGGTGCCCATTTTGGTGATGTCTGCCATACATTTAAGGCTGGTGAAGAAATAGGAATCATTTGAAATGGAAAAGAAAGGTGCAGATCAGCGGTGGGAGTGGAAAAGGAAGTAGAAATGTATTTAATGTACAGATTCACCATGACCTGAATGTGTGTCAGCACTGAGGGAGACTGCATGTAATAGACAATACTATATACCTTATTCAAACTGGCGGCACTCATCTATCCGTGTGCGAGAATACTTACTGGTTGTAGCCGCACATACGATGTTTGAATGATTGAGTTGTGCTCAAATCAAGAAGATTTGAAACTGATTTGGCTGATTTGACCTGGAATAGGAGTTGGTTTTTTGGGAAAATAAGTGTGGTAGGTCCCCAGAGTATGTTTGCCCAATATAAGCCATATATTTTATAGTCATGCCCAGTGCTGTCTGCAGTTAATCAGCTTCATGGCTGGTTTCCATTACTGAGCACATGCTGCTGCTGGCAGCAGTTTTATGATAGACAATATATTTAATGAGGTTTCCTTGTACGTGAATGTAAGGATGAGGGTCTTTTCCTCCCACACTGATGGGGAAAATAAAAAGTATTCAAGTAAATACGGTACTCATTCTCAGCCTGTATAAAATTTAACTTTTTGAAATACTATTCAAAAGAGATACTACCAACTACAAAAAAGTGCATCTCCAGCACAAAATGTTCTATTGTAACAAGCAACTCAAAGTTACCGTGAACAAAACGGGGAAATATTTGCTCTTCCGTTTTTTCAGTTTGTTCACTTTGGGTTTTTTTTAAGTGTTATATATAATTATTGGTCTCGTCATTTTGTTGATAGCATAGCAGGGGTCAGACACCATGGGCCAATGCAGGCTTCTCTTTGCCTCTCAGAAGGGCCAGTGCCTGTGGCTATCCTTGCCACTAACCTTATCTCCTTTGCAGTGAATGTAAGCATAGATGTAGCAGAGCAACAGACTCCACAACAGAGGGAAGTGAGCTCTGCAGAGAGGGTGGGAGTCACTATACAGCTCTATGCCATTGATGCCCCTCTACCAAATGGCACTTTACAGGTGGGATTCATCCCACAGGCAGTAGGTTGCCAGCCCCAGCATACACCCTTCTGTAAATCTTTCAAGACGATGCCCATCTGAAAACAGCAACAATGAGGCTGAGACTGAAACTGAAGAAGGCAACAGAAAAAAAAGAAGAGGAAAAGTGTATGAGAAACCCTAACTACATTTATTAATATTGCTCTCAGGATTGCATGCAAGACCTTTTAAAAGTTTGTAAGGCAGTGACCCTACATGAAAATCCTGGCTGTACTGAAGCCAGTGTAAGTTTTGCAATTGGTTTCCTTTGTACTAGGATTTCACCCCATGTCTCTGCAGCAAGCAGTGCTCAACAATACTGGGTATTAAAAAATGCTCAATACATTTAATATGTATATTAAACAGAAAATATCCTCATCTTTCAAACCTTAATATCTTGATCTGAAAAATGAGCTTCTTACCTTGATATAAAATTTCTAAGCCTCTAAGTCGCACTGAATTATTTGGCATTTCTTTTCTTAACAGAGAGTTTAAGTGATATTTCATCTCATCTCAAGCAGTTATCTCCATAGAAATTCCAGGAGATTCCTTGAAGAAGTGCCTAGAAATATAGTAACAAGGGAGAATAGTTAGCTTGATTGATGTAGTCTCAGAAACTTCATTTTAGATATAAAAATAATTTCAATGAGTATCAAACCAGTGCCTTCCAAAAAAAAAAAGAATACTGGTGTTAAAAAATCAGATATGTACACTTTTGGAGAGGAAGGGATTAAAATAAAGGACCAGAGGATCGTAAGATATAGTGCTGGAAAGGACCTCACAAAGTCATCTGGTCTAGCCCCCTGCTCAAGGCAGGATCATCCCTGACTAAACCATCCCAGCCAAACTGTTCTTGAAATCTTCCAAGGATGGAGATTCCACAATTTCACAAAGTAGCCTGTTCTGGTTCCTCCTAATCTCCAACCTAAATATCCTCTGCAGCTGCAGTCTGAGACCACTGCCCTTAGTTCTTTGCTGTACAGCCACAGAGAAAAACCCATCTCCATCCTTGTCATAATAACCTTTTAGCTATTTGAAGACTGTTAGCAAATCCACCCTCAGGATTCTCTTCTCCAAACTAAATAAATTTAGTTCTCCCAGCCTCTTCTCAAAACTCCCGCTTCCTAGGCCTTTAAACATTTTGCTGTTCCGTGCTGAACCCTTTCCATCCTTCTTAAAGTGTGGGGTCCAAAACTAGACGCAGTACTGCAAGTGAGGTTTCACAGATGTGATGGACAGAGGAAGAATCACTTCCCTTGATTCGCAAGTGATACTCCAGTTAATACAAACCAGTATGCTGTTGGCTTTTTTCCAACTGTTGGCTCATATTCATTTTATGGTCTATTGTAACCCCCAGGGCCTTCTCCACAGTACTGTAGCCTAGCCAGTCATTCCCTAGTCTGTATTTATTCACACAATTATTCTGTCCCAAGTGCAGGACTTTGCCCTTGTCCTTGTTGAATTTCATCTGATTCATGTCATTCTGGATCCTAGCCATTTTGCAACTCCACCAACTTGGCATCATCTGCAAATGTGATAATTGTGCAACTCAATCCCATCATCCAAATCATTCATAAAGATATTCAACAATACGGGAACCAGGACAGACCCCTGGGGAACTCCACCTGATACCAGATGTTGAGCCACTGATGACAACTTGTTGAGTATGATGATCCAACCAGGTTTCATAGTTTCATAGTTAGTAGGGTCAGAAGGGACCTGAGCAGATCATCAAGTCTGACCCCCTGCCATGGCAGGAAAGAGTACTGGGGTCAAACGAGGTATACATTCTCCTTACAGTACTATCATCCAGTCTTTATTTCCTTAGCTTGTCATGAAACATGTCATGAAAGACAGTATCAAAAGCCTTGTTAAACTCAAAGTATATCACATTCATGGCTCTCCACCCACTCATAGAGCCTGTTACCTTATTGTAGAAGGCTGGTTAGTATCACAAGGCAAGCATCAAGTTGGTTGCAGTATAGTAGTCCTGATGGAAAAGGTAGTGAATCCTAGCATTCACCAAGTAAAACACACTTTCAAGTCATGTTTTCCTAGAACCACACTTGCCACATTTTGACATTACATAAATGTAAGCTTTAAAAATTGTTAGTAGAACTACAGTAAAAAGGTGTGACATCTTTCCCCTTGTAAAGTCAGTGAAAAGTCAATACACCTGCAGTGGGTGAGAGAATGTTTCCTCCCAGAAGTCATAGCCCCTTAAGGCCCATAATATCACTGGGCCCTATGTGTCCTACTTCCTAAGATTGTTACAAATGCTGGCTCTTAGCAAGAGAGTCTTCAAAATAACTATAAAGCAACTGTTTTGTATCATTATTAAACAACAAGTTTTCTGTTCAGAGGGGAAAACAAGGTACCTTGTGAGGCTATCCAATCAAAATCAACAGAAGAGGAAAAGGTAGGTTGCTTACTAATCATGCTTTCTAAAATAAATGGATATGGACAGTGGTGTAATAAAAATATAACTAATTGCAAAGACAGACATGGAAATAAATGGAAAATGGGCTAAAAGTACAACATGTTCTTACTGAAGTTTGGTTGAGTCTGACCAACTTTTGATGAGATGGCGGATTTTCTAGACCAGGAAAGTCTGATTATAACACAACCCGAATAAAATATTTGATATGGTGTTATATGAGAAATTATTAGTGTACCTGGAAATGATGATGCTTAGCAGAACTGCAAGGTAAATACGAACTAGATAATGGAAGATGACAAACAGGCTGTACTGCAAGAAGAATGATCAGGTTGGACAGAGGTTGCTAGCAGAGTTTCTCAAGGCTGAGACTTAAATATTTAATATTTTAATTAGTGACACCGACAAAAATAAGGGCATGCTAATGAAATTTGGTGGTGACAAAATTATAAGTCAGTGTCAGCATTAGAGGAGGACTGAAGTACAATTCAGGATGACCTTGAGGACTGCAGTAACAGAAATGGGATATCATAGAACTGGGATTGTCAGGGTCATGCACTCAAGGGCTAATAAGAATTTCTGCTAAAATTGGGAGCTCACAAGACAAAAATGACAGAGGGAAAAAGACCTAAAAATAAAAGATAATAAGTTACCAACATATGGCAGTTGTAACAAAGGAAAGTGGAATCGTAGGGTATATTAGGAGATACCTTTTCAGCAGAGACCTGGAAGTCATAATGCCATTGTACAGAGCACAGATGACTGAGATCTCACTTAAAATGTACTGTCTCTGGTCAGCATAATTAAAAACAGGAACCATGCATAGAAGGACTACTAGGATATTTGGACAGACTTACAAAAGTAGACAAAAAACTTGAGTTTGTTGAGCCTGCAAACAAAAGGCTGAAACAGGATATGGTTGTTCTCTATAAATTCTTTAATGCAGCATAGAAAAGGGAGGATGAAGAGCTCCTTAAACAAAAGGATAATATTGGCACAAGAACAAATGGGTACACATCTGAATCAAATATGGATAAACAGATTGCCCCAAATAAATTTGGGCTGAAGATTTGAAGTTTTCTGACTATCAATAGCATAATGTTCTGGAACAGCTTTCTAACTGGAGAGCAAAAAACTGCAACACAACGCTGGGGGCAGTGCCAGCTGCTGCAGATGCTTTTGTCCCCTCTCCTACTCTCCAAACAAAACCACAATTTGAAGCTGCTGCTCCAATCATCTCCCCCCTCCCCCGTTGTAATACCTCTTAAGTAGTAGTATATGACAATTTCTTGCAAAAAACAGGGGACTTCTAGGAAGACTGATGAAGTCCCTGCCAGTCTTACAAAAGCAATACAAGACTGTAAGGCAGATGGACATCAAGTGCTGCAGCACTTTATAACATTACAAAAACATAGTGCTACGAAGGATGTACACATGTCCAGCTCCTACCCCTGTCTGGAACACTATAAAAGTTACCACTAAGTCATGCTCTATGGTCAGGGGGTGATGAGGTGCTGCTTCTATAGGAAGACAGTGGGAATTGGTGTCTGACACCATGGAAGCAGCCCTGCTCCGTCACAGAAGAAGAGCTGCAGCTGGGCAGCAGCTCTACTCCCTAGCAGGCTGTCACTGGGCTGGCTTCTCTTCCTCCTCCTCCCCATGGTGGGGGTAAGTTGTGGGGAGAGAGCAGGCATTGTGGGATGCTGAGACATGGCCCCCCTGCAGTGCTGCAGGTAACTGCATAGACATCAGATGTGCAGTTGCAAGATGCAGTGCTACAGAAAATTCCCACTTTAACTAGGAACATTTCTGTAGCACTTGCACCATTTCTGTAGTGCTAACAGGTAAGGTGCATGTCTGTACAGCCGCTTTTTGTAGCACTAAAGGGGCCTACATAGTGCTACAAATATAGCAGAGGAGGTGCTTAACATCAGACACCTAAACCTGTATGTAGATACCTAAATCTGTTAGTTTTAAAAAACTAAAAGTGCTGACTTAGTCACAATCTAGTTACATGGGTAGTCCAATTGATTAAATAAGGGCTCATAACTATGACCTTGTTCCTAACATATCATTTACTGTGATTACAGATGGTCTTATACTGTGGAAAAAAAGAGTTTATTCAGATGTTTAAAGAAACTTGTTTACTTTCTGCAAGAGCACGAAAAGTCAGTTTACTAGTAAAAATATATGTCAAAAGAGCTCATTTTAAGAGATGGTTTTCAAAACACCTTGGATTTCTAATTAAAATTTTTCATCCTAAAAAACTTACAGGATCAGTTCCTGAGTGGTCCCAGACCTGGCTTCCCACAACCTGGTGTGGCACTGAGTTGATTTTACCAGTTTGAAATAGAGGAGCTGTAATCCAACCCTAAAGCTTCAGAAATGCACTAGTCCTTAAGAGGGAGATACATTGATCTGGATACTCAGTAGCAGCATATGAAAGACTTGATAACTCGATGTGTTGATCAGATACTACCTTTGTTCACTGCAATTGCAAAAAAATGGAAGAAAAGAAAAACATGTCTTTATTCTAAGAGTTACACACATTCAGTCAACTTATTGATCTGTATGGTAAAATAAAAAATCTGACTTTAAAAATACAAAAAAAATCAAAACTAGCTGTGGAAAGTTCTCAAGCAATTGTGAATAAATACATAAAGAACAATCAACTTAAGCAATTTTCAAGAATAAAAACCAGATGTTTGCTTTTACAAATTACCTTCATGAATTTTCCATTGCTTGTGAACAAAGTAAGTCAAAGACACCGGGTTTAGATAGAGGTAACAGTAGACAAGGTTGGCTGCTGATTCAGAAAGTCCACTTGTTGGACTGTACTGGGGAAAAAGTTTAGTTTGTTTTGCTTTGTTCTTAATTGAGTTTCACGTTTTGTTTCTGCTGCTTTGCTATTTCAAGCAATGTCAATGGGGATGGAGAATGTGCAATAAACTGCAGGGAATAAACAGAATATCTGAGGCAACTACTATTATTTAGAGCAATGTTACATTATAGCAATTTGTTTATTATTAGGACCATGTGATTCTCTAGTTATACTGCTGGCTGTGACATCAAAAGGTAAGTACTATCAATTGGAAGATTAACAATTCAAGACAAAAATGATTTTGATAGCCAAAATCACACATTTAAAAATTCAGTGGAAACCTGCTAATAGAGAGGACAGCAGCAATTGTCTTTTTCAAAAACCCTCCTCAGATTGCCTAAATGAATGGGAGTTGTTTCCTTTGAATGTTATTTGAACTGCTCCAGCCTTGCCTCCTTAGTCTATAGTTATGATACATTCACGTACTGGCATTACACCTATAATTTGGTCTACAACTGGGGTTCCAAACCGTGGTACATGTACCCCTTGGGGTATGCATGACATCTCTTGGGGGTACATGGCAGAAATTGTGTAGTGATGGATTTAATTTTCATTATAATAAACAACATTTAAGTGTTAAAATTTAAAACATATGCTGGTGAGGATATGCGGGCAGGTGGTAAACCTGGAAGGGGGTATGCAATAATAAAAACTTTGGGAACCTCTGGTCTACAAGATTATCTGCAGCACAAAAAGATAGAGGTGCACCAACACATTGGTCCATATCATATCAGCATCAATAGAAAAGATAATTGATATTAATCAGCAATCAGTTTTGTTGGTTATGTGGCCGGTAATGTCGCTGATAAATGCTGTGTGTGCAGCTGCAGCATGCACGTGGCCAGGAGTTCAGCCCAGCAACTTGGAGAGCAGCGTCCAGCTGGCATGTCTTTTGCAGGTGGCAGTGCAGATTGAGGTCCCTGCAGTGAGGGAGGGAGTGGGGCTGGGGCAAAAGCAGGAGCAGGTACAGCCTAGCCCACCCGTGGCGGGCTGGGGCACGGGACAGAGCTGGAAGCTCATCCAGGAAGCAGGGGGGCAGGGGCAGCTCCTGCCATTGCATGCACCCCCAGGGGAGGTATAGGGGGCATGTACCCCCCAGATCTGTGTGCACAGCATAGGCGAGCTGCTGCTGCTGCATGCTCATTGGCTGTGCCAGGCTCTTCCTGGTGGCTGCACTTAGGCTGTATGGGGCGGGCTGTGGTAGCATTGGGAGGGGGATTACAGAGGAGGAGCTAGAGCCACCACTGTAGCTCCCCTCTCAGAGCTGCTGCCCACCCAGTCCAACCTGAGTGCAGCCACCAGGAAGAGCCTGGAGCAGCCCACCCTTGCCCTGTGCACAGATCTGGGGGGGTACCTGCCTCCCATGCCTCCCTTGGGGGTGCATGCAGAGGCAGGAGTCCCTCCCCCTGCCCTCCAGACAAGCCACCAGGTCAGTCACACACCCCAGCCCAGTTGGGCAGCACCTACCCCTACCCTTGGCCCAGCCACAGTTCCAGTCCCTCCCTCACTATGGGGGCCTCAGTCTACACCCCTCACGCCTCTTTCCCCCACAACAGACTTAACCAGCCAGGTGCTGCTCTCTAAACTGCCAGGCTGCATATCAGCAATTGAATCGGTATCAGCCAATATGGCTGGTCAATAACTGGCCATTGGTATTGGCCCAAAAAATATATAGCAATATACCCCTACAAAAGGAGATTTCCACTCTTCCACACCTCGTAAGCATTCAGCTGAACTAGTCAACATTTTGATAATTCTTGCAGTTTTTAAAGATTTTTGTCAAAATATCAACACTTTGGCTTGGTTTTCCAACCAGTTTCTCCATTACTTCTCTTTGAAATTGGAGTTCTGGATCCTGTATTTTTCCTGCAATGTCTGACAACTTTTTGCCAAGCTAAGTAGAGAAGAGATTTTCTTTCTCTACTTTTGGTGCTAGAACTGTTATCAGCTCTTAGAAGGAAAGCAAATATCCCTACAATTCACTGATTATTATGAGTGTAAGTTCACTTATATATAAAACAAGTTTTGTATATAAATACAGCTATTATATGCAAACATTTACATTTGTCATTAAGTTGGTACTTTTTCTCTTAAAGACCTGGTGCCTCAAACTTTAATTTTTTATTTAAAGAAGGTATGCCAGGTTTCACCTTCAGAGCCCCAGACATCACTGGCACAAATCTTGCTCATCTGGTAACCGCATGCCCATCTTTGAAAATACCATTGCTCTGATATTGCTTGCCATCAAAAACACGAATGCAATCACATTAATTTAGATTAGAAATGTGGCACTATTTATCTGATATCCTCTACACCAAGGGTGGCCAACCTGTGGCTCCAGAGCCACATGAGGCTCTTCAGAAGTTAATATGCGCCTCCTTGAATCTTTGCACAAGCACACGACATGATGTAATGGCTATGGAAGCTAGTTACCGCGCGTTTGTGCAAAGATTCAAGGAGACGCATATTAACTTCTGAAGAGCCACAGACTGGCCACACTCCTTTCAATTGCTTGTCTGGTATGAAGTTACTGTTTTGGGGCGGTGAACACCTAGAGTTTAAAAAAAAAAAAAAATCACATAGAAAACAGGCCAAGACTAATTCGGAAAGAACTAAGCATCAGGCCATGGCCTCAAACCTGTAACCTTAATCATACCACTATAGCTGCTCATCTCATCCTACCACCCAGACTGGAAAAGGCTGATCTCAACTCTGCATCGAGGCCTAGCCCTCTACCCACTCCATGCCAGCTGAATGGGAACTGTTGCTCAATGTGATCCCAGACAGCTTTGCTGTTCCCTCTGGCTTGTGCTATGAGACCACTCTCTGTTTAATCTCCCACTACTTGACCTCGCTTGCTCTCTAGCTCTGATCTCTGCCTGATCTCCTAGCTTTCTGCCTTGGCTTGTCTGCTCTCTCCTCCTGACCCTGGTCAGCACCTCAATCCCAAAGAGGCCCCAGACCTGACATGACACAGAGTTAATTGATTTTACCAATGTTAAATAGAGGAGCTGTAACCCAACCCTAAACCTTCAGAAATGTAGTAATCCTTAAGGGGACATAAACTGATCTGGATATTCAACAACAGCAGATAAGAAACTTGGTAACTTAATAGGTTTTTTCAGACATTACGTTTGTTCACTGCTACTGGAAAAAATGGAAGGAAAGACAAATAAATCTAATTTTTAACTGTATCTACATAACTGAAGGGCTCCAGCTAACTATTCAGCTAATTATAACAAATTCTCTATGCCAGGGGTGTCCAACCTTAGCCTGCAGGCCAGATACAGCCCACAGAACCGTATGATCTGGCCCATGGGACTCTCCAAGAATCCAAAAATTTGCCAATGAGGAGCAGTGGCAATTAACACTTTCGCCATTCCCCCACCACAAAAGGTGACATGGCTGAGATGATGATGAGTCAGCACATGTGAGGCCAGGGCAGCCACCAGAAGTATGTCTAACATGCTCTTAAAAATGTCAAAAAAATCTCACCACGTCACTAGACAACAGAGTGACAACTGGGAGAGAATTCCAAAACTCATGAGGATATTTATACTAAAGTTTTTCTTCATTTAAAATAATATATACATATACATGCAACAGGAAAAAGTAGAAGAAAGCCATCAAAATAACTGAAAGGTTTTTTAAGTGATTCGATTTTGTAAAATGTCAAGGATAATAATTGTACCTCAAAAATAGGTCCTTTATTACTTTGAGATGCAATAACCCAACTACTTCCTATATAAAGATTTTAAAGTTGAATTACTTGCTGATGAAGAATCTACAAAAACTAATACAATATGTTCTTCAATTTGATCCATTTCTACTTGGGGCCAGACTCCAATACCCTCACACAGTGCATAATGCTGACTTAGTGGGGTTGGTCTTGCAGTGTGATGCTGCTCAGTTTGACTACATGCATCAGAAACTTGCTGTTGGTTATTTTTTTTCCCTATAGCATTTGCACCAGGACTATGTTACTTTGTGACTATAAATAAAGGAATTCTAGAATTACAGTCCAGAAACTAAGAGCTGTGAGCGCTGGACTTCTCATCTAGTCTTTCTTCCTGGAACTTAACTGTTGGATCCACTTAAACACTTCTAGATAAGTGATTATTAATTTCTCTCAAGGTCTCCCAAGCCACATTTATGTGCAACAATCAAACCTTTTCATACCTGAGGTATCTGTCAAGAGTTCCTAATAATAAAATCACTTATTTCACACTTTACTATTTCAAGAGGAAGAGAATTGTACCCTTTAAAGGTTTATCACCATATAAAGTAAAATAAACTTTAGTTTAAAAATGGCTGTTTTGAAGCACCTCAGTGCAGACAAGTTATAAATGCATTTAAGGAATCAAGAATGATTTTCACTTTATAAAAAGAAAGAAAGAAAGAAACCACATTTGGTTGCAATACAAACATTCAATATAATCACTGCTACCAAAAATTCCAGTTTAATACACTGTGGGTCAGTAGCCAATAGAAAATAAGTCTGAGTAACTGACTGTATTTCTCAAAGTAAGAGGAAGGTGGCAAACATTTGAGAGGCAAACAGCCAAGCTAACTATTAATGTTGAGAACAGTATACATCACCAAATGGAATCTGAATAGTTTATACTTCATTTCTGAGGACTAAAGCCATTGCACTTTCTCTTATAGACATTTAATATTGGTGTTATATCCAGTTATTATAACAAAGCACAATGGTGCCTGGCTGCAGAACGCTCTCACTGTGACCTTAGTTAAGCTACTTTTATTTGCAAATGATCAAATCAGAAGTGGAGTTAGAGGCACATATACTAATGTACTACAATTAATGTATATCAATACACATTATGTATATGAAAAACGTATATTAATTAACGCAGACTTTTCACCATTCATAATTTTTTTTGCCAAGTTTAATATATAACTGGGCTGTCCAAATGGAGGCCCACAAGCCACATGCTGCCACCAAGAGGTTAATATGCAGCCCCCAGGCTGCCCAGCTGCTGCTGTCCCCACCACTCCAGCAGCTTAAATAGCCAGAGTGACCAGGCCCCCCTTCCCTCTTTCTGCCTCCACTCCTGGGGATGGAGTGGAACTAAGCAACAGGAGCATGCTGCACATGCGGCAGAGGGAAATCTAGGCTGCCTACACCAGAAAGGATCTGTGCACATAAGAATCTGCACTGCTCCTGCTGCATGAATAGTGGAAAAGATCTGGTCCCGGCTGCACGCACAAGAGGGGGACTGCTCAGTCTGTGCGTGCAGCAGCCGGGGGAGAGGGGTGAGAGCCGGACTGCAAGTGCAATGAAAGAGATCTGGACTTCCCGGGCTATATGCACAGGAACCATCCAGAAATTAGGCAGCCCTTTTATATAAATCAGAAGGGAACATGTTTTTTTTTTTTCCTCTCCATAGTCATTGCTCACCATTATGTACAGCTTAACGCAGCAGTAATTAACCAACAGTGCTTCTTTATGACTTGATATGCATCTAGTTTCCATTTGATAAATCTTATTCCACATATAATGGCACCACAGTCCATGGGAAAAAAAATCATAACATTTTAATGAAAAGTTTTTAATAAATATGGGATGCATGAATTGGTTAGATTCATTACTAGTATTAATTATACTATGTAAAAAGCACTACACAAGCTTTTTACATGACTGTGATGCAACAGCAGGTGGGGAAGTGAAGTGGTAAAACAGGAGGTGTTGAACTGCAAGTTGTTGAAAAAGCTTAAGGCCACTGACTTACGACATTCATGCTTGACTGCTGAATCAGGCAAGCATGTTGCTCTATCCTATACAAAATACTTTGTAATTGAGTGGTAATTTTCTAGTCAACACCTGCTTTACAATAGAGATGGACCATTTGATTTTGAAGGAAATGCCTGCAACTGACACTGCTTTAAACCCTAACAAATTGTACAACTGGCATATCAGTCTACATATTTAGTATATTAACTAAACCTTCAAAAAAACCCAAAACAAAACAAAACAAAACACACACAATGTATTTTGCATTTTGGAATAGATATAGGGTCTGAGGGTGAAGCTGTGCATGATGCAGTAACTGAAACAACCACTTGTATTTCTTTATCCCAACAGTTAAAGAACAAACTGTTTTGGGTTCTCTCACTTAAAGGCCTTGTGTCCACTATCAAGTTCTGCTGGCATAGCTGAGAGCATCCATTCTCAAAGCTCCTTTGTGGCAACAGAACTCCCTTTTTTTGGTAGCAGGATAACTGCTTCTATCACTGACGCCCAGAAGAAAGTGCATGTAAACACTCCTGAGAAGGGTGACCACCTGTACCTATTTGGGCAGGACAGTCCCAGAATGGGAACCTCAAAGCCTGGTCCCAGGCTGCATAACTCCAAGACCGCACGTGTCCCAGATTCAGTGTTGTGCAGTGACCCATGGGAAAGAGCAAGTTACCCCTTAAAGGCTAGCAGCATCCCAGTCTGCAAGCGGTTGCCAGGAGCAGAATGCACACAGCCAGGCAGCCTGGGGAACAGCTCCCTGCAGGTAAGTCTATGTGATATAGAGGGGGCAGGAGGGGGGTGCAGATCAAGGCCCCCATGGTGAAGAAGGAAATGGGACAGGGGGTGGGGGTGCTGCTCAGCCAGAATGGTTCATGAGACCAGGGTGTGGAGCAGGACAGAGCCACGGGTTACTCATCCAGGAAGTGTAGAGCATGAGGAGGCATGTGTCCCCCCAAATTTGTGTGCAGGGCAGGGGCAGATGCAGGCTGCCCACTGCAGGTTTGGGACTGCCCATGATGGCTGTGATGCCATGGTGGGGCACCCCCTCTCTGACCAGCAGCAGTGGGGGTAGTGGCAGCACAGACTTGTGGCCCCTAGTGCTGCCAGATGGACAGGGGGAATGCGACTGGTGCGGGGCTCCCAAGATAAAGGCAGCATGGCAGGGAGCCCAAAGCCCGCATCCAGCAGCCCACATCCACCCCCTGCTCCGTTCTGGTCTGGCTGTGCCAGTGGCAGATGTGTAGCAAACCCCCTTTTTATTGTTTTATTTGCAAAATGCATTTCCTCCCCTTCCCCAACCATTCTGACTTTCTCTCTGCCCTCTCTCTCTCTCTCTCTCGTATAAGTGATTACAAGTAGTACTAGGCAAGCTAAGCTAAGTTCTTGTATACAATTATTGTAATAAGCCCCTTTTTTATATATTGTAAATTGTGTTCTGTTATGTTTGTATTGATTTTTACTGTTTTATATTGTATTCCTATCATTTGTACATTGTTTCATATTAATATTGTATGGTTTAGGCCTGTGTCTGTAAAGTGATGTCAAGTACCCATTCCCATCTTGTTCCCATGCCCTGTTGTGCAAGTATGTTGCAATTCTGTAACCTCTCCCATGTAAATTGGTTTTCCTTGAATGCCTGAAACAAAAGGGTGAATGGATGAGTGAAACACAACGATAGCAGGACCCCCCTACTAAATCACCCCACCAAAAGCAATACCTGGACCAATGGCTGGAACCACCGCCTTTTCCCTTGATCACCCAGCTTTCTGCCTCTGTCTCCTGGCTGTTTCCTCCTTGCCACCGCGCTTTTTCTCTTGCTTCGGCCCTGGTACCAGGTGACCCCAAGTAACCACAGGGCCACTTGACCTTAAGTGACCCCAAGCCTCAGTTCCTCAGCCAGCTTCTCTGTAGTCTATCAGTTCTAAACCCAGTTCCAGCATCTTTCACTCCTTAAACTTTCTCTTGCATTCATTAAACAAAAGATGAAGCAACCGACCATTGTGCCAACGCTGCACAAGCTCAGTAAGCACACCTGGAACCCTCTGGAACAGGACTGACATTGCCCAGACCTGTCCTCCCCATAGGAGATCAGAGGTAGTTTGCCCCATAAAAAGTGGTAGTGAAGACCGACTCCTTGGGATGCTCTCTCTATCTGGACCAGTACCATGCCATACCACCTATCCACCCAGAGGCCCTGCCAGAGATCCCCTCTGGACAACACCTGCTTAACAAAGACCTCCTTCCAGCCTGGATAGGTAGCTATCACCCCCATCCTCTCTTCAGCCAAGGACTTGGACTCTATTTCTCTTCCCTACCTGGACTCCAACCCTTCCATTGAGTCTCTTTCTCCTGCTACTATTGTGCGAGTGTGTGTGGGAGAGCTTGTGTGAGTGTGTGTAAGAACCAAACTCTACAGTACAGTGTTCATTTAATAAAAACTGTTATTTGGAATCAGGAGTTGGGTTTTGCTTTACTATGGTTCTGGCCCTGCTCTAATCTCTGCTCCTTGCCCCTCTAACTTCTGTCTCATTTCTCCCCCTCCTGCTTCTGGCTCACCACCACCTCCAACAGCTGTCCCATGCTCCTGTGGCTCCAGCCATTCTGAGCTACTCTCTGCCTTCAAACCCCTGTTTCTTTGCCATCGTCTCATTCCCACTGCTTTTTCCCCAGGTCTCTGCCATTTCTGGTGCCTTGCTCCCACGGCTTTTTCCCCTGATCGCCCAGCTTTCTGCCTCTGTCTCCTGGCTGTTTCCTCCTTGCCACCGCGCTTTTTCTCTTGCTTCTGCCCTGGTACCAGGTGACCCCAAGTAACCCCAGAGCCACTTGACCTTAAGTGACCCCAAGCCTCAGTTCCTCAGCCAGCTTCTCTCTAGTCTATCAGTTCTAAACCCAGTTCCAGCATCTTTCACGCCTTACACTTTCTCTTGCACCTTAACCTTCCCCCAGGTATCCCAAGTACCCCAAACATGCACATACATACCATACCATCCAACTTAGGAACTCACTTGTGTATGTGTAGGTGGGTGGTGTGTGTGTGAACTGGTGAATAATATATATATATCCGTGTGTGATATACAAATTAGTGATCCGTGTATGTGTACTGAGTGTGCAGGTATTGACAACTGATTTTTATCTAACTTTTGGTGTGTGTAGTGTATAGGTGCCTAAATTGTTAATAGGTCTGTATGTGCCTAGGCTGGTAATTTGGGATGTGTATGTGCCCAAGTTGGTAGCATCTATGCGCACACATGACGGGAGTGTATGCACCTAGAGTAAGTGTGTGTGCACCACGCCCTCCTGTCTAACAGCACAACACTGAGATCCTGAGCTTTGGCCTGACCCCACAGGGCAACAGGCGGGGAGGGAAGAGTGGTCATGTATTTCATGTTTCTTTTTTTAAATAGGTGGTCACCCTACTCCTGAGCCTTTTACTGGTTCCCATGGTTTGTTCTACAGCTGGGACCTTTCCAGGATGTGCTTCATGCACTATGAAGCCACTCAAGGCATATCAAGTTTCTTCACTGGCCAGGTGAGAGGAAGGGATTATGTAGACCACTTCCGTTCCTTTGTCAAGTCCTTGTACAAAGGTATTTAGCAGAATTTGCAGATTCACTGACAGGACTGTCAACCATGCGCTTTAGCACCCACACCACTCCTGCCCCATGCAGACCACTAACGGGGGGAGAAAAGGGGGATGGGGTCTCCCTGCTATCTATACTCAAGCAGCAACTCCTACTCCTACAGCTGCTGCTGTAGCGATGTGGGCTCAGGCTGCTGCTGGGGGACAGCCTCCCTGCAAGCTAGCCCCACAGGCTCCCCGGAGCTGCCCCTGGTACCCCATTCACTCCCAGATGGACTACGGGGCACAAGACTGTACCTGCTGTGACAAAAACTCCCCAGGTGGTTCCATTTCACTGGCCCATTGCCCTGTCCCACCATACATTTCTGGGTGAGGGCAGCACATGCCTGGTTCCTAGAGCAATGCAGCATGGGGCTTTTCCTGTTGTGGAAAAGATTTCGGGGGAGAGGGTTAGAAGGGGAGTGTATTATGGCACCTCCTCTAAGATGGCATTCAGGGCTGGTATCCTACCTATACTTTTGAAGCCACCAGAAGCACAGAGGCACGGCCACACTCTTGCAGCTGCTCTCTGCAACCAGAATTACTGCTACCATAGGTAGGTTAAGTATAGACAAACCCTGTGTTCAGACTGCTGATGAAAAATGTGTTAAGTTCTGTGCTATCAATAGTAGCATCAACAAAAAGGGAAATAAAGCAAACCTAATGGTGTCATACGGAGTACAGTCTTCCTTATAGGAAGATAACATTTGGCATGCTAGTTATTTCCCTGCTTCTGTATACATTTCAAAATTGTAATACAGGCATGGCTTACATAGTAATAAATACTTACACCTAACAATTAAGTGAACCCTCTCTCAAAACTCTGGTTTGAAAGTTCCTCAAAATCTGTTAAAGGACTACACAGTGCTTAGCCAACTTGTTAACTTTAAGGAATGAACTCCACATAGGAAGCTATGCAGAAAATGCTCAATTATTAAAATGGTTTGAAGAAAGTTTTTCCACATACACAGACATCGAGACATAACAAAATATATTTAAAGATGAAGAAATGCAGTGAAAGGTGGAGTAAAGGCAGCATCAATTAGGACCTTTAATACATGTGATCTGGGAGTGAGAGGTGGTGCTTTATTTGGAGTGGCTCCAAGAGCTGTTTTAATTAAAGTGCTCAGAGCATCTCATGTACTTCATTAACGAGCTTAAGTTAAAATGCCCCCACCACTTTTTTTTCAGTGCAGGGACACTGATACACAAGACACTGGACTCTGCTGGAGCGTGGTAATTACCATGTAATTACAGCACATTGGAACAGCCTTGCTGCATGTGTCTATAGATGCCTTGAGAGACGGTTGCACTTATTTAGGTTGTAATGTTATTTTTCCTTTGCTATTTTTTTTTCCATAATGTTCAAATGATACATTTGCTTTTACTTGCATCACACTGATATGTGAAGACTTCATCATAATTCTACTGAAGTCATCAAGGCTGCAAGGACTGTCATTTAGGACAGAATTAAATCCATCCCATTTGTGACTGGATGGTGCGTCTATGCTGCATTGACATTTGAAGGGTAAAATAACCATGAAATGATGTTACTTTTTATAGTAACTGTAAAAGCTAAGCTAGAATCTGTCAGTAAGTGTCGAAAGCTACGCTTAGACACTACAACATATTTTATAATAGATACAGTGTGTGGGGGGGGGTAATGAAGGAATGCAATAGGAGAAATAAAATTAAGTGTCAAAAAGTTTTTAGAAAAAAGGCTGGAGGGGGAAGGAGGGGAAAGTTTGGATACAGAAATTCCAGAACACCCCAGGGATTTAAATCCATCTTGGTTGACATTGTGAGAAAACACTTTCAAACTATTAAAGCACAATAGATTGTGATATTATTTAGTATTCAAGTCAGTCCATCTGTCTTTTTAGTTTTTTATAATTTCTCGGCAATGGGCTATATAATGTGAATACATATATTTAACTTTTTAACACTGAAGACGAAAATGATTTTAAAAGCATGTAAAATGTTTGACCTAAGATTTCTTGGTGTTGACATTACTTCAGCATTCAGTGAATAGTCATTTATTTAGGATGCTACAATTCAGTCCCATGTGGGTATCAGCTGACTGACTTGTTTTTTTTCCACATTTACAACACATAGGCAAACAAGAGATGCAATTATATTAGTCACATAGAGTAATTATTGCAGTCTGTTTAGGGTTTTCTCTATATTATCCTTTACACGTGTCTAAACTGCAGCCCCATGCATTAAAAAAAGCTTAATTCAAAAATGATAAAAATTGATAAATCACATCTTTGAGAAGGTGGCCTTAATTCTAAGTTTTACAGAAATACTTATATCACAGACAACATCTATCACAGCAGATGGGAAAATTCTTCCACCCTCTTCTTACACATCCGTAAAATCCACATGGAAACAAGTTGAGGAAAACTAGACACGTAAAGTTTAAACAACCTTAGCAAAGGGTGCACACATACATACATCTAATTTGTTCAGCATGCATGGAGGGGTGTGTAAATTTTCATTCAACTCCTCTCTCACCTACCCCCAACAACAACAAAATCCATAGGTTTGAAATACAAGAGAGGCTGTGAGACAGTGTGTTCCAATATACAACAAAACAAGACATAGGTCTTCCTTACATTCATTCATGCTTCAAACCCAATGCTATAGCAGAACGAGAGCCTAGAATACTATCTATCTATCTACCCTGATTTACAAATTTTAGCAAAGGAAATCCACCTCAATCATTGGTAACTTGTTCCAATGATTAATTACCCTTACTATTTCTAATGGATTTCACATAAAGGAACACTATAAACTTGATAACCACAGTTTTGTTTTGTTTTGAATTAACCTATTCTTACAGTAACTGAAAGAGCCAAGAAAAATATTGTTCTAGTCTTTTGGTTTCCTTTATTCACTGGACTGAACTTTGTGGAAAGTCATACAATTACTGCCAAGAGATTCACGGCAGATGTAGGGAACTTATTTTAACTAGTTTTTTGAAAGGGACTAAATTTCAGATTTGCTTGCTGCCCCTGAATTGTATCCCATTTCCTTCTTGCCTCCACTTCCAAAAGCCAGGAGACAATTGTGTTTTGAAGATGTGTAATATACAACTTCTGGTTTTGTAAATCCTAAGCAACAAACGAATACTTTTGATACCACATCAGGGAAAAACTTGTACAAGAAAACTTTTTCAGCTGGCATCCAGGGTGCACAGAAAAGTCAGGAAAATACATTATTATATGTTTATGGTAATTCTTTCTACAAGCAAGATACTTTCCAGACAACATAAATAAATTAAGCCTTTGTTCTGAGAAGCTCAAAACAACCAAGCAGAGAGAAGTTATGGAAAAAATGAGAAATTTTATATACTTTTTCCCTTCAGAAGTATGCCTTCCAGAGGAGCTTAACACCAAGTGCAAGCCTTGAGTTTAGGAAGATCAGATGAAACACAGGAGGTTACACAGAAGAATACATGGAGAAATCCATGGAAGTGGACAAACAGGCAACCTAGCACAGACAGGCTGGCAAAGAAGGGACAGGAAGTAAAGCAAACCTCAAACAAGACATTTAGGAGCAGAAATGATAAACACAGTAAATTCAAGATCTGGGTTCTGAACGGGCTTTGCTTGAACAGTTTCTCTGTTCCTTCTTCTTTTTGAGGGAATATTTACAGAAAGTTTCAGATCTGTATTTAAGATTTGTTTAGCAATAAAATTATATTTATTCTGAATGGGAATAAGTTTCCTATAGTTCCCAGCGTGCCCCAAAAGATAAAAAAAAATATTTTTGAACATGATTCATTAGACACTGAAAATAGCTAATCTTTCTACTGAGATTTATGTTAGGACTGAATCACTTCCAGGAAGGAAAAGTTTTAAAACAGTAAAAATACTAATTCTTCTGATTTAAGTCTGCCTCATAAAACGATCCCATCTCTACATTAAAGAGAAACTGTAGCTCAAATGCTCCCTCTCTCAAGAGTCCCATTCACATGGTAAGGAAAGTGATAAAGGTAGCAAGGGTGAGCTACTTGAGAATGAGAGTTATATCTATAATGGAAGAGTTCTCAGCACAGCCCCTAGTATAGATATGGCATATCTCAGCAGAAGAGTTATTCAGAGAAAATGATGTGCACTTTCGTATTCAGTAATGGGTTCTTTGGTGGCAGGTAAATCTCATTTTTGCCTGGAACGTAGTTATGGATCAGAGTGGCTGAGCCGAGTGCCAAAACTTTTGTTTTAGACTGTTGTGCTCTCATTGCTTATCTTTTTCAAGGCGAAAAGTAAATACAGAACACAAGTATGCTGTTGCAAAGTGATCTGCTACAACCTGCATATCTTCCTGTAAATCAAAAAGCGAAGACACCATTATCAACAGACATTTATAGACGAAAGTCTTAACCACCCTTGTTTTCACACACAGCTCTCTCAAATTAAACAGCCATCCCTCCACTCCAAATCTAAATGTGAATGTCTACATAGTCAATATCATGAGAAGCAATTTGCAACAGAGCAGCAAATTAGGCACTAAGTACCGTGAGTGTGAAGTCACAGCTACAGTTTCTTACTGGAAATGAACTGGAGATATCCCTGTGTATCATCACTTTTACCATCGTTCTCTCCTGATGTTTTCCACCTATTGCAAACAAATTTGGGAGGACAGCTTCTCTCCAAAGCTTCCATATACCTTCTCTGCTTGATGGTGTCAAAGCCCTTTGAAAGGGTAAAAGACACAGGAGAGGTCAATATTCTGCTCTGTACATTTAGCTTATTTGCCATGCAGAGATCACATCTGTTGTTGTTCTCCCTTCTCGGAAACCACACTGGCTAACTGGCAAAATTTTCTCAACTATATGGCAGCTGATGTAGCTCAGTACATATCTTGCAAAGATCTTGTCAGCAACCATTAAGAAGATTCCCTTATGATTTCCACATATGAAATTTATCTTCTTACATACAAACAACAGAAGTATCTTTGTATTTTGACACGTTAGTCCTTTATTCCTCAACACCTGAAAAAGCTGACACTGGGAAATGGGGCTCCAAATCCAGATACCTTGCCATTCAAAAGCAACCCAATCATGTTTTCCAGTCTTTAAGACAGTAGGTCCAGCGGCAAAACTGTCAATGATTGCACACTGAGGTAGTTAATCAATAGCCTCATCACCAATAGTGGATTCCTTGTTCATCAGGTTTTTAAAGCAGACAGTCCACATTTCTAGAATTCTTCAGACACTTCTTGGCTAGGGGATTTCTGCATAGTTTTACATGTCAAACTTTAAGCAGATGAAAGGTTGGTCTATTCAGCACTCAGCTCCTCTTCAAGGACCTGGTGATCATGACAAAATTGATTAAATCATTGTCAGGCAAAAGAACCATCAATCTGATGCCAGTTTTTGAAACAGTGGTACATGAAGAAAGATTTGCTCTTACTTGGCAATCAGAAGATAGTATTTGCAATGAGACTGTTTGTCACATTTCCTCCAGGTTGAAGGGCCATTGCTGATGCCCTCTTCAATGCCACGTTTACTAATGATAACTGAAGACATTAAATGGTCCGATTCAACACAAGCACTGAAATGGCCCAGAACAGGGAACCCGTCCTCTTTTGGTACCTGCAAAATGTTATAATTCAAATATTCTTAGACCTTACCTTTTATATTAACTGTGTTTTTACTGATGTTGATACAGAAGCACCAATTCTCACACCATACCACTCTCAAAGAAGTCTTATGCCAGCCATTTTCTCCCTTAGGGATGCAAAAATGTTTAGTTTATTGACAAGAGTGGACCTAAAACCTATCCTAGCTTCCTGATAACATTCTTTGAAATGACTACTCTAAAAAGCTAATTTCACATTCCTCAAGCCAAGAGTGGGCAAAATACAGCTCACAGGCCATATCCAGTAGGGCTGCGCGAAACATAACTGTTCTGTTTTGATGGAACAGCGTTCCAATTCGAAACCGCTGTCCTGTTTTGTTTGGTCAAAATAGTGACACTTTTTCAATGCTGTTTCGACATTTCGCCCGTATCCTTCTACATTCCTGTACTGATAGTGAGCACTGAAGCAACAGATTTGGATGTACTGGGTACTGTGGTTGAAAACCTGTATGTGGATGGCACAGGAATATGTTGGCTTGAAGCAGGAGTAGAGTTGGGCAGCCCTCTGGGTAACTGAGTAGCCCTTTATCGGGTTGCACCATTTACAGAAGATTACAGACAAAAGTCTCAACCACCCTTATTTTCACATGCAGCCGTCTCAAATTAAACAGCTGCCCCTCCATTCCAAATGCCTATATAATCAATTTTGTGCGATTCAATTTGCAGCAGGGCACCTAATTAGGCTGTAAGGGCTTGACTCTGTGTATGCAAACTTGCAGAGATACAATAGAGCTGATATGTAGGTAGGTAATCAGGTCCATTATCTCTCATCTCCATGTACTGCTGTTAACAAGGATGTTATCTCTGGAGACACAAATTTGCAGTTTGAGAACTGAAATTAGGCATCATAGAGATGCTTACTGGTATCTTCAAGACTGGGCACCAAGTCCCATTGGGTAGAGTGATTTCTTTAATCTTTACTAAATCTATAGAGAAGCCTCTGGGAACCACATTAGACTGGGCCCCTAATATAGTCTATGGCCTGTTGTGACCTATTTATAAAACTTTTCTAAAAAGTTTACATGAATATATTGTCTAAAATAGTATAAAATTAAAAGTTATAATCCCTATTACATGATATCTTTCAGCTTTAATGTATCTTAAGTTTAAATGATAGTTATATAGGGTTTTTTTAAAAGCATCTTAAAAAAATAAAACAAACGTTGAAGTAAAAAAAAAAATCAAATTATTATTAAAATTATTGATTTTTATCCATCCTGACCACCAATGCATCATGGTAGATGTTGACAGGAGAGCACAGAGTATAAGCGGAGAAGAACTGCCACAAAATGAAGAGAATCACCAAATGATATGACTGTTAAAAAAGTAACTGATGGGGAAAAATGACTTTTCAAATTAAAATAGGATAGTGACCTGTGTGCAAAAGTATACAGAACAATTCGAATTCTGACAACAAAGCATAATGGGAGAATGTACATAAGTAATGTTTAAAGGAGATTACCAAGACTGCAAGGGGAAGATGACGTTTCAGAGCGTTACAGAAGTTACTGCCAACGTTTCAGAACAGTGGAATTTTTTTTCTGCCCCCACCCCCTGCAACAATAGTTCTTGAGTCAGGAGGCTTTGGAGCTGCAGGGGATAATGTCTGTTGAATAGAGCCTTAAGTTATTAATAAGACTGAAAATCTCTTGACCTAGATTTTTTTACACCGTAAAAAAAAAAAAAAAAAGCTACACATTATAATGCTCCCTTGTGGAATAGCAACATATACTATGTACCTCACACCAAAGCATTTCAAAACAGACATTCACAAATAAAACTAAAACAGCTTCTACCTGCTCCTCCCTTGCCTAGGTTTGTTTTATGAACATATGAACATAAATAATATTTCATTCAAAAAGAAATTTGAACTGCGGGTTGAATTAATTTATTTTTCAAAGCCACTTTACAATTTGATTCTTTTTGCCTGCTGTGATAATTGATCAAAACTGCACAGGGATTAAATGGGACACAGATACATGTCTACAAGAGTCAGATTTCATCAAGAGATGGGAAAATATGTATTTTTAGTATTAGCTTTAAAATACATTAACTAAACAGATCAAAAATGATAGAGAAAGGTATTCTCCATTTCATCCATTTTTAAACTTTTATTTACCATATTTCACACTCTATAAGTCAGGATTTGAAGCCCAATTTTTGTATCTTCAAACTCAAACTCAACTTATACACCATGCCACATCAAAAAAAAACCGGGGACAGAGCTGGCCTTGTCCAGGCTTGGCATTCAGCTGGTGCAGCCCCATCCCAAGAGCAATACCAGCAGTACCACTCGCCAGAGATGGAGCTATGCCAGCCATGCACCAAGGATGGGTCCTGTTCCCAACCCCTGCAAGCAGCGCTGGGCTCAGTGCCACTTGCAGGGGACAGGGATAGGGACAGGTTCAGTGCTTGGTTAATGCAACACAATCCCCTGTGAGCAGCACCACGAGCAGGGGATGGGGCCACAGCATACCGAGTGCCAAGCCTGGCCCCAACTTATACACTGTACCTATGAAAATCTTCACCTTTCAGATTGGAAAGCCAGGGATCAACCTATACACCGTGTCAATCTATACATGGTGAATTACAGTAAATATCTTACATGAAACTTTAAAATAGGGTTTGGTTTGTTTTTTTTGAAGTAGCACCTTACACTATACAAATATGCAGACCTCAGGCAGCCATAAAAATATACCTCAGATGTCTATACAAGTAATTGCGCATACTCGAAAGTGGGTCAAAAATTACTGCACACACATAACAAACAGCACTTTTCCCCACAAGTTAATGAATATTTCTTAGAAGCAGCAAAGGTCAGGAGCAAGGCACAGTGACAAACACAACTGACCAGGGAATTTTAAACAAGGCCTATGTGAATAATACCTAACTTGAGTCAATTTTGATGATCTTCAGAAAAGTAAGTGTAAAATTCAGTTCAGAAGAGAAAAAAAATTCAAAAGTTGTTTAAAAAAAATACAATATATGCTTATTTTGCACTTCAGTATAATACACAACACAAGATACTTTTTGGCACAAGAACTGCATGGCTTTCTTATACTAAAAAGTATAAGAAATCATGTGAGCTGAAAATATATTGCTGCCAATATAGAAATCTGCAGAAAACTCTTGCATATTTTCTTTGCCAATTTTATGCTGCTACAGCTGAATCACAACTTCCTTGTACCCAGGAGGTCATAGCTGTTTGAAAACAAATGTTTGACATAGCTAATCTTGGTGTCAGCTAGTCATCCCCAATACAAAAAATGTGAATTTCCGTTTCCCAACTTGCAGCTTCCCCCAACAACAAAAAACTGCATGTCACTAATCCCAAATTTGTTGCAGTACTCTGTTCAACAGATCTGAAAAACAAATATACACAAATTGAGAAAAGTGAATTATTTCTGCCTCAAAACCCAGCACCAAATAAAGATTATCTACTCAAGTAGGTATTTTTGTGCAACAGCAATCTTCCTGAGGTCTCATAACTGAGACGAGTCCTCAGACATGTTCAAACTTCTCTTGAAGTTGAAAACTACCATATTTTCTCACATATAGCCCACACACTGATATAACCCGCACCAACATATAACTTGCGGAAAATTGTATTTTCGGAAAATAGTCCATGTATAGACCGCACCCACGTATGCCCTGCACCTGATAGTGTCAGCCTATTAAGCCTGAGAGGTGCTGGCCTTGGCCGTGCATGCTCACTGCCAGTGTGCAGGGACCAGGCTCTTACCGCCCGCCTGCAGCTGCTCTGAGACATGACCGCAAGTGGTGGGAGGGAGGCCACGTGAGCTCTGCTGGGCACGGCCGCCGGAGCCAGCTAAAATTGATAGTAATTGCTGCAGGGGAGGGGAGGGAAAAAGCTTCCACAAATTCAACCACATATTACATAAAAAAAGAGAGACATAAAAGTCCAAAAGAGAAATTTAAAAATAATACCAACAAGCTCCATTAGCTTTCTTCTGTTGATTTGTTGCTCTAAGAAATAAGCCACCTTAAGTAGCACAGGACTTTAAACTTTTTGCTTAAAAGTTCTTTATTAAAACACCAGGAAGTTCATCTTTTCAAAACAAGCCCATATTTTGCATATGATCTGTCTTAATTATAGCTCCTACATAAACGGTAATTCAGAATGAAATTTAATACATACAAGGAAGAAACTGTGTAAAACACCTTCTCTATGTTATGGAATGCAAAACTCTAGAACTTTTGGTTCAGAGATGATGCCTTTTATTAGGCCAACTACAAAATCGCAAAAAAAATTATCTTTTTCTGCAAGCTTTTAGGCATACACGCCCTTCCTCAGGCTCAGGGAAAAATTAAAGCTGGTAAATAGTCCCCACAGGTAGAAAAGCTTGCAGGTTTTGAGGGGGGTTTTGCGCCATTTCTTAGCTGGTCTAATAAGAGGTACCCATCTTTGAGCCAAGAGTTCTAGAGTTTTGTATTTCTTTTGGTCTCATACCAATACAGCTACCAAATACACCTCTTCTCTATGTTACATTTTACAGTTTGAATTAACTTGTGAAGAAGCTGTGATCAACATCTTTGTCCTGGGTCTATACTGACATTCAAAATTATCTCACTCAACTCTGATTTGTTCAACTGTCTTCAAAATGTTCCCATATTCCATGGCAATAGTCCAGAAAAAGACTAAAAGAAAATATTAATTAAATAAATATGGAGGCATCATTGACTTATTATTCATATATAGAATTCTGAAAATGAGTCCAAACTTATGTCAAAAATAAAAATGTTTTTAAATTATTTATTCTGCACAAGTAGCCATGTATAATTTAAAACTTTTATCCCAGAGGGAAAATCCCAGGATGGAGAAAAATCAACAATTTTTTTTAATTAAAAAGTTGGATTTTATTTAAATCAGAATTGTTTTTAAACATGTTTTATTTTTTTCTTAAGATGCTTTTTAAAAAATTAAACATATAAAGATCTAATATAGGTCTTCAGCAGGAAATTCAGGATTGAGATTCAAATTCTATCCTAGTTCTTGAGGAATGATCAAAATTACATGATCTCCTTTGTGTTATCCGAAATATGTACACAGCGTTTAAAATAGCTGCACTAGCGTTAAGCTTTGTCTAAAGAAAGGATGTTAAAGTCTTTAAGAAATGGAGTATCACACATCAGTCTTCCTGAAAACAAAAAGCATGCCTCCTCTTATCAAACAATAATGATTTTACCACAACAACACTCAGTTACCGCAATACTTGAGAATGAACAAGAAAGCTTAGACACATCTTAGCTTTGTAATAAGCATACTTGTCCACAAACCAAAACTTGACACCACCACACCCCATTGTGTCACAGCTAGTGCACAGGATCCCCAGAGCAAATTCATTATATTCAAAGTCTAACCTGACACACAAGCCACTCAACATACCCTGTGAAGACAGAAGTGGTCTCTTAGAAAACAGGAAAGTTGAGATCCTTCAAAAAATTATGTTGAAATAATTTTTTTAAATGTTACAGCTCACATGATGCACCATACAGGAATTTTGTACACCACAAATCCTGACCCGCCATAGATACACCCTAGGGTAGACTGAGTAGATGCTGACAAAAGGAGATTTTCTGCTAGGGTGGCCACACCGGCTCCCTGAACTAAATCAGCTATGCTGACAAAAGGAAACTTCTTTTGGCATAACAGTACCCACACCAAGGGATTTGCTAGCACACCTACTTCGCCAATGGGATCTGACTTTTCTTTTCCTTTACATTCATAGCCAATACAACTATCCTCATACTTGGCCTGAAACAGGAAGGGAGGAAGGAAAGGTTTATTTTTAGGGCGTGTTTGCACTGCAAACAGCAATGTGTCTACGCCAGTCTGTTTCCAAGCATACCCTGACTACCCACATACTCTACTCCAAGAAATAGAAGGTGAAGACACTCCAGGGCATTCCTATTTAGCTGCTCTCAAGACCCTGATCTCAGATGCTCTTGAAAATGGCCACTGAAGTATTCCCAGTTTTGGGCTGTGCGTGCAGCAGCATGCTCAGGAATGGCTTGGTCTGGCTGGGGCACACCCCCCTCACTATGTGCACGTGCCCTTAGAGAGGTTATCAGATGCAAGCAAGTTTGCTGTTCCATCAGCAATGCTCCCTCATTTAAGTGCTACTTTACATCTCAACCTGAGCATGTGGTCATTCATGAGATATACAAAAAGAGAGGAGTTTGTTATGGAAAAGTGCTATAAAGAATTTAGCAATTTTATTTTTGGTATACAAAGCTTTAAAGTATTGAGTAAGTATATCATTTTCCTATTAAATGCTATACATTTCTGGCAGAGATGCACCGATACATTGCATTAGTCCAATATTGGATTAGTACTGATATGAAGAAAAGTTGGCTGTCTCAGAAATAGGGCAGATGGTGCCAATAATTTGGATGATAAATGCCCATGCAAGTGCACAGCTGCAGCACAGCACTTAGTGAGGAGCAGAACCCAGCAGCATGGAGAGCTGCCTCCATCTGGAAAGTCCATTGTGGTGGAAGGGGAGGCAAGCGGTCGGGGGGAGGGAAGACCATGGTGAGGAAGGAGACAGGAGCCGGGGCAGATGCTGCCTAAGCCGGGTGTGGGAAAGACCC
>NW_017728886.1:204690962-204703478 GCF_001723895.1 Crocodylus porosus | reverse complement strand
GAAATTGGCCAATTGTGGCCTTCGGTCCACCACGATCCGCTGGCTGGGGAACTGGCTCCGTGGTCAGACTCAGAGGGTGGTAACTGACGGAAGTCAATTGTCATGGTGCCCTGTGACCAGTGAGGTCCCCCAAGGCTCTGTCCTTGGACCCATATTGTTCAACATCTTCATTAACGATGTGGACATCGGCGTCAGAAGCAGACTGGCCAAGTTCGCCGATGACACCAAACTTTAGGGCAAAGCATCCACACCAGAAGACAGATGGGTGATCCAAGCTGACCTGGACAGGCTCAGCAAATGGGCAGACCAGAACCTGATGGTGTTCAACGATGAAAAATGCAAGCTTGTCCACCTTGGGAGGAAAAACCTTCAGCATCTTTATAGGCTCAGCATTGCAGAAGAAAGAGACTTGGGAGGTCATCATTGACCACAAGATGAACATGAGTCTTCAATGCGATGCTGCAGCTAGTAAAGCGACCAAAATGCTGGCTTGTATTCATAGATGCTTCTCATGCAAATCCCAGGACGTCATTCTCCCCTTGTACTTGGCCTTGGTGAGGTTGCAGATGGAGTACTGCGTCCAGTTTTGGGCTCACAATTCAAAAAGGATGTGGAGAAGCTTGAGAGAGTCCAGAGAAGAGCTATGTGCATGATCAGAGGTCAGGAAAACAGACCTTATGATGACAGACAGAGAGTCATGTGGTTCTTTAGCCTGGAAAAGCGCAGGCTCAGGTGTGATCTGATGGCCACCTATAAGTTTATCAGGGGTGACCACCAGTATGTGGGGGAATGTTTGTTCACCAGAGTGCCCTTAGGGATGATGAGGTCGAATGGTTATAAATTACTGCAAGAGCATTTCAGGCTGAACATAAGGAAGAATTTCTTTAGTGTCTGAGCCCCCAAGGTTTGGAATAGCCTGCCATCAGAGGTGGTTCAAGCACCTACGTTGAACACCTTCAAAAGCAAATTGGATGCTTATCTTGCTGGGATCCTATGACCCCAGCAGACTTCCTCCCTTTGGGCGGGGAGCTGGACTTGATGATCTTCCGAGGTCCCTTCCAGCCCTAACGTTTATGAAATCTATGAAACCAAGAAGTGCCAGAGCTGCACCAGGCGTATGGCAACACCACAGCAAAATCTAGGGTGGTTGCAGCCCCCACCTCGAGCCCAGTCCCCCACAAGAAGAGCCCGGCACAGTCCCAGCCCACAACTGCAGTCCACCCACCCCACACAGATCTGGGGACACATGCCCCCCCATGCCCTCCCAGGGTGCAAACAGTGGTGGGAGCCACCCGGCCTTCCCCCCCTGCCCCTCAACAAGCTGCAGATCCATCCTGTACTCTGGCCCACCCAGGCAACATCTGCCCCTGCTCCTATCCCCTCCCTCATGTTGTATGCATGTGTGGGGGGGGGCTGATCTGCTCCCCCCAGACCTCTTCGCTCCCCTTGAACCACAACAGACTTAACAGCTGGAGGCAACTCTCCACACTATCAGAAATTAGATTGGTATCAGCCTTAAAAATTGGATATCGGTATTGGCCACCAAATCTCCATCAGTGCACCCCTAGTTTCTGGAGTACTCTATAACATCTTTGGTTTCATTTCTATAGAATTTTTCATAAATTCCATAAATATGGATGAGTCACTCAGTTATCAGGTTTTTGCTGATCCTTATCAGAGAGATATAACATTTAACTGTGATTTCTTTGGCAGTGTTTGCCTATCAAATATGGGCCAACTTCTGAACCCACTAAAGTAAATGGAAAGACTCCCACTGGTGACAAAGCCAGGCCTCGACTTCCATACACTGAAAGGAACAAAGATCAGCTGTTCTTTTGTTTGTTTGTTTGGGTTTTTTTGTTTTTTTTTTTTTACCAATAAAGGCAAATCAACCATCAGACCTGTTCAATGTCATTCTACAATCTTAACCAACATTGTACTGCTGTTCTCTGATGAGTCAGCTCTAGTTAAAGACCTTACATGCTCAGGGGATGGAAGAGATTTTGTTAAGGATATAAGAGCCCTGCAAAGTGAACATGTTTGTTTTCCCTGATGAATACAAAGACTTTAAGTTCCCAACCTTTTTTATATTACAGACCAATAGAAGCAGGACAGGGCATGCGGAGCCAGATGCTTCCCTCCCAGGGCTGCCCCACCGCCCAGCTTTAACCCCAGAAGCCATTCAATGAGGCAGACAAACAGGGGTCCAAGCAGAGGGCTCATCCCACGACCTAGCAGGCAACCCTGGTACTGGGCTGCGCCCCAGTGGTTGGGAACCACTGCTTTAAAGAATAACTTGTTCTTTGCCTAAAGTAACAACTCAAGTAAAGGACAATGAACCACTGTTCTGGAAGGGAATGAGTTTGTTTGTTTAAAATAGTATAAATATTAGAGAAAACTTCCATTTTTGCTACTTGCTACTTTTTCTAGTAAGATAAAAAAATCTCAAAATAACAGTTTCTCCATAAAATTACTCCTTTGTTTTTACCAGATGCTCATAAGATGACCTGGCAACAAAGACACCACTAACAAAAACTTCTGTAAGAACAAAACACTGCCAAAAAAGCAACCCAATACGTATAGAATAAGTGGAAGTTAAAAGCATTTGAGAAGAACCTATAGAATGTAAATTGGGAACCATTAATCTAAGAGTCCCATATTTTTCTTTCGTCATACATCCTATTCAGTGCATGGCTAAAAGCATTCTCCAAGAGAACATTATTATCATGTCATCGTTATCATCATCATCATCAAATCCTGTTATTTCACCGTTAACTACCATGTGTGCCTCACAATGTAGAAAAAAATAGAAAATATGAACTTGGTCCTGTAATAGGGGGCTCCTAATCCCCTATTACTTTATGAGGAAAAAGAGACAGTTGACTGAGGGCCAGCAGTGAGGCATATGCAGCTGAAAGGTAAAAGGAGCTACTCAAAAGCTACAAAGAAGCTGCAGGCCACTTACCCAAAGGAAAATGGCACAAAGGAGATAGCTTAAGAGGGTTGGTCTCCAGGTAGTGGATCAAAGAGCAACTGTAGCAGAGCTGATGCGCTGCTAGTAATTAAGCAACTGAGTAACCTCTGCCGCAGAGCAGGGCAAAGCGGCAGAACTAAAAAATGGCTGCAAGCAGCAGGGGCAGGCGAAGTCCAGCCTGAGGCAGACTCCATTTCCCAGCAGCCCCTGTCCACATTACTGCGGCCCGTGTCCAATGGAGACCCCAGAAGCAGCAGCACTATTACAGCACAGGACCAGGGTTTCCATGGAGACAGGACAGGGCAAGCAGCTGGGCAGGAAGCTGCTCTGGGGCTGGGATCTTGCAGCAGTGACATCATGGTCTGGAGCAGGGCAGAGCTGCGATCCGCTGCCAGCATGCGTCAGGCAGGGCACGCAGGCAGTGGATCACAGCTGTGCCCTGGCTCCAGACTATGCTTTCACTACTGCAAGATCCCAGCCCTGGCCCCAGAGCAGCTCCCCGTCCAGCCACATGCCCTGCCTGCGCTGCTGGGGCCTGTCTCCATGGAAACCCCAGCCTGTGTCAGTGCACCACTGCTACTGATATCTCCACAGAAACTGGCCACAGCAACAGGGGCTGCTGGAAAATGGAGTCTGGCTGCTGGCTGGATCCATCATTTTTCCCATCCCTGCTACAAATGATTGCATGCAGAGAAGTTGGCTTAGCAGTAAGGCAAGACAGAGTGCACTCAACTGGGGCAAGCTGCCCATAGAGCTACGGGAGGCAGGCTGAGGAAAGACAAGCCTGCAGAAGAACTAATAAGTAACCTCTGTGACCAGCCCTGAGGTAACAGTTCCAGGGCCAGACAGCCACTCTGCTTCTGAGAGGTGTAGGGAAAAGGACCCTCTCTTTGGGGAGGGCACCCAGACCAGTCACTTGTTTAGTTAAGTGCTTATGTTGACTATCTTGCATCCACAAGACTTGAGAGTAGCTAAAAGGGAAGGTACAAAGGAGTACCATTAACAGATGTAGTGTGCAAAGGTCAATAACCCTGTAAAGCTGCAGTGGGTGCTAGTGAGCACTGGATGTTTTAGTTACCAGGCCTGGGCCCAGACCACTAGATAGGACTTAATTAGGAAGAGTCCAAAGGTACCAGTGGGGACTCTTCCTAATTAAGTCCTATCTAGTGGTCTGGCCTCATGTACCCCACACTCTGGGCCTGTGGACTGAGGGGTTTGGTGGTGCAAGACAGGGATGGGGACCCAGATCAGAGAAAGAGACAGGACCAGGGGTCTGGCCTGGTGGTACAAAGCAGGGTCTAGGAAACAGATAGAACAGTTTTAAAGACGAGCCAGACAGAGGCTACCCCATGATAAGCAGAATCTCATGAAACACCAAAGGCTTCATCCAGGTCCCTGAGGGCAGCCTCACCAACTTAACTTATTCCAACAAGGTGTAGCAAGCAGGATCAGAAGGCTACTCTGGTGAGAGTAAGTGGACAGGAGGGAGGCACCACTGTCACCCTTTGAGACAGTTCCGGTCACAGACCCCAAAAGCCTTATATTCCAAATTCAGCCAAAGATGCTCAGCTATACATCTCTTTTCCTTCTTTAGATGCATTTTGTGCAAAGCATAGGTGCCAACTTTGGTTTTTGCCAATGAGTGCTTGCAGACATTTAAAAACAAAATAAAAAAAACCCACCCTGGCACTTTACTTTTAACTTGACACATTCCCATGCTGAGCACCACACATGCCCATAAGAGACGGTGAGTTACCCGGCTCTACAGCATGTCAAGATGAGGCACTTTAGTGGGGCTTTGCTGGTGCTTTTATCTAATAGCTAACTGAATCAGCTTTAGCTAAAAGCACCAAAAAGCCCCACTGAAGTGCTCAATCTATAGAGATGCTGCAGAGCCAGGCTGAAGTAACGCGCTGCTTCTTCTGGTTAAACAACTTCTTTATTTTTTAATGTCTGCAAGCATGGCTCCATGCATGCTGAGCACCCACTAACTTTTTTTGGTGGGTATTTGAGTCCTGGAGCCATGGAGTCAGTGCCTATGGCTCCACTTTCCCACAGTTTAACCAAACCAGGTGCCAAAAGGAAGCTATAAGCTAAAATCGTATCTGGAGAAGATGGATTTCAAGCTACTAGGAACAAGGCAGACAAACTGCTAGAAGTGGTTCCTGTCCCCTACTGGGGATCATGTCCATCCTCTGTCAACGAGTAATGAGTCTGGTACCAATTTTAAAGCCAAAATGTTACTATTATCAGCTTGGGTCTTAGCATTCAATAACAGTGCACTCTGCTTCACACTTCCCTTTACCTTTTGTGTGGTCTTTTTCTCTACAAGATTACCTAAGTTTTAATCACCTCCAAGGCTCTTGGACAGCTCTTGAACAACCAAAGGTCTCTTGGACATCCAGTTGGTAAGTAAGCATCTGGTAGCATGTGCACCCAGGAGTCCAATTCATACAGATCAATTCCTAATCTGAATGAGTCTAATGGCTTTTTTTTTTTTTTGCCAGAAACCCTAATTTCTGATCAGGAAAACCAGCATTTAGTTCACACTGTGTATTCTCTCTGATCTTTAAGTCAGATGCTGTAGTACTTTCTATTGTACTTGTAGGCATAATTTAAGATGTTGAAGTGATCCATAAAGCCTTTTATGATCAAGTTCATAGTATACCCCTTCTCATCTACCACTTGAACACCTGAAATCAACCTAGACTCTCGTTAATAATCCTTCATAGGACTAGTGGCAACAAGATGCAAAGTGTTATTCTTACAGAAAAAATCTCTTGGGTTTATCTTGATTTGAAAAGGTGTTAGTTCATTGAATTCTACATCCCATTCTATTTATTCTGGTATTTAAACTGAGGTAGATTAGAAGATAGTTGTATTTGTTCATGTCCCAGTGTTATCAATTATTGTTGCACATATAAGGCTACATCTATGTGGCAGTCACTCTAATTGGCATAGACACAGCTAGCACAAAATGTACTAACTTGGGTATTAGTAATGCAGCTGCCGCAACATGGAGCTCAATGCAGACTAGCCACCCAAACATTTGCCTCATCTTCACAAAAGCACAGCTGCAATGCTAACTTTACCCAACTTAGTAAGGTAGATCAACAGGCACCACAGTCCCAGCAGTGACTACAGAGCAAACATAGCAATTACTGTCTACTGTAACCTATATGCAAGCCTAAATTGGCTGTAATCCATAAATACAATCAAGGCAACGTGCACAAGTCTATAAACTGGAAAGTAAATAAAATAAAATAAGCTTTTTTTGCTTCTGTGGAATAAACCACATGTCTTCATTTGATGTTAGTTCATATCTGATATGCACTTAGGCTAAAGTTCAGTTGTATAAAATGAGAGAATCAAAAATTCATCCCAAAACTGATCTGAATTATCTAAATAAAACAGTATCTAAGCCACCATGAAAAAAAATCATTTTTGCTTCTCAAACCAGGAAAAAACAATTTATTGGTTTAATCAATTCCAAATAATATTCTCTCCAAACTACAAATTCTCAGGGCCATGTGTCATCTTATACTGAAGCTATCCAAGACAACAGATAAAAGATATGAATGTACCTGGAAATAAGGCTCTAAACAACTCTATAAATGCAATAGATAAGTAACTTATAAATACGATATTAAGAGTAGAAGAGGTTTTTACTACTACTTTGCACAGTATTCCTTTTTAATTATACAATTTATATACAGGTTAGAAAAGCAATTCTCAACCAGGGTAGCCTGAGATCCTTCCCAGGGCATTACAGGATGCCACATGATGCTGGCACTGCTGGGTGTACAAACATGATCTGGAAGATAAATCCAGAAATTTGAAGTAGGAATGAATAAATTAAAACCATTCTGACACGTTATGGTCTTTCTGAGCTCTCTGCAAAAAAAAAAAAAAAAAAAAAAAAAAAAAAATTGCTCTTTTATTTCCATAGTCAAAAAATGAATGAAAACTAAAAGCTGGCATTTTCCAAAGGGTGCTTTGAATCTAAAAAAGTTGAAAACCACTGTATTATGGACTAAACAGGTGTTTCATGAATATGTTTAATGAACCCATTGCAAGCCCATCACTGCAGCCCCAGAATTTTCATCTAAAACAGACTAAGTGATAACAAACAGCTACTCAATTGCTTCCTTTTTTCCACTTAGTACATTATCGTTACAAATTATACTTTGCTGAAGATAAATATATACAATTATTCCTAACACTTGCTTTGTAATTGCACAGCAAATGCTTGCACAACTACTTGAGGAGACAAAAATGGCTTTGTATGTACAGTATTCATATATTACATTTCTATAAAGTTACAATTACTTAAACTAAATATTCCATGAATATATTAAGGAACACAATACATTACAGAAAGGCTCATCTTGTTGTTCAGACAGGTGGGAACTAGCGATACTGCCATACTTGACTTTGAGAAGATCAGAAGTGAGCACAAGGTTCAAGACTAAAACTGTAAAAACTGGAGACTCAGGTGGCATTGCCTTTAGTCCTTCCAAACAAGAGCAACAGCCAGGCAGGACATCTGCACAGAGGACTTACTGGAGGCACGAGTCTTCTTCAACCACAGGGTGATATTCCAGAAACAGGGGCTACTATGCAGTTACAGTTCCTCTAATAAAAGAGGAAGAGCATCTTTTAAATAGACCAAATACTAAACAAGAAAATAAATAGGAAGAATGGGAAGTCACAGTACATAATCAAAACTAAGCCTTACTTGGCATAACAGAGACTCTGTGGGGATAATTCACATGACTGCAATATTCACAGAGGGTGCAGTACGTTCAAAAAAAAAAAAACCAAACCTAGGAAAAAAGGGAGAAATTACTTAAAGGTATATCCACTTGCTTGAAGATCCAAAACGTAGCACATTATTGGCCTTTTACTTTTTGGATAAAGACAAACAGGTTAAAGAACAAGACCTCATGTTGGTGGCTTACTATAGCACTCCTAATCAAACAAAAACAAACAAACAAAACAGATGGATGAGGCATTCAACAGCTAAAAAATGTGTAATAGAGGACCCAGGCATCTGCTGGGAACATAACAGCTGGAGATGCATAGCCCAACAAATTCAATGCTTTTAATTCGTCTGGACCCTATAACATTCACCTTCGAGTACGTGGGGAACTGGCTGTAGCAAGTTTTGAGACCTTATGTAGTACGGGTGAGAGTCTAGAAGGCTAGATAACAGCAAGTACTATGTCTGCCTTCAGAAAAAGAAAGTGAAGGAGGACCCAGGGAGTTATAGACCAATTTACAAAAGGAAATTGGAACAAACAGTCAGTCAATTTCAAGCATCAGGAACTTAACAAGGTGATAAAAACACCCAATATGTGTTTGTGAAGAAAAACAACAAACTAACCCAATTGTCTTCTATGAAAGGGAAACAGAGGGAAACAGTAATATGTGATACTTCTTGACCTTAGTATGGCTGCTTTGTGGCATTGTTTCTAGCATTGGAAACTTTCTGAGGAATGTCCAAGGCTGGAATCTTTCCCAGAGAAGCTTTTCAGGCTGCAGCCACCCCCTGCCCCCCGCTCTCCAGCCATTACAAGGGAGTGCACACCGTCTCAAAGCAAGTGAGGCAATGGGGAGAGGCCCCCTGAACCATCCCTAGTCTGAAGGATGAATTGGGAGTGTTACTTGGCTGTTCTTCCCCTCCCCTCTCCATTCCTCCCTTCCTTGTCTTCAGCAGGAGAGGGATGAGTGGTGCCATGGTCCCCAGGCATTCCCCAGACCAGGTTGCCTTCCCAAGTCTTCCCCAGTCCATGTCCCCAAGTCTTGGGAAGATTCAGGGAACAAGTCATCTCATCTAGGATCAGGAGTCAAGCTGCAGGTGAGATTTCAGTACTACATCTGTCTTCAGGAAAAAAAAAAAGGAAGGAAGGAAGACTCAGAGTTACAGGTATCTTTCTTCAAGATGAGGCAAGTGTCTTCTCAGACAAATGGATCGAATGCCTGTGGGTTGGAGGTTTCTACTATAAGAATACTTTTCTACTAGGAGAATTGCCAGTGCTTGCATGTGGCCATAGGCACTGCTTCACATGGTCATCTCATTTTTTTTAGGGCAAGGCTAACCAACTGGAAGTCCATGGGTCAGATGTGGACCCCCTGAGGGGTTAACCTGCAGCCACCAATCTGAGGGCTGGTCACCCATTGCTCTCCTGCTGCCATCGCTGGCCACCCTTTCCTTTCTCCAGCTTCCACTGTCTGTCTCTAGAACCTGCACATCTCAGGGGGACAGTGGAAAGGGTAACACAATGTCTGTACAGTACAATGTGCAACCTGTGTGATATGTGGGGGAGAGTTGTAGCCCATGTGGCAAGTGGCTGGGAAGGCCTGAGGGTCTGGCCACTCATGTTCTAGAAAAATCTACAGCACAATGGATGGGCAACTCGTTGAAAAAAAACAGTCAAAGAGCAGTCATCAGTAGCTTCTTGGAGAACTACAAAGATGTATCAGATGAGATGCTACAGGGATTCCGTCCTAGGTCCAATACCATTCAGTATTTCATTAATGATTACAATGGTGAAAGAGAGTGTACACTTATTAAATTTGCAGAAAACACAAAGTTGAAAGGTTTCAAGAGCTTTGGAGCACTTATAATTTTTGACAGATTGAAGAAATGGTACAAAATAAGTAGCATAAAGTTAGGTCAGGAAAAGACCAGGGTACTACAAGTAAAGGGAAGTAATGAACTGCACAAATAAAAAGTGAGGGACAACTAACCAGACAACAATGCTGCAGAAGATCTGGGGATCATTGTGAATTTGAACATGAGTCAATGGCACAGCACTGAAAAAAGCAAACATCCTTTTGGGGTTTCTATATATATGAGATGTGAAGTAATCCTTCCACTCTACTTAACACTGGTAAAAATCTCAACTGGAGTACTGCATTCACTTTTAAAAACTAAACTTTGAGAACTAAAGATAGACATGGAGGAAAATACCAGAGGGAAGGAACAAAAGTAATCTAGAAAACATGCAAGAGAAATCTATGATGAGACTGGAAGAAGCGAGTCTTTAGCCTAAACCAATGACTAGCTAAGTGACTGAATCTGACCCATGGTGGTCTGGAGGATTAGCAGCACATGCCTTAGCCCAGCACATTCCCCCACCATTTCTCTGCCCTGCACCATGCCACTGATCCCCTCTCCAGCACCTCACTTCGCTCTCTCATTCCTATGGCAACTGCTGTTAATCTATCACCACCATATTCACCCATCCATGCTCCAGCTGGAGATGAAAATCAGTGCTGCACATGATGGAAGCAGCAACAGAAAGCTGCTGCAGGGGAAGCTGTGACCTGTGTGGCAAGGGGGAACCAGTGGCAGCTGCCAGGTAACAAACAGCAGCCCACCACTCTAAAGGTTACCGATCTAGGGTCCAGATAAGAACACCAAGTGAGATGTGATAGCCTGCAACTATGTTAAAAGGTTATTGCAGAAGTGGAAAGATACTAACTGTTCTCCATGTCCCCTGAGCATGGGATAATCAGTAATGGATAAATTGCAACAAGGAAACTTTTAGATTAGGCATTAGGAACATTTTTGTAGTTATAAAGGAAGATGATAGTTAGGCACTGAAACTACCTAGGGAGAATATGGAAATCTCCATCATTCAAGGTGTTAAGAAAAGAAAGACAAACAGCAATTTCTGGTAGCTCACATATAGTTAATTCTGCCTTTAGGGAAGGCAGATGAACTAGATGAATTCTCAAGACCCCATAAACCTTATTTTCTGTTCTTGCCCCAGCCATCCCAGAATTCCCTATGGCTGGCACAGGCAATAAGTAGCTCACGGAGCACTTCAGTGCTGTACTGCAGTCATAGAATTATATAATCATGGAAAATTAGTATTGGAAAGGATGTCAGAGGGTCAACTAGTCCGGGGTAGGCAGCGTTTTTTGGCCGGAGCACCTAAAAAACCACAATGTCTACCTTGGAAAGTGCCGGAGTGCCAACACGGCAGAGCCCAGAGCAGCTGTTTGCAGCCTCCAGGCTGCAGCTGGCCCACAGAGCCCAGTCTGCTTGCAGCAGGGCTTGCAGCCTCTCAGTTGCCTGCTGGGAGCACCCTTGGCTCCGCAGCTGGCAGCAGCTGCTTAGAGCCTGAGCTGGCAGTGGTGTGCCAAGCAAAATGGCCTTGCGTGCCATACTTGGCACATGTGCCAGGGGTTGGTGACCCCTGATCTAGTAGAACCCCCTGCTCAAATCAGTACCATACCCAACTATATCATCCCAACCAAGACTTTGTCTACTTAAGTCTTAAAAACATCTTAAGGGTAGAGATTCCACAACCTCTCTGGGTAGCCTGTTCCAGTGTTTTATTACCTTCCTTATGAAACAGTTTTTCCTAGTACCTTACCTAAGCCATGCTGCAACTAAAGACCATTCCTCCTTGTTCTGTCATTGAGAACAGTCTAGCTCCATCCCTTTTGGAACCTCCCTTCAGGTAGCTGAAGGCCATTATTAAATCCCCTCAGTCTTCTCTTCTCCAAACTAAGTAAGCCCAGTTCCCTCAGCTTCTCATCAGAAGTCATGTGCCCCAGCCTCCTAACCATTTCTGTTGCCCTCTGCCCTCTCTCCAACTTGTCCACATCTTGTAGTGGGGTGTCCAAAACTGGACACAGTACTCCAGATGTGGCCTTGCCAGTGCTAAACAGAGGGGAAGAATCACTTTCCTCTATCTGCTGACAACATGCCTAATAATGCACCCCAGTATGTGGTTAGCTTTCTTCTCAACAAGGGCACACTGTTGGCTCATATTCAGCTTATTGTCCAATATAGCCCCTATATTTTTTCTGGACAGCTGCTGTTTAGCCAGTCAGTGCCCAGCCTGTACCAGTACATGGGATTATTCTGTCCTAAGTGCAGAACTTCACACTTCTCCTTACTGAACATCACGAGGATTTTCTTTTGTCCAATCTTCCAATTTGTCGAGGTCTCTCTGAATTCTACCCCTATCCTCCAACATATCTACTACTCCACCCAGGTTGGTGTCATCTACAAACTTGTTGAGGGTATACTCCATCCCATCTTCCAGGTCGTTAATGAAGATATTGAACAAAACCAGGCCTAGGACCAACCCCTGGGGCATTCCACTTGATACTGGATGCCAACTAGACATTGAGCCATTGATTACTGCCCTCTGAACTAGAAATGCACTGATACACAGGTTGGATATCAGAAAGGCACTGATATAAAGAAAATTTACTGTATGAGAAATCAACCTTATGTGGCCAATAATTTTGCTGATGAATGCCTGTATACGTGCGCAGCTGCAGTGCAACGCATAGGCAGTGAGGAACACAGCCCAGCAACTTGGAGAGCTACATGCAGCTGGTGACTTTGTTGGGGTGGAAAGGGTGTGAGGGGGCAGATAAAGGCCTCCGCAGTGAGAGAGAGTGGGGCTGGGGCTGGGGCCAGAGCAGGTGCTGCTCAGCTGGGGTGGGGAGTGGGATAGAGCTGCAGCTCGCCTCAGGGGTGGGCGAGGGAGAGAGGGAGGTGGCTCCCACTG
>NW_017728886.1:204687889-204690525 GCF_001723895.1 Crocodylus porosus | reverse complement strand
CACCACAACAGACTTACCAGCTGGATGCAGCTTTTCGAGCTGCTCGGCTGTGTATTGGAAATCGGATTGGTATCAGCCAATATGCCTCCTTAAAAATAAGCTATTAGTGCACCCCTACTCTGAACCCAATGATCCAGCCAGTTTTTTATCCATCTGACAGTCCATTCACCCAACCTGAACTTCCTGAGCTTGCTGGCAAGAATGTTGAGGGAGATTATATCAAAAGCCTTGCTAAAGTCAAGATATATCACTGTTCTTCCCACATCCACAGAGCCAGTCATCTCATCACAGAAGGAGTCCTCACACTAAGCAAAACTAATCTTTACAACTAAGAACACATTTGAAAATCTGACCCTACACATCTCAACTGGAGCTGCTAGGCACTAACACTTTTGAAAATTTGGTCCTGACCTCTTCTAAATGTCCAGTGTATTCCAAAAGTAAAGTGGGAACAGAATGAATACCTGTAACTGTGAGCTGTTTTTAGATGAGAGTGTAGGTTTTGAAAACTTGTATAAAAAAACAAAATCTAACACCCGTCTAAAAGCATCCAAAAGAGGTCTCCAAAACCAGCCATTTATACTTTGCAACCCAAGACTCGGTTCAAACATCTAGAGGTCTTATCAGTTCTCAGGCATCAGTCTATGAGTTAATTACAACTGTGTCTCTACACACACACACAAGTACATGCCTTCCATTTGAGAAACCATGAGGCGAACCACCAGTTCAACATTACATGGTCCAGGGCCCCACTATTCCACTGACCAAACCAAGAGTCTACCTTGGAGTCACCCCTGATCAAATCCTCTCATACAAAGAACGCATCATGAAGACAAAATCAAAGGTGAGCACTCCTAACAACATTTATATAAGCTCACCAACTTGAAATGGGGACCTAGCCCCTCAACCGTCTGAACTACTGCTCTGGCTTTCAGCTTCTCTTCTGACAAGTATGCATGCCTTGTGTGGGAGAGATCCATATATGCTAGGTGCCTTGACCCCATTATGAATGACAACTGCTGATGCATCACAGGATGTCTGAAGCCTACCAGCCTAAACAGTGTGTACCTGTCAGGTGGAGTGATGCCAGCCAGCATCAGAACAGCAGTGACCAGCAGGACAGAACAATCAAGACAAATGGAAGAAGATGCGAGACACCCGCTGCATGGCCATCCCACAACACACAAACGTCTGAAATCATGCAGGAACTTCCTCACCAGTACCCAACCTGTTGATGTCACACAAGGAGAAATAACTACAGATATGCAACAAAAGGCTGAAAAAAATACCTGATAAATAGAAAATGGACATAGGAACAGCCAAGTCCTTGCCACCATGGCTGACCAATCATAGCAAAGGTGGCAATTTCTCAACTGTCTACATAACGGAGTGAGACTCCTCAAAGAATTAACGAAAAAGTGTGGCTATACCATTGGTTCAGCCACCTGTGACTGGCACAGAGCCTCGGACTATGTAACACCTGCTGCAATGCCTGTTGCTTGAAGGCACATGTACAATACAAGATCTTGAAAAGTACAATAAACGAGTACAAGCATGTATAACAGAATGGGCAAATGATGTAGAGACATGAAAAGATTCACTATTCACTAAAATCAACATTTCTTTTATTCAGACAGCATGAATCATGAAAGCCAGACAAAAGAGAAAGTTCACACAGCAGTCACAAGACTCAGCAGGCATATCTACACAAGACACTTACTGTGAAGTAGCCTAATAACACTGCGCAGTAGCAAGCCAGTCAGAAACCATGCTATTATACTACAATGAAGCTACTGCACAGTAAGCATCACAAAAAACAAAAACTGTGCACTGGCACTACCACAGAGTAGTACGAGCTACTGAGCATTTAGTTAGTACTTCATTGAACAAGTACCAACATAAAATGTGCAGTAACTACTGTGTATTAATGAATGTGTAGATACACTCAACTTATATGAATTCATTTAGAGCGGTCTCATCTTTTACAAGCCACCCAAAAGAAAAAAAAATTCATGCTACTACTCAGCAGTGGAAGGACCTTACATTCAAATATGCCTTCAACTTCACCTTCATCTATATCAGGTTAACATCTGGCCTCTCTCACATCTAAGGAGGAAGCAAATAAGAGTACTAAGCCGTACAAAGCAAATCAGTAGGTTTTCACATATAAAGTTCATAGTATTCTCCTCCTGTGCAGACACTCAAATTCCATTAACAGTTACCATATGAAAGATACTTTGGCAATAGAGTTGCCCTCCAGAATGCAAGAAGGAAAAGTACTGATAAAATTATGACACAAAACCAATTCTGGGAGGCAATAAACAACAAATAGTTTAAACAATCACAGTGACATGACTGGGCCACAGGTATTATTTCAGTAACACAGTCCATCACATGATTTTAAAATTATTACATTACTTGGATGTAGGGTGCATCCATTTCCAGGTCTGCCACGGAGTGCACAGGGGACCCCAAACCCCAGCTTAGCAACTGGTGCTGTCTGGGTCTGGGAGGGCACCCAGGGTCCCCTCCACAGCTTACTGCTGAGTCCCCCCTGACTGCATACTTGGTGGCAGACACAAAAGTGAGCCAGAAATACTTCCGGTCTACTTCCGAGCCTGCTGCCAAGCATGCGG
>NW_017728886.1:204683988-204687789 GCF_001723895.1 Crocodylus porosus | reverse complement strand
CCCTGCATTCCTGTGGGATGCTCCATCTGCCCATCTTAGCTTTCACAAGCCATGCCTGGTACCTCGAGGCATGTAGAAAAAACATATAAAGCTGTGCCTATGTCCAAATCTCTGATTCTCCGAATCAGAAGAATCGAATTGGGACAGTGATCTGAATCAGCGAATCAAATCACTATCCCCTGAATCGGGCTGAAGCCGAATCATATACGGCCCACTTTCCACACCCCTGATGCCCAAGATCCTCAGTGCCCTGTATGATATGTAATGGATATCCTCAGGGGCTGCCCTAACCTGTGGTAGTAACATAAAAGTTAAGTGTCACAGGCTCTGCAGGAAACAAGCTGCCAAGCATTTTGCTACCCGTTGGTCCTGGTTAGGGTGGGGATGCTCCATTTTGTTTTGTTCTTTTTAAATGCATATTTTCCAGCTGCCTACCCATTTTACCTTTATCCCCTACTCCTTGTTCAATTCCTTCCCTATAGTCTCCTGCAACATGATCTACTACTGGAGCAGAGATCTCTTGCCCAGACAGGGAGCTCAACATGCAGTATGCTGCTGGCAAAAAGTCTTTCCTAGCATGATACTACGTTTAAGGAAGAAAGCATGTGGCAAGAAGCCTCTTATTTATTGGGCACTCTTTTTCCACAGTCTTTTTTTCTGAAGAAAGCCTAAGAAAAGAAATTAAAAATCACAGTGAGAGGAAGGACCTTAAGGGTCATATGCTCCAACTCATCTCAAAAATGCAATATTTTAGAATTTCTGAGGGTCTCCAGTTTCTTCCTATCACCAAGCGCAGTTTCCTGCTGAAAAGTAGGACCTCATGTAAGTAGAGGAAAACTTTGGCATTTGCTGTACATAATGGCTGATTTGGCTATCTATATTCAGGAAAATCTTGACAGCTGATTGCACAAATGGAACCAAACTGCCAAGGGAGCCAGAAATCCCAGAGACAGAACCCAAGCACTTTAAAAAAAATCCTTCAATTGTTTGAGTGGACAGAAAGAGGATACGACTCCAACCATAAAATGCTTTGAAAAAAAATCTCCTTGCAGGTTATACTCATATGAGTACAAAACCAAAGGAACTTCAAATGCAGGCCCTACAGCAATGATTCTCAACCAGGATGTCACAAGATCCTTTGAAGGGACATATGAAATAAGTCAGGTACGAAAAAATAAGCAGAGAAGTGTAAGCTCAGGCTCTTCCCTGCCAGGCCATTCCTCCAACCCACACTGCAAAGGAGGTAAGCACTGTAATAAATGTATTTTTAAATGGGGTATCACTCAATTCACAAAAGTTATGGAGGGATGCCTCAAATCTAATGAGGAGTGCCCTTAGTCTAAAATAGTTGAGAACAACTGTCCCATAGTTTTATGTAGGTGGAACACTGACTTTCCCACAGACCACCCCTAACTTTACACTCAACAAGAAGATTATTGTGCATGATAGCTTTCTTTATTTTAGACTTTTGCATTCACTTTGGAAGAAAAATCATTCTTCAGCTTAATCTAGTACCATACAGATAATAAGTGTTAGAGATGTCTGCTATCAGGTTTACTGTTTTTTACTTTAGGAGTTCCATCTCTTCCTGCGAGAGGAAGACTTTCCCCCAAAGGAGTTATGCGATTTCATACAACAAATGTAAAAACAAAGACACTTTTGTTTAAGTGCTGAAGATTTGTTTTGTTTGGAGGATTGGGGGGGAGAGGAAGGAGAGCCAGAAAAGAAAAGACACTAATCATCCTACAACTAAAACCTAAAAAAAGAAACTATCTGCCTTTTGTTACAGTTAAGATAGTATTTGGCAATATCAAGCTACTATCAAAAATAGGCCTTAAAGAAACAGTCATTTTAAGAATTCCTCCCCCCCCCGCCCCAACACACACACACTGCTATTTATAAGTTACTGCTAACACTTTAACCAAGCTAAGAGGGGTATTTTCTCTCTCCTTGTTTTGTTTCCTAGTTCTTAAACTGTACATCTGGCTGCATTTCAATATGCTCTACTTCACTACGGTTGCTTTCTCCTTTTCTTTGTGTAGTTATCATAGACCTAGAAAAAACACATTTTGAAAACAGGAAAGTGTACTTTTAAAAATATAAAGCTGGTAGTAGGACTGAGGACAGGTACAGCCCCTGAAGCTTATTTTTTAACTGAATTTCCCTTTAGCCTATTATATATTCATACAGTAAGTGGGGATAAAACATGATCCTGTAACAAGTTCTATATGAGCAGACCATAGTACACACACAGAACTACTGCTAAACTGGTAAAATAATAGAAATGAGAAAACTGCTAAAAGTAAAAAGATAATTTTTAAGTGTGTCCCATGCCCTGACCTGCAAAAAAAATGCAAATGGGGAGACCCTTGGGGTCCCAAGATAGCCTTAGGGTATCCTCACAAACACACAATGTGTGCCAAAAGTGTGCCTAAGCAGATCCAAAAATAGAAAAAGGATTCTACTCACTAAGGAATGCCGATTCACGAAATTTGTCTCACATATTAATAAGTCATTACCTCCAGCATCAAGTTTTCTCCAATCAACTTTTGTAAATGAAAATCCAAATATTAAAAAATATACTTACACAGTACATATGGGTACCTCCCCTACGAGGGAAGGAACTACAGGCTCAGCAGGGACAGCAAGAGCTGGGGGAACTCCCCCAGATGTGAGACAAGAAAGTGGGAGTGAGTAGGGATGGAAGGGAATATAGAACAAAAATCTTTTCTTTCATGGAGGTAGTGAATGTGGGTTGAAAAGCAAGGCTGCACTGAGCAGGAGGATGCTCGTCTAGGTCAGAGGCAGGAAAGGAAAGGGATGGATTTCTCTTCAATAGGAGACAGGTGGGGGGTGAGGAGAGTTTCTTGAGTTATACTAACTTAATGTTTTATTCAGTTTTCATAAGATTTTTGTCTTATGCCACCCTCCACCTTTTGGGGATGGGGAGGCACATAAATCTAACAAACAAACAGATAAGATCTTAAGAGTTTCTGTCCAGCTGGTGAAAAGCAAAGAGCCAGTAACTTCTCATTCACCTTGCCCTATGTTTTCATGCAACTGGGTTCATCAGAAATGAACTATCTTTTCTTTCCTGCTTCATTTCCTGCCAACGCTCTTTTACTTGTTTAAATTTGCAAACAGTAGTAAAATCAAAGCAAAATGATAATATTTTATAATACAGAGCTGCTTGCAATTTACAGATTTCCCTTTAATTTAATGAGCGTCCCATTATTGCTTTGTCTAATCCCTACAGCTACATATCTGTTCAAAGCTTGCTTTTCTGATGCAAACTCAGCCTTTTAATAGACACCTCAGGTTACTTCACAATGGTGTACAAACCAATAATCCTTCCTTTTTTATCCATAGGATCAAAGGTAAATTTAATGTGAGCACTTCTCTCTTATGGCCCTATTCAAGATTGTAGTCACCAATGTGACAAAGCAATAGGCAGAGCCAACCACACCCTGTCATGCATCAACAGGGCATCACTAACAGGTCCAGAGAGGTCTTGCTCCCCCTCTATGCGGCGCTGGTCAGGCCGCAACTGGAGTACTGTGTCCAGTTCTGTGTGCCACACTTCAAGAGGGATGGGGAGAACCTGGAGAAGGTCCAGAGGAGGGCCACTTGTATAGCTGAGGGCCTCCGTGGCCAGCCCTATGAGAAAAGGCTAAGGGACCTGAATCTCTTCAGTCTCCACAAGAGGGATCTTGTGGCTGCCTACAACTAGCAGGGACTCGGGGAAAGTCTGTTCACCAGGGCCCCCCTTGGAGTCATTATGAACAATGGCCACAAGCTGAG
>NW_017728886.1:204669796-204683783 GCF_001723895.1 Crocodylus porosus | reverse complement strand
GGTCTTATGACCCCTGCCTCCACAAGTGCTCATTCCTGCCCATGGTGGGGGGGTCAGACTAGATGATCTGTCTAGGTCCCTTCCAACTCATTGATTCTACGATTCTAAAATGATATGGGTTACTATTTTCCTCACTGGTAAATCTAAAAAATTCATCCCATTTCTAAGTGTAGGGATGTCAAGATTTTAATCTATAAAGAAAAATCATTAGACTGGTACTGTAGTTAAGGGACAGTACTAAAAGTCAGGATCCGAGAGGTCTCTCCTCTGCTTTGCCACAGGATTCTTGTTTACAAGTAGATTCTTTTTTTTTTTTTTAATTAAGTTTGAATAATACTTCCCTATCTCATCCATTAATATGGAGCATTTTATGACTGTCAAATAAAAGCAGCTATACAAATGCAAAGCATATATCCAGCTCCATCATTTTAATCTTATGTATTAAACACTGTCATATAAAACAGAAATCAGGAACAAACGAAATGCAACACAATAAGTGAGTAGCCTAATAATGAATCGTAAAATTGACCAAGACAGCTAGTTTAACCTTTGTTAACTTATTATTCTCTACTGCTTGATACATTCTTTTTATTTCCCACCAGAAATGCCAACACATTGTTGCAGCTTCTATTGTATGCATTTAAAGTTACCATTAAAAATCTGAATTATCAAGTTTTTTTTAAACCTACATACGAAAATACTTTTCTCACGCACCGATTTTCAAGAAAATTATACACCTGCATTATAAACTAAACTGATAAAAAGGTATCTTGAAACACAGATCTTGCTCTTATACATAAAAAAATACCCAAATTGTCTTATTTTCCTAATGATTCTTCAAAAAAAAAAAAAACAAAAAAAAAACCAACAACAAAACAAACAAACAAAAATCCGTATAGGCCCACAGCTTTCCTTGGTTTTAAGAATTCATCTTAAACTTTGGATGTTTTAATTTATGTACCAGAACACATAATGTAAGTAAACCTAGGTGCCTTAACCAGAGATGTGGGATGGAAAATTTTCCAGTGGTTTATTTTTCAATGGGAATTTTCCATTTCTAACAATTCGTTGTTTCATAAAATTCATTAGTAACAATGAATTAATGCCAATTCAATATTAGGCAGGCTTGGCAGTTTCAAAGTTGTAATTAATGTTTTTAGGTGATTATCCCTAGGAACTGGAAGTGTGAGAGAAACTACCTATATGCTTTATTGATTTGTAAACAGGAACGTAAATACCCTGACATAATAATCCAAACCAAAAATCAAGTTATGAATTCACCTAATTGGTTATGCAAGTCAAATCAAAACCAAAGCATGACATAAAGCACGACAATAAAAAGTCCTTTTTATATATGTGGGGAGCCAGAGCCGGAGGAAAAGCAAGGGTAACACTAGACCCCTGCTAAACCAGATGGGACAACTGACAACCGATGCCCAGGAAAAAGCCAACTTGCTAAATGGGTACTTCAAATTGGTTTTTTACCACTCCCAAGGGATGCCCCTGCCTATTACGGGATGGAACCTGGGTGAGGGCAATTCTTTACCCTCCAAAGCTGACCTTGTAGAGGAACACCTTGAGTGGTGGGACACCTTCAAGTCAGCTGACCCTGACCGTTTACACCCCAGGGTACTCAAGGAGCTGGCAAGCATCATAGCTCAGCCCCTGGCACAGATCTCCAAGAACTCCTTGTGTTCTGGTGAAGTGCCCGAAGACTGGAAGAAGGCGAATGTGGTACCTATCTTCAAGAATGGGGATGAAAGTGAATCCGGCAAACTACAGGCCCAACAGCCTGACCTCTATCCTGGGGAAGGTCTTGGAAAAGATTATCAAAGAGACCATTCTTAACAGACTGGCCGATGGCAGCATCCTGAGGGATAGCCAGCACAGGTTTGGTGTGGGTAGGTCTTGCTTGACCAATCTTATTTCCTTTTACAACCAGGTGACCTACCACCTGGACAAGGAAAAAGAGATTGATGTCATATATCTTGACTTTAAAAAAAAGCCTTCGACCTGATATCTCATGATCACCTCTTAGTAAATCTGGCCAAATTAGGCCTTGGCTTCACCACGATCCACTGGCTGGGGAATTGGCTCCATGGTCAGACCCAGAGGGTGGTGGTTGATGGAAGTCAATCGTCATGGTGTGCTGCGACCAGTGGGGTCCCTCAAGACTCTGTCCTCGGGCCAACACTATTCAACAGCTTCATTAATGATATGGACATTGATATCAGAAACGGACTGGCCAAGTTCACTGACGACACCAAACTTTGGGGTAAAGCCTCCACACTTGAGGACAAGAGGGCAATCCAGGCTGACCTTGACAGGCTCAGGAAATAGGCGGATTAGAACCTGATGATGTTTAACACCGAAAAATGCAAGGTTCTCCACCTTGGGAAGAAAAACCCACAGCATGCTTATAGGCTTGGCAGTGCTACACTAGCTAGCACTACAGACAAAAGGGACTTGGGGGGTTATGATTCACCACAAAATGAACATGAGCCAATGTGATGCTGCAGCTAATAAAGTGAGGAAACACTGGCTTGCACCCATAGATACTTCAAACAAATCCCAAGACATCATTCTCCCATTGTACTAGGCCTTGGTGAGGACGCAGCTGGAGTACCGAGTCCAGTTTTGGGTTCTACAATTCAAAAAGAATGTGAAGAAGCTTGAAAGAGTCCAGAGGAGAGCCACACACATGATCAGAGGTCAGGAAAAACAGACCTTATGATGAGAGGCTGAGAGCTACGGGACACTTCAGCCTGGAAAAGCGTAGGCTATGGGGCGATCTGGTGGCTGCCTATAAGTTTATAAGGGGTGCTCACCAGAACCTGTGGAAACATCTGTTCACCAGTGCACCCCAAGGGATGATAAGGTCAAACAGACACAAACTCCTCCATGACCATTTCAGGATGGACATAAGGAAGGACTTCTTTACTGCCCAAGCCCCCAAGGTCAGAACAGACTGCCAACCTAGGCAGTTCAAGCACCTACTTTGAATGCCTTCAAGAGAAATCTGGATGTTTATCTTGCTTGGATCCTATAACCCCTACTGACTTCCTGCCCTTAGGGCAGAGGGCTGGACTCGATGATCTTCCGAGGTCCCATCCACCCCTAATGTCTATCAAATATCAGGCACAATTCTTTGGGTGTCAACAGTTTTCAGTGCCTTTGGGTTTTTTTCTTAAATTTAAACAAACAATGTAAGTGAAGTACATGCTATTGTGCGCTGTCTTTACATTTTCACAAGTATTCCAATAAATATAATTTCTTTCCACAAAGCTTTGAATTTGTTTTAATATAACATTTAATATGGTTTACTTAATTTTTTTCCTAATCAAGTATTTCAGTTCAAATACCTGTGGTTATTGGGACATAAAATTAACAGGGGGTACATTTTTAGTTTTGTGTACTAAATAAGTCAGATAAACATGCTAAATCAGATCACATTATATTTAGGGCATCAGAAAATTTTTCAATTCAATATTTTCTGGAAAACCTACATCTCTGGCCTTAACTGACACCCAATTAAGTCAATGTGGTGTACCCTTACATTAATGCTCACAGTAGTGTGCTGAAAGAAGGAGGGACATAAATGCACTAGGTATTCACCACCAGCCTTCATCCATTCCTTACCCACTCCCAACCTCCCATTCCCACCTTGTTCTCTGAGTCAGGGAAACAGGTAGGGCTGCCAACCCTAGACAGTTTTTTTACTGACAATCTGCGAACTTTTTATGAACAGGTGTTTTTACTGTTACTAAAAAAAAAAAAATTCTTACATTGGCAGCCCTGTACAACTGCAGTCATGGGTTTACACCCTGTTCCCCCAGCCAAAGGGGTTTCCTACTTGCCCTATACCCCAGTGGAACCCTGCATCACGCTTTGTCCCTCTGGTCCCTGCAGCTTGTCCCTGCCGATCTGTTTCCCCCTGTCCCTGCACAGACCCCCACCTGTTGCCTCTCCCCCTCTCCCAGCCCTGCAGTTCTGTCCCACCACAAGGAACCACAGAGGCTCTAGGGAGCCAGACAGCCATGATGGACAGTTCGCTGCACTGAGCAGCACCCCCACTTAGACACCAGATGGCACTGCTCTTCTCTCTGTCCAGCATCAATGCTTTAATGTAATTTCATTCAAGCAACTAATCTTAAAAAGAGTTCAAGACTTATTTTTAATAAGGCAAAAAAATATTTTACGGCATTTACACACAGGTGATTTTAGGCTGGTTTTTTTCCTTTCTCTCTTTCTTACCAACAGCTGGCAGCTCTCATCACTAAACCTGTATCACCATATTTTCCACAGCTGTACCATAACTGTAAATTGTCCCCTTTCTCCTGTGAACTCCAGCTTTAGACTCTAAATATGAATGCCTTAAACCCAGAAGTTTCAGCACTGTTCTAGGCTTTTACTTTGGTCGCTTCTCAGACTAGTTTCGTCTTACTCATATCTACATGGACACTGGACCTTTTTATGAGCCCCAGGAGGCATATTCTTCAAAGCAGGCAAACATGGATCAGTGAAGGAAGAACTTTTTCTTAGCAGCCACATGATCAGAAAACCAGTGAGATAATATACTGGCAAGTGTCCAGGAAGAAGGACCATAATCCTTTTATCTACCAGGAGTGCAAGGTAGCCAACCTGACCTCTACCCTATATTTATTCATATACATATTAATTTCTGTTTATTATTGTTTATTAAATTTATTTGTGTCTGTTCCTTATAAGAGAAACAATAGAACAGTAACTACCAGAGGCAACAAATGCTGACCTTGCTCACATGACCAGAATATTACTTTTTATAACTCCAATTCACATCAGTTGACTGGTCCAGGAAAAAGGAATCCAATCTCCTACCAGCATTCCAGTCTGTCAGACCATTAATACAGAATTGCTGCTTGTCCAAGTTATTGAGTGGGTGGTGGTGATGGAGCTGTTCTGGTTACTGGCACACTGCATTTCCTTCCATTGACATTTACATATAATCTGAATTCTGAATTTCCAATTTGTATTCTAGAAAACTGCTATTTTAAATACATTTTTCACAAGCTTAAATGCAGCTTTTATGCAGCCAGGCCTGGAAATTACCTTGGGTTTTTAAAGGCCATTTAAGGATTGTTGTTTGAGAGAAATTTCCTACTACACCACTTGCAGGCTCTAAGCTACCCCAACTTCACTTTTTCTTTTGTCCTGAAATATCCTCTCTAGTTCTATGTAAAGTACTTCACCTCTGTGCCTTTCTGGTTTCTGTTCCATCTCACTGTAACCATCCGCATCAGAGCCATTAGCCATAAACTCCATGGAGCCCATAATATACACAAAAAAAAAAAACAAAAAACCCACTCATCCCAGCAAGGCACATAGTAGCTTCTATAGCATCTAGTTACATAGCGTTATTTCCATTAAGCTGTTTGTAAATATATTGTAGCTTTGATCAGTGTTGGTTTGATGGATCCTCTAATTGGTTTGCTCTCTCACTGGTTTTTCTGCCAATAAGCCTTCCAAAAGTAATATCAATTAAACAATACAATGACCCTGTAACTGTAAACAGAACTGCAGAACAGCTGGCTACCATCTTGAACAATATAAAAAAGGAGAGATGGCTTATTACCATAGAAGGATTGGATACGACCCACTCAAGCAGATAAGCACGGTGCATCATAAATCACCTTACAGGCAAAGGCAACAAAAAAGACACTGCCCTGTATCGGCAAACTCCATCATACAAATATTATGCAACAATAACAAGTACAGTAACCCAAAAAACCAACTCACAGAAATGATTAGACTCCTGAATCATGAACCACTTAAAGTACACAATGTCAACTTTAACCACTCCCATCTCTGACAATGAGGTTGACACAGCTATTGAAGTGATCAAGACTGGCAAAGCTGCTGGCCCAGGTAAGATACTCCCAGAATTCATTACCAAGCTCGGAACCACAGTGAAAAGTTGGCTCCAGAAATTCATGTATAAGTCTCTAGAAAGTAAAAGACTTCAAAAACCAGGAGAAAAGCTGATATTATTGCTATCCTGAAACGCAATAAAACCACCAGAGGATCCAAAGAACTACTCACCTATCTCACTACTCTGATACATACAAACTCATGAAGCACATAATTCTGAATAAAACAGAGAACATCACTGATCCCCAGCTCCGAAAAGAACAAACTAGTTTTCAAAAAAAGGCAGTGTACTACTAACCGAGTTACATTACTTACATCTGACATAGAAAACAGATTTGAAATCAGGCACAAAACAGGTGCGGTCTTTATCGACCTTACAACCACCTATGATACTGTATGGTATCAAGCCCTCAAATATAAACTGCACTCTATGATACCTGATCACAATCACACTTTCATCAAGAAAGTATCATTTAAACTCACTATTAATCAAGGAGAAAAAAAGCAGAGTATGAACTCAGAAGAATGGAGTCCCCCAAGGGTCACTGCTAGCACCACCACTTTTCAATGTATACATCTCATACTTTCTGCATCCAAGCGATAAATGTATGTTGACAGTGCCACCAGAGTAGCTCAAGGACTTGACATGACAGAACTGGAAAAGATACCAAGTACTGACATGGAACTCATCACTGACTACTATCGCCACAAGTGGCGCTTTAAGTTGAGCGTCAATAAATCAGTAGCATCACTCTTCCACTTGGACTATTGTTGAGCCAAAGCACATGAAATATCGGAGAAGGCAATCACATCCTTCCCCATGAATACACCCCAACCTTCCCAGGAGTCACATTAGGCCATTCTCTCACCTATAAACATCAACTTCAAATGGTCAGCATTAAAATCTCTGCACAGGTACCTGCCTTAAGATGACATGGGGTGCCAACTTCTGTGTACTTTGAACCACTGCACTCACAATTGCCTATGCCCCCAGCAATATACTGTCCTCCCATACGGTCCAGAAGCTGTTGCACTAGAAAGCTCTGCATAGTATGTAATAGTGTGCTGAGGCTTCCTAACAGGCTGCACAACTCATACACGCACACAGATGTGTTCTCTTGGGCATTAGGCCAAGTGGAAGACAGACCTTAACATCATTATTGGCAATAGAGGCAAGAGACGATGAAAATCACCTGTTTCACCAACTGTTAACTGAAGAGCCAAATAGATGGAGGTTTAAGAGGCTTAAGTCATAAACCATTTATACATGAAACCCACAAGATCCTGGAAGAGATTGGGGATGCTGAACCAAACTTATGGGCAATAACAGAGTGGACCGACCACTGAGAAGTATCAGACCTATTCATACAGCAGTTTATACCAATGCAAAATGAGTCCCCCATTGGCCATGAGCTTGACAGACAAACCAAACACACTGAGAACTTGATATGGATGCTTCAAAACAACACTTCACAAGACGAACACCTTGGACACCCAGCCCCCTGTGTGAATGTGCTGCCCAACAAACCAGCTACTCTGGTGACTTAACCAAAAGCTCCAATTTTTACAAATGCCCAGACTGGGCAGATAGAATCCACACACTGAGCAATAACACCAGACAATAGCTTAGACTTGGAAGTTGATATCTGATGCCATACAAAATAAGAGATATCAACCTAAGAAATTCTTCCCTCACATGATCTCTGGCCCACCACTCTTATGCTACCATCTTAAATGTATTAATAGCAGCTGATTTTGTGTCAACATTGTCCCATTTATTTAAATCTATTTCCTCATGCTCTTGTGTTTGTCCCCACCATATTTATAGAACGCAATCATTCCCCTTTTTAGCTCTTTGTGAAACTAAAGAAACCAAGCTGTCCTAAGAAAGGCTTTTAATTTTCTCGATCATCCTATTAGCCTTCTCTGTACCCATTCCAGTTTGAATTCTTCATTTTTTAACATTGTGTGTCCACAACTGTGGTATTTTAAAAAAGGGAAGAGTTGTCTTTTGTACATTTCCTGAATCATCACAACTACAACACTTAAACCCTACCACCAACTATTGTAGATGATGTCTCATCATTGCTTTGTATAATGGTGTAAGGACTTCTCTATGTCTACTAGAAATACAATGCCTGATCTATTTTAGGATCATATTTGCCATTTAACCAGCCACACCGCATTGGTGTTTCACACTGATCCAAATACGCCATGTTTTTTTCCTCCTCGTCATTTCCAAATGATGAACCTCTGGTTCTAAGCAAAAATATTTCTTAGCCCCCTAGTGAATAGCTTTGCATTTTGTACTACTAAATTTCATACCATTTCCTTTAATTCAGTCCTCAAGGTCTTCTAATTCTTCCCATTACAATCTATTTCTCCTCAGTGCTGACAAGGCTCCTAACCTGGCATCCTTAGCATATTTCATCAGCATTTCATTTCTTACTAGTGGTAGAGTCACCAAGGGCAAACCCTTGAGAAACCCTACTAGTTGCATCTCTACAGTCTAAAAGGACCCCTCGTCAGCATAAATCATCTTAATCTTCCTTTTTGCATGTTCTTTACTCATCTTACAATGCTTCTAATAATCCCTATTTTCCCCAGATAAACTAATTAACTAACTTTCCTACATGGTACCATATACATGTTTTGCAGTTCTGATATATTCTCCTTCATTTCTCTTGTCTAAAAAATCAGTTTTCCAGGAACACTTTTATCACTTTCTTCAATAGATGTATTTTAGTTGCAGTTCTCTACTCATATGGTACTAGCCCTAATTTGATAGGCTTATTAAAAAAAAATATGTTATCAATCCTCCAACTTCATATGCCAGCTCTTTCAGAACTCCGTGAAGGTAACTGTCCCAACTTAAGTACATTTTAGTTTCTTGAGTTTTGCTTCCACCTAGGATATGATAATTTCCATTTCTTTACCCTTTCATTCCAATTAGCCATTATTTCTTTCTCCCTGTGTCATTATCTTTACTGGCAACCAACTCAAAGCATTTGTTTAGTTTTTGACTGAAACCAGATTATTTTTGGTCTCTTCCATTCTCCTCCCCCCACCCCAATCCAGCATTGCAGATGACTTCTTTCCCTGTTGGTCTATTTTTATTAACATGGCTGAAGAATCTTTTGCTATTTAATTTTCTTCGCAAGGTCTAACTCAGCTTGACTTCTGGCAATTCTCATTTTAGCTACACACTTCCTGACCTATAAGATTCATCTTCCTTTGCTGATCAATCCATTTTTTCCACTCTTTATAGGCTCTCAGCTGCCTCCAATATCCCTGTGACCTTTTGATTCATGCAGTGAGGTCCTGAGCCCTTCTCTACAAATTATTTCTTCTTGTTTGAGAAACAAGGCACAAATGCTTTTCTTATTTTTCAATTCAAGTCTGTGATGTCTTCAGTCCCATTGACTTCATTAACTAGCTTCCTCAATTTCTCATAACTTGCCCTTTTAAAAATAAAAAAGCTTAGTTATAGGCCTATTTTTGTTTCTCTGTTTTAATTTAAATTAAAATTCATACATAATCAACACACATACTTAACTCCTTACTGAGTAGGCACCTGGGCCAGCAATGGAAAGAAGGAGCCACGGACAGCCATGAAGCCATAATCAAAGCTCAGACATACCCTTCCTAATTCAGTGCAGATTGCCAATCCAAGTTTTAGTTACTAATTTTAGGGGGAAACTGTATGACATTTTCCCCTTTTAGCTGTAAACTGCATGATGTTCTCCCCTTTTAAATTCAAACACTGTTCTTCAAATATACCATACAACCGGCCCCAGACAACTTATATTTACACATACTAGAGTCCATTTAGCATACCAAGTCAAAAGAACAAATCAGTGTTGTCCTAATATTAAAATACCCCCTGCTTGCCTAGGGAATGCATACATTTAATATTGGGTACATTTAAGAAGTAAAAATATTCTACTTTCTAAAGAAAAAACCAAAAAACTTTACTTAAGTAAGTTACTTGTACTTTGATTATCATTTAGTGTTTCTTTTTCCATTTTTACTTTTGCTTCATTAAATGAACCTTAGTTGTCTTTCTAGTCTGGAATACAAAAATTTATTTAAAATGTTGCATCGTTCCCTCACACCCTTAGAAATAGCGCTACTGGAGATTTTCAGTGTAGCTATCTGAAATTTCACATTTGCAGTGTGTCAGAATTCTGCAAGAAGGCACTGAAAGCACTGCCATTTATATACTGAAGCCCTAACACTAAAGTGTGATAAAGGAAGACACCATTAACAAGTGATACCAGCTGGTAAAATATAGAGAATTATCTACAAATGGATTTGGAAAATACTATGGTTTTCTTACAGCCTGTCTACACTAGAAAATTGCAATTATTTTAATTAAACCAGCACGATTAAAGACACAATCTTCTTAATGCAGGTGCAGTATGTAGATGATAGGCCCCGTCTATTCCAGAGGGTTTGCTGGCATAACATTTACCAGCTCCACAAAGAAAAATAGCAGCATCAACAAGAGGTTCTACTGGTATATCTACTTACCTACACTAGGACTTCTACCAAGATATCTGTTTAAAAAAATACACCCTAGTCAACATAGCTATTATGGAACAAATTTTAAATATAAGCTATGCTTTATGCTGCATTATTTCATGCAGGAAAGCACTGAATAATTCCTTTGTAGTGGTATAATTGCCTTCATACTGAGATTTATAGCATAAATATTATGGGGGGGGGAAATTATACCCTCACAGATTTACTTAAAATTTGCCAGTTAAGTGTTGACCAGGCCTTAAAATCTTCTTGTTATTCTGAAAAAAACCAACCCCCCCCACTCCCCCCCCCCAAAAAATAAATAAAAAAAGTCAGTATGGACCATATTATCCCACCTTATAAAAAAAATCTGCCAAAGGAGAAAGCAAAAACAAATGCATCACATGACTAGGGATGTAGGAAAGGGGAGGGATTAACAGTTGCATTTAAAAGATGAGAGAGTACTGCTTACAAAAGCATCTGTGGGGCATCAGAGCTCTATACCTGAAGACCTCAGGACATCTTCACAGAGCCTCTTTGATTATGACCACAGTTGGTTCAGTTACCACTGAACCATTTCAGAGTGCCTGGCTGCAACCTCCCACCCAAAGATGATAAAGCCTATGGAAGGGAAGTTAATACTGAGACACAAAACTTCACACTACAGGACAGATTTCTGTTATTTAGGTCCTTTTGACCAGTCACACCCTTCAACATAACTGATTTTAGCTCCGCCTCTCAACCAGTTTCCTCAACGTGACAAAAAGCCATTGCCACAAAGAAGACTACCAGTGACTTGAGAAAAATGTTGTATAACCACATATCTCTGCTACCTTTTCCAGATGTTATCTTTTCTATGTTAAGCAATGCTGATGCTTAACTTCAGGCACAAATATCTCAGAAGTTCACACATTCATCTTTATGAAATCTAAAGCTGCACTCTGCCCAGCAACTGTGGACACTGGATGCTTTGCAAATTTCAAAGAACATCAAAGTATAATAAATAGCATAAGTTGGTGTTTCTCAAAGTGTGATCAGTCAAGCCCTTGTAAGTGGTCTGTAGATCATGTCAGGCCCTCTTCCCCTTTCATTAATCAGAAGCTTGGTGATCAGAGTGTATAGCAGCCTGCTGGAAATTCTGAGGGTTGACTATGTTGTTTTAAAAGTCTGGGAACCAAAAGTTTGGGTTTCCCAATCCAGAAATGTATTGGAGTAGTTCAGTGTTTACTTCAAACTTAGTTAAAAGTTTGGAAAAAATTATTAAAAGTACCCTTATAAAACTTTATCCATTTAAATGTAAGAGAATATCTTAGCTGAAGTTGACACAAACAGGCCACCCATTAAGGGTATACAATAGTTTCTGTGTATATACAATCTGAAGTAATTTATCTTACAGTTTAATAATTTATTATATACAAAAATGTAAGCAACACAAAACATGCCCCACATTTTTAAGTGCTAATTTAGCCTCATCCTCATGTTAGATAAATAATTACTACAGATATTTTATAGATAAGGAAACTGAGCAACAAATGACCTTCACAAAGTCACTCAGCAAATCTGTGACAGAATTAGGAACAGATTCAATTATTCAAAATTACAGTAGTGTTAGAGTGATGCTGTAGCTGTAATCCTGAGAAGCAAGGCTTTTTGGGGGTGATCTCTTTTCCTGGACCAACTGTATAGTTCAGATAAAAAGTTAAATAAGCTTGCAAATCCAAAGTGTTCTTCAGATGACCTCCATGTACAGACCTAAAGGTGACCTAAAGCAGTGGTTCTCAACTTTTGTACCACAACCCATTTGTAAGACATCCATGGCCAGTCCTGAGCCAGTGCTCCTAACTTCCAACCTGCTGCCCCGGCAATGTGTGGGGTAGGGGGTGGGTGTGTGGGGGTGGCAGAGATGTGCGTGGTGGGGTGAGGAGGGGAGGGGGCCCAACCAGCCCTTTGCAGGCTGGAAATCTGCCAGCCTGTTGGAGAAAAACATGGGAAACTATGGCTTTTCCCTATTAAAGAAAAATCCTTTTTTTTTTTAACTATGTTGATCCACTTTCAAAGTTTGTTGGCGACCCTTTCATATATCTTAGCAACCCACTTTTAGGTCGTGACCCACAGGCTGAGAATCACTGACTTCTAGAATGCTTTTAATTGAAAAGCATGACTAAATTTGTCCCAACTGCACAGTTGGTCCAATAAAATAAAACATCGCTCAAAAAATCCTTGCCTCATACAATTGTAAGTAAGTTATAAGAAGAACTACCTTCCTAGGTATTTGAAAGGTGCATACTTTTCTGGCCTAAAAAGCAAGAAAGCATCAATTTAAGTTCAATGGGCCACTGCAAGGAGCAGCAATAAAGACCAAGTGACTTCACTGTCCCTCCTCTCAGAAGTACAGTCTTAACAACATTGACTTTTCAACAAGTCTTCTCTCACCTAACGTTTCCTTTACGCCAGATTTGCCCTTTAAACCAGTTAGCAGCCCTTAAAAAGCCAGCCACTGACAAGCTTAATTTCACATCATGTTGTGACAGATGTCTGCCAGATTCTGAACAGGGCATATGCCTGGCCCAGAGGAAGACGCCTTGCGTTCTGCCCTGCGGAGAGAAAGAAAGAGAAGGAAGGAAGTCTGCACTTCTCACAGAGTCAGAAAAACAGCTTGGAGGGCTTAAAGAGCAATTACATTCAGCCTCTCTGGGGCCATCCGTATTCCCTCCACGTGAATGAGGAATGTAACAACCACTCTCATTTTCCACACTGCCCTGCACTGGGACTGGGACGGGGACATCCCGCTGCTGAAGTTATGGTTACCTCAAGTTGTGCCACTACCAACGCAAAATAACTGGCCCTGCAGCAGAGCCACCATGGCCCTGGGGCTGTCACCAGGGACATCAGCCCCATTAAGAAGCTCCTCACAGCTCCCCGCTTCGACCCCACAGGGCCAGATCCCCGCAAAGCCCCATGCGCCTGCTGACCTCTCGTGCCAGGCACCCTCCCGCCGGTGGCTCACTGCACCGGGAAGCAAATCCCACTCAAGCCGAGGCGCAACAGAAGCTGCAAGGGCTGGGGGTCTGTCCAGGCACCCGGCACCCGGGGGTGGGGGCAGCTGAGCTGCCTATTCAGCCTCGCATCACAAGCCTCTGCGCGGCGGGAGGAGGATCCTAGCCGCGTCCAGCCCCTTCATCCCCCTGGAGGAACTTCTCGGTGCGTCGAGCGGCCCATCCCCCCTTCCCTTCCCTTCCCGGGGACACCAACCCGGCAGCTTCCCGCTTCCCGAGCCGGAGAAACTTCCCTCGCCGCGGGGCCGGCCGAGCGGGGGAGCAGCCGGGCTGGGGGCCCCCACGCAGCGCGGGCGAGAAGCCTCCGCGGCCTCCCCGCAGCGGCCTTACCTGCCCGACCGCGCGCGGCTCCGGGGCCCGGGGGCGGGGAAAGCGCCTCGGCTGCCGGGAGGAGCAGAGCAGAGCCCAGCCCAGCGCTGCCTCCCGGCCCTCAGTGAAACTCTCCCCGAAGCAGCTGCAGCTACTGCTGCGAGGAACGGGCTCGTCCCACTGCCCCGCGC
>NW_017728886.1:204662044-204669696 GCF_001723895.1 Crocodylus porosus | reverse complement strand
TGTGCCTTTCCTGCCGCCGCCTCAATGGCTCGGTCCGGGCTGGAGCGGGGAGGCTGCCCGCACCCGCACCCGGCTCGGCTCGGGGCCGTCAGGTGGGGGATCTGCATCGGGGGGCTTGTGGTGGTCACCAGGCGAAAAGCCCAGCCGGAGCGGAGCTGCTTCGGGGCGGCCGCTTGGTATTATTGGTCTAATAAAAGATATGTATCTATCGAAAGAACCTGGCCTGCCCAACCACAAACCCGGCATAGTATTATCTTACGTTTTTATTAATATATTTGTGCATTTTTTTATGCCTGCCTAGGTCCTTAGACTAACACGGCTACAGCCAAAACCCTGGCATAGTATTCTTTTACTTTTTTATTAGTATATTTACATATTTGTAATGCCTGCCTACATCCGTAGACCAACATGGCTACAACCAAAAAACCTGGCATGGTATCATTTGACATTTTTATTAGTATATTTGTACATTTTTTATGCCGGCCTATGTCCTTAGACCAATACAGCAACAACCAAAAAGCTGATGATAATATTTTACATTTTTATTGGTATATTTATAGTTTTGATGACATTCTAATTGCGCATGCCTAAGTCATTATTATTAACCACCGTTAATTGTGTAAAGATTTGCTTTGAGAAAGGAGCCAGGAATAAGAAACTGGGAAAAAGGAACCAACTGGGGCCTCATGAACAAAAATGTGTCTGAGGGGGCTTCTTTTCTATTTCAGCCAGGAACTGCACAGACCAACTGCAGATGCTTCCTCAGGCTGACAAGGGTGTTTGTATTCAAAAGCTTGCAAACAAGAATTTTTCCAACTATCTTAGTTGGTCCTTTAAAAGATACTGGATTTACCCAAAGAACCTTGTCTGCCTCTGAGGAGAAAATGGCACTTTTAAAGGCAAGATGGGAACAATCAGTGCAGCCCTGGACAGTTTCCTTCCCCGCCCCCCCTATTTTTTTAAGCCTGGACAAGCTCCCTTCACATCTTGTTTAGCCTCCCATCTCAAGCCTCCCCAAGAGCAAGACCTTGGGAGGAGGACCGCTACAGTGTGCAACCTCTTCATCCCCCTGGAGGAAGTCTTCCCCTGTCTTTGCAGCTGTAAGGGCTCCAGGCTCCTCTCCACAGCCAGCCACACCAAACTACCTTAAAAAAAATACCAGCAGCTTCCTGAGCAGGGGAAACTTTCCCCGCCTGCTGCTGTGGCACCCCCAAAATAATTTCTCATTATTCTAATTTATACTTAATATTTTTTTACTACATCTGGCAGACTAACTACAATAGGCACAGTGTGCACCCTTGGAAAGTCCAACTAATTCACTGAAATAGGCAGAGTTAATCTGGATGTGTGTAGCGCTGACAGCACAATTTCACACAAGGACCGACTTCTCCACTGTCTAAAGCAGCCTAGCCACAATGTCTTCAGTGCCAGTTGATGCCAGCCAAGTATTGAACTAGTGGTTCTTTTTGTAAATTAAGCTTTTTATGACCTCGTGATCAATCTCAGTAGCAGAGATAGTGGAGACTATTTCTTGCATTTGCATCTCTGCCATGCAAAAATGCAAGGCAGATGCACAAAAACTGAAGCTCCATCAGGCACCTGTTCATCCAGTGTTTGTCAGTACACATGCTTAAAATTAATAGCTCACTTATTTTGTAACTTGTTTGATCACTCATTCACACATGCATTTTCCTATATAAGTATCAAAGACGTTCTTTTTCACAATACTCAGGTATTCTTCCTGCTCACATTCTCCTATTTTTCTATTTCCTAATTGGAAATCACCAATTTGAAATCAGTTCCTGACTGATTTGAAGACTTACTATTCCTAGATGCAGTTTCTCTTTCATCTAGTACCCTAAAACATGTCCTGCCCTTTACAGGTGAAATGTATTCAGGTGTTAATTGCCCATGCAAAACCCTCTTTTGCAGTTAGGCCAGGTATCAGCCATCTATATGGGAGAGTCACAGGCAGAAAGATGCATCCAATGCATGGAATGGAGGCCGTGCCAGCCCTGAATAAGCAGGCTCAAAGGAACAGGGTTGGAAATGCCTAGCACTAGCATTCCAGAAGGACATTCAATAGTACTACTTCAGTGCACATACTTAACTACTAAGGCATCAGTGAAGTACATAAACAACCTACTTCTAGGCTGTGTGCGTGTTTCCTATCCACACTTCACTGTTTGACAGTAATGTAACTGGGGGGAGAGAGGGCAGAGACCATGGCACCAACTCCAGATACTGATCGTGGGGTGGAGGTTGGTTCAGCACAGAAATAGCAGCAGTTGTGCTACAGCCTCTGATGCTTCCCTGTGACTCTCCTGCCAGAGTGTTCATGCACCCAGTTATGCCTATGCTGCTCAAGCCCCCAATTACTTTTTGTGTAAGGAGATGTGAATTTGTCCTAAAAATACCCAGGGTTGACCTAAGACAGCCAATGAATAAAGCCCCCATGCCTGGAGCAACCTAAATGGCTTCCACTAAAAGATAAAAATAAAAAATAAAAAAGTAGTTTTATACTACAAATAGTCATGAAGAAAAGCACAAAATTGCAATTAGCGTAATAACCACAGGGGCAGCTGCCGGAATCAGCAGACAGCATGAATCAAAAACAGTTTTGAGAGGTATAAACTGCATGTATCTCAATTAGTGCCAAGTGCATAAGGGGCCGTTCTAAGGGTCCTTACTACCCACAGTCTTGTAAAAGACTGTGGTATAGTGGGAGAAAAGTACATTGTTCCCAGCCTACCTGCCTGGACATAGGCAACTCATAGGGGAAGCACAGGGGGCACAGACCCCACTTTCCCCCTGAGATTGGCCACTGCCACCGCTGGTTTCTGCGGGCAGTTGCCACTCGCCACCACCCCTGCCAGCACTGCTGCCGGCTTCTACGGGTGGTGGCCAATTACAACCCTCTGCCTGCCCATGCCACTGCCAGCTTCTGCAGGCAATTGCTGCTTGCCACCCCGCCGCCAATGCTGCCACCCACAAATTGTGCCCCCCCAGTCTTGGGAGGCACCAGTAGTTCATGTGTCTGGATATGCCTGGTTATGTCGCTGATCCGTTTCTACCCTGTAGGCCTCTCCAGACTTGAAGAGGAGCTCTAATGCCATTCCTAAGGAAGAAGATGTATTATTACCCCTTCCAATCTAGGATGGGAAGGCTCCCCTTACTATCCTATTCTAAGATGGCCAAAAAGCCATGGTTCAAAGAATAAAACTTTATGGGGAGTTACACGTCATAGTGTACCTACAGTCTTAACCTACTCTTGAAAGTAAGTGCTGTGAAATGTCTAAACAGAATCTACGTGTACCTATATACATGCTCTGCCGTGTTTTAGTTAGAACATCCCAGCATACCTCACCATCACTTATATTCAGCGTTCTGCAACTCCAAACGGTGGCAGAGGTGCTTTAACTAAAATTCATTGAACGAGCTTTGATTAAAGTGCCTCCATGGCCATTTTGAAACGTAAGACTCTGAATACTTCAGCTTTTTAATTAAAGCAGTTCTAATTAAAACACTTCCCCGCACCCTAGAATACATGTATACACACCCTTCAATTCCATCTTGATATGTCAATTTTTTCGAAGTTTGGGGTCAGCAACATACGGCCTACGGTGCCACTGGATACAGCGCTTAGAGCTGGAAGGCTTTGCCTGTGCTTGTGCCAGGGCCAGGCAGTTTCCAGCTGTACCTGCTCTACTAATGCTTCTCCCTGCCCTCCTGGCTCCAGTCCAATGTGAGCCAGGTAGTTTCCATGGCATCAGCAGTGAGGAGCTTTGACTGCACCCACTCTGGGGCCAGGCAGCTAAGAGCTGCCCCTGCACTGCCACTGCTTCCCCCAGCCTCCCACTTCCCAGCTGCAGCAGGAGTGCAACTTCCCAGCCAATGGAAGCTGAATCAAGGCCAAGCATCTGCAAACCACATTTGGGCTGCTGCTGCTGCTCCCTGCCTTCCTGGGCTGTGGCATGAGCACAGCTTCCAGCGGATAGGAAACTGCACTGGGGCTGAGCAGCTTCCAGCTGCACCCAAACAGCAGTTGGGCAGTGGCGACTGGGAGAAGTGGCAGTGGCATGGGAGCAGATCCCAACTGCCTAGCCCCAGTCCAGATGCAGGGAAAGCACCCACTGAAGCCACCCAGCCCATGTTGGACTGGATCTGGGTTGTTCCAGGCCACAGCTTTTAAAAAGGTTGCCAGGCCCTGTTGTAATCATTTAAGAACATCTACTCTTTGCTGTTTTGTCCTTGATGATGAATCAAAGGTGTCCATCAAATTGTTTCTTATATTACTCACTGACAACTTTTCACTCCCACTTGTCACATGATGGATAGCATCATTAAATTATGCCACCTTGCATGCAGTTTCTGCCTCAGAAAAATACATTTAATATCTCACCTTTTTTTAACGTAGTCATTAAGGTCTGGTTTTCAGTTTCAATGACCATCAGCTCATTAAGGTAAGTAGACAGAAACCTTCCTGTTCACAGGCAAAAATAAAGATCAGTCATCTTGCTTTGTTCACCAAGACTCATGGATTCCAACAAATTCCAAAAGCTACTAAAGGACAACAGCACTATACTCCCTAGTGCAAGGCTTCAAGGACCCGATGATGAATCATGTCTCTTATATGCCAGCCCTGACAGTTCACAGACCTTTCCTCCACCATAGCCATAGATTTCCTTGTTTTTCTGGTACTGAGTACTGACTGAAGAAAAAAAGGACTGAAATTCAAGCACTGATGTCAGAAAATAAAGGAATAGTTCAGACAAGGAAAAAAAGTGAATTCCTTGAAGCCTATGATAATAAGTCTGCATTATAGACCAAGAGAACTTTCTTGACCAGCCTCTACTGAAGCTGCTTGATCTCCTGTTATATTTCTTAGACACAAATAATATTTAGGGACCTACAGTGCTGTGCCTTGTATGTGCAGGCCACTGGGGGTAAAAAAGGGGGGGGGGGGCTGCAGGCACACAGGGGTGCCCAAAATGACTGCCACCTCACCTCTCACCACTGAGCGGGTGAGATGGCTATTGGTCATGTGTCCTCACCTTTCTTCACCAATCAGTGGTGAGCGGCAGGGCCATATGATGGACAGCCCTCACAGCAAATCAGTGGCAAGGGGTGGGGCCACTGAGGCCCCTCAGCCAATCAAAGGCATAGGGGGCCTAGCCATAATAGGCCCTCAAAAATGGCAGCTGGCTCTGCAATCTGCCAGGGAAATTGGCTGGCTGCCTCCTCAAGTTGGGTAGACCCTTAAATATATTCGGTCCCAGACTACCTTTTGCTAAAGTAAACAAACCAAGCTCTTTCTGTTTCTTTTCATAAAATAGACCTTCTCCAATTTTTGTTCATCTTTCCCGAACAGAAATTACCCAAATCATATATAGAGATATAGATATATAGATTAATATAGATATATATAGATATATAATTCCAAATGAGGTCTCACCATAGCATTATACAATTACTGTAATACTTTCTACTAAACCCTTCTGATGCATCCTAGAATAATATTTCCTTATTTCTACTGTTGTACAGGAGAGCATAAAGATAATGAAGGACCCACTCTTCTAATTTGCTGCTCCAGGACAGTTTATCTGCAATCAGCTGACATACTATTAAAACAGCTTGCTCTTGTCTAAGCTGATTATAATATCACCAAATATTACCATATTTACCAGAATCTAAGATAACTTTAAACGTAAGATGACCCCCAATAATAAGATTCACCCCTGAAGACTGCCCCCTCCACCCTTTGCCCCCCATGCCTATGCCTACCTCCCGCCTTCTGTTCACTACATACCTGACCCCTCTCCTCCCCATCACTGCTTAATTTCTGCTGTAGCTTTGCTTTGGCTTTGGGGCAGTCAACAGCAGCAATAACGCTGGCTTGGCTCCAGCCCAGTCAGGGTAAGGTGGGGACAGCTCCTGGCCAGGTTCAGGCTGAGGGGACTGGAGCTAGAGCAGGAGGTAAGGGGGTGGGCAAATAGTGGGGGGCAGGATGTGCTCTCTTCCACACTTCCCCAAGCTGCACAGATGGGTCTCCCCCATTCTCCTCCCGGGTGCATAGCCTTCCTCGAACTCCCTCCCTCCTCAAGCTCAGGGATGAAGCTAGAACTGAGCTACCACCTGTGCTGGGGCAGTACTCAAATCCAATATGCAGTGTCCGCCCTAGCTTGATGGGGGGAACCTCATCTTGGTTTCAAGTAAATATGGTAATTAACACCACTCCTCAAGGTCATGTTTTAGTGTAATCTAATATTGTATTTAAGACCAGCCATCTGCCACATACCTGTGATTCATCATGGTTCATACGGAAGCCATCTTGAAGTTTATGACAACAGTTAATCTAAAATGAATATCTTCCTCCAAAATACAAGTTCCTCTTCTCCATGCTAAAGGAAAATTTGCATAATATTTTAGAATTAATTATTTCAATTCTTAGAAAAGTGTGGGGAGGGGGGGGGTTAACTTAACCCTGTGCTTTTGACCAGATGTACAGTCTGTAAAATTTTCCCCTAACAGTGTAGTAAGTCAAAATGTGTTTACTTCAAGAGTCTGAGTTCTGCTGGAAAACTGTATGTCCCATGAGCATCATACTAGTGGAGCTTGGAATTGCTGCAAACCCTTCTGATATGCTTGTGGAGCCTGAAATATGGGCTTAATATCAGGTGCAAGCTATCTGAATTATGTCAGCTTCTGTTGGCTCTAAAATATAATTCTCTTTGCAGCAGGTACAAACGTGGTGTCTCCTGCAGGCTCTCCTGAAGTCCAATTCTCAACACTACATATAAGATTTCATGGAAAATACGAGCTTCACAAACCAACCTGAATTTGACAGTGTAAGATACAATGTGAAGCATATTTTTTTAGTTTATGTTTTTTTTTATTTGATCAGCTTCACCATAGAAGTTCATTATACCTGAGTATACTTCCTAACCATATTAATAAGTCACTTTTTGAGAGTTGGTATATTCTAGCAGATGAACACTAGACAAGAAGTTTCTGATTCTATTCTCAGCTCTTCAATTTACTTACTATGTAGCCTTTAGCTAAGACCATCAATTATTTGCCTCAGTTTCTCTGTCTGTAAAATTAGAATACTATTACTTGCATATTCATATAGTGAGTATTAATTAGTGACAGTCCATGCAGTGGTTTCAACATGAACAGTTCTCTATAAAAATTGCAATTTACAACTACTATTTGTGACTATATTTATTTAATTCTATAAATTTAATCTCTGTGACATACCCAGTTCCCAAAACAATATCCACTGACATTTAACTACTTAAATTAAAAATTCCATTTTAAGATTTTCTAGGGGGCAATAGCTAGGTTTACTTCTTTCTAAAACAATTATAATGCATTTTAAAATACCCATGTAAACACTAATAGTATTTACTTACACCAGTAGGCCCATTCAGTTCCATCTTTTACCCAACCATCCACTATGCTGATTTTATTATAAAGCTGATTTGAATGCTTTATAAAAAAACCTGTATCATTTCAACAAGGAATTCAAATTAGTTACCAGTAGGACAATATGGCCATATCCAGATTTCATAGACATTAGGGCTGGAAGGGACCTTGGAAGACCATCGAATCCAGCCCCCTGCCCAAAGGGCAGGAAGTCAGCTGGGGTC
>NW_017728886.1:204630449-204660864 GCF_001723895.1 Crocodylus porosus | reverse complement strand
CAGGCTGATGGGCCTATAGTTAGCTGGATCCACTTTCCTCCTTTTCTTGAAGATAGGCACCACATTGGCCTTTTTCCAATCTTCGGGCATGTCGCAGAGCACTCAGGTGCCCTGTGCTTGAGAGCAGAAAACAGCTCGGGATAGACCCCTAGTGGCAAGATGGGGGAGGCTCAGCTGCCATTTGCCTGGGCAGCCAGAGTAACAGGTGCTGGTTGCCAGGACAACCGCTGGGGAGCCAGCTGACAGGAAGGGGCAGGACCTGGCCCATATAAACCAAGGTTAGGAGGCCAGGAGGGCAGTTCCCCTCTGGCGACCAAGAAAGGAGGAGCTTGGCCAGTGCAGACAGAGGGGACAACTCTGACTGTGCGAGAATCCCTTGGGTTGTGCTGGGGTTGGAGTATTTCCCAGTAATGATTCAATGTTGTTTGGCTGGATGGGTTAGTTTTTATGTTATAGCCTAGGGGGCTTTGTGTTTTTGTGTTTGTTGTTTTAAATGGAGGACCAGGTGAGGCTATTAGGGGTTGGAGGAGGCCTCATAGGGGCTCCACGGTAGCATGGGGACCCCAGTGCCAGAGACAGCACACCTTTTGGGGGTACACTGACCCCAGTCCTGAAAAGAGGGGCAAGGAATCGGAGGCCAGGTAAGGCTGAGGCTGCCTGAGCCCAGAAGGGGGTTCAAGACCGCAAGGAGGAGATTTGGGGCCAGATACGGCTATGGTCATCTGAGCCCTGAGGGGGTGGGGACAGCATGAGAAGCCCCAAGGTAAGGGGGCAGCAATTGGCCAGGGGGGCACAGTTGCAAGAGATGAGCCAGAGCACTGGGGAGGCATAGGCTGTGAGGCAAGTCGAGCACCAGTAGGGGGCAGGTTGTGAGAGTGGAACAGACCCGAACAACGTCAGGTACCTCCGCGAGGCTTGGGCTGCAGTGTAAGGGGAGGAAAGGAGCTGCAGATAGTGCCCCAGGCACTGAGACAGAAAATGGACAGCCTCTCACTTGATTAATATCCTCTAATCAAGCAAGTAACAACAAGGCGTTGCAGGCGAGAAGGCAGGCAGCTGGCCCATAATCGGAGTTGCGGGGTCACTAGTAGATAGACCTGAAGAGGCACACCTGTCATGGGGTACTACACTAGAGTGCTAGGAGTTTTCAAAGATCCATGCCAGAGGTCTGGACTATGATGCTCGCCAGCTCCTTGAGTACCCTGGGGTGTAGATTGTCAGGGCCGGCTGACTTGAAGGTATCCAGCTCCCCAAGATGTTCCTTCATGAGGTCAGCATTAATGGAGGGCAGGGGATGTCCCTTACCTGGCCCTCCCTCTCCCGTAGCGGGCGTGGGCGTCCCATGGGACTGATGAAAGACCGACACAAAGTACCCATTTAATAGGTTGGCTTTTTCCTGGGCATCAGTTGTCAGTTGTTCCATCTGGTTCAGCAGGGGTCCAATGTTGCCCTTGGTTTTCCTCCACCTCCCCACATATCTGAAAAAGGACTTTTTATTGTCCTTGATGCTTGACACTAGTTGGAGTTCAGTTGCAGCCTTGGCTTTCCTGGTTTGCAGATGAGTGCAGCTGGCAAGACCCATCTGCAGTGCCACACACCACACATTTAGGAGCTCTCTGCATTGCAAGGTGGCAGTGCGGGGGAGCGGGGGGCGGGTTAAAAAAAACAGGGCAGAGCAGGAGAGGGCAGTGCACACCACCCCAAACTGAAGTCTGGGTGGCCAGAGCCATGCTCTGGTTTCTGGCCAGGCTCCAAATGGCACAATCACCATGGCTGCAGCTCCCCAAGGCCCCAAGGACTCCAGGTAAGGCTGCTGGGACCAGCACAATCCCCTATCCTACCCAGGGTAACCTGCTGCATGTTAGAGGGCACCACTGTGCCACTGCTTCTTGTCCATGGGGAAACAAACATCCATGCTTGTGTGGATGCAGCCTACATGTCTGGATGTGGCCATAGGTGTTTGTATTTACAATATGGTATAACTTCATATGATTGGAACAGCTTGTGTTTATAGTAATATATTAAAATAATTCAGCAGCACATGTCTCATTACTACACAAGAAGAAAAAAGGAATGCAGTAATTACTATATTAGAGGCCTATGTAAGCAAGAAAATATGACGACAATTAAAAACACCCTTCCAAAATGTATCCTTATGCAGAAGTACCTCCATAACTTTGTCATAAAATATAGGGATAGGAGGGATCTTGAGAGGTCATTCTGCTCTATAGGGAACAGAATTAGGAGCAATGGCCTCAAGCTGCATAAGGGGAGATTTAGGTTGCAGATCAAGAGACACTTTGACTATGAGGGTGGTCAAGCATTGGAACAGGCTACCTAGAGAAATTGTGGAAGCTCCATCCTTGAAGTTTAACTGAAGAGGTTGGACAGACGCTTGGCTGGGATGGTTTAGTCAGGGGTGATCCTGCCTTGAACAGGGAGCTGGTCTTAGATGCCCTTGTAAGATCTCTTCCAGCCCTATTTTTCTATGATTCACCACCCCAAGACAGGATCAATTACGTCTAAATGATTTTTCTCTAGATATTTTTCTAACCTGTTTTAAAAATCATCAATGATGGAGATTCCTCAACTTCCCTAGGTGATTGATTGCATTGCTTAACTATACTTAAAATTAGAAAGTTTTACTAACCTAAATCTCATTGTTTTGTCCCCATTGGGACTGGAAAACAGTTTATAACCTTACTTTTTTGCAGTAAACTTTAATATATTTACAGACATTTATGTATCCCTCAGTAGGACCTCCCCAAAATTAAAATTTTTTTCTAATCATAGGTTCCATGTTTTGTACACTGTTTATCTTTTTTGTTGCTATCCTTTGGATTCTCTCCTTTTGATCCAAATCTTCCTTCCTGTGCAGTGGATATGGTAATCCAATTGAGGTCTTACCAGTTGATTGAAACATTACTTCAGCATCTCACATACCATACTCCTCAGAGGTATAACTGACCAGTATTGTGTCCTGGTCAGTATTCTTTTCCACCCTTCCTCCTTCCCCAAATCTGCACCATCCCTGCTTCAGCACTGGGGAGGGCAGAGAAGACACAGCAGCACATTGTGGAGGAGTGACTAGAGGTTTGCTGCTGCAGTTGGGGAAATAATGTCACCCTTTATTTTTGCTGCTGACGTATGCTGAGTGACAAGAAAGAAAGACTTTTGATTTTTAAGAGACGTTTATTCCGGGAAGGGTGACAAATGGTGGGCAGTAGAAATTATGTACAGGTTGGTCCGAGGATCTGGGTCTTGTGAACAAGACCTGGGCTCATGGTCTGCAAGGCCTGCCCACACACTTTAGACAAAAAAAACTACAAAGAACAAAAGAAGTATTTACATTTATACAGTTCTTGCCAGTGGGGACACCCACGGGGGCCTCAGGACATCAGGGTTCAGCCCGTCTGGACAAAGCCCAAGGTCTTAGCTTGCTGGGTGCTCCTCTGCACCTTGAGGAGCTGGTGGTGTCACAGGGCAAGGAGCAGGTGTCCCGCCTTGACTCGGCACAGTACCCCCTTGACAGCCCAGTGTTGCTCAAAAGTGGACATCATCCGCTGGAGGACTGCATGCTCGAATTTAAGAGAGAGGCAGGCCCTCACCAGCAGGCGGAAAAGCTGCAGGGCATTGGGCATCCCGGTCCCAGTGAGCTGGTTTTGCCAGCTCTTCAGGGTGGCCATCTTGGCCTGGCCCACCAGGAAGTTGGCTAGGCTGACTGCGGTCCACTCAGTCTCCTAGTACAGGAAGGAGCAGATGTAGGTTTCCTCTGAGAAGTCCCGGCCCAGTGCCTGAAGCAGCGCCCCGAGGGTGGCAAGAAGTGGCTGCAGCCAGGGGCAGTCGAGAAAGGTGTGGAAAATGTCCTCTTTCAGCACCCCTGGGCAGAAGGGGCAGGCCACCGGGTCCAGGTGGTGCACAAAGGTGCGAGTGGCCAGGTTGCTGTGCACCAATCTACACTGGAGGTCGCCGGTCTTCTTTGAGGTGGGCACCTTGTACAACGTGTGCCACGCTGGGGTCCCAGGCCATGCCAGACACCACCACCACGCAGTGTTGGGGTGGCCGACCAGCATCTTGGCATGCCGGGTGCGCACCACCCATGTGTAGAGTCCTTTCCAGGGCTACGTGCCAAAGGGGCAGCCCGTATTGCTGCTGGGAGGCACAGAGAGCCTGAGCAATGTGTTGGGCCAGTCAGCCAGCTCACTGGCCACTGCTGGGATGACCGGCAGTGGTGGGAAGGCATCACCTGTGGCATCTGCGGTGGGGAGGGCCTGGTGAGCCTGGAGGTAGCCTTCTAGGGTGGTTGCTGCTTCTGTCGGGAGGGCGGCCCTAATGGTGTGCAGAAGCCAGCCCACGGTGCAGACAGAGCGCAGGGCCATCCGGGCAGCCAGGGCTTCAGGTGACAGCCAACCTCACTGAGCAGGGTCCAGGAGATACCCCAGGTGGCTGGTATGCACCTCGATGAGAGCAGCCATAAAGCTGGTGGAGGCCAGACTCGGCACAACGTGGTGCAGGGCCGGGTTGTGGACCAGGGGCTCCTGAAGCACCTGCGGGAAACGCAGTCTCCTTGCTGATGGACACAGATGGAAGGCAGCCCACCAGGCCCGCACCATGCTGCGGTAGAACGGGGGAAGGACAGCCCCGTTCAGGAAGGTGAGGTCCAGCATAAAGAACTCCCGGTCAAAGCCAAGGCCCCCTACTCTGTGCAGGAACTGGCACGCCAGCTGCTGCCACGGGAGGTGGCCCTCGGCATACCAGATCCATTGGAGGGCTTGCAGGGGGTAGGTGGCTACCCTGCTGGCCAGGTCGATCAGGCCTTGGCCCCCCTCGGTGGTGGGCAGGTAAAGGGCAGCTTGTGGGAGCCAGTGGTGTCTATCCCAGAGGAAGTCCACTAGAAGCCACTGCAGTCTCTCAAGTAGCTCCGGTGGAGGGTCCGGCCTGGTGTAGTGGTGCCACAGTGTCGCTGCTGCCAGGTTGTTGGTGAGGAGGACCTGGCTGCAGTAGGAGAGGGCGGGCAAGTGCCAGTGCTGCAGGTGGGTCTCCACTCCCTCTGCTAGGTCCTCCCAGTTGTGAGCTGCAAAGGCCGGCAGCCCAAGGAACACTCCCAGGACTTTGAGGCCTTCCCGGTGCCAAGCGAGGCCCCCTGGCAGGTCCAGAGGTGGCTTGCCGGTCCATGTCCCAAGCAGGAGCATGTCGTTCTTGCGCCAGTTGATGCGGGCTGATGCAGCGAGCTCACAGGTGCGTTGGCAGTCCACCAGGGCCTGCACATCCTCCTGGCTGCCCAGGAAGACTGTCATGTTGTCCGCGTATGCCGTCAGCCAGATTGGATGGGGGGGGCAGTGGTCAGGCCCAGTGCCGGTGGCAAGGCTAAGCCGGTCAAGCAACGTTGCAGAGCGTGCAGCAGCGGTTCGATGGCCAGTGCGTACAGCATCCCCGAGAGGAGGCAGCCCTGGCGTATGCCACGATGCACTGGGAATGGGGAGCACAGCACGCTGTTCACCTTGAGCAGGCTGGAGGTGTTGTGGTACAGGACCTGGAGGGCCACGATGAAAAGAGGCCTGAAGCCAAAAGCCTCGAGGGTGCCGAGCAGGTACCAGTGGTCGACGCAATCAAAGACCTTCTCCTGGTCCAGGGAGACGAAGCCGATGTCCAGGCCAAAAATCTCCGCAGCTGTTAGCAGGTCACATAGCAGAAACAGATTGTCTTGGATGGCCCTGCCCAGGACACAGTAACTCTGCTCTGGCCCAATGACAGAGGCCATGACGATACGGAGACGATTCACCAGCGCCAGGATCTTATAGTCGGCACACAGAAGGGAGATGGGCCGCCAGTTCTTAAGGCAGCCCAGGTCCCCCTTGTCAGGCAGCAAGGTGAGCACTGTCCGGCAGCAGCTGGTTGGCAGGGTCCCTTCAGTGAGGCTCTCGCAGAAAACATGGAGGAGGCTGGGGCCAAGGAGAAGCCAGAAGGCTTTGTAAAATTCCACAGGCAGTCCATCCAGGCAAGGCCTCCCACAGCAGCCTCGAGTTCTGCCAGGGAGAGTTTGTGCTCCAGGGCCTCAACCTGCGAAGTGACAAGGTGCGGCAGGTCCTTATGCAGCTGCCGAGCAGCCTCCAGACAAATGGGGTCAGGCGCAAACAAGTCCTGATAGAAGGCGACGGCGTGCCCCCACACTTCGCCCGGGTCCGTAAGCAGCCACCCCTCTGGGGTCTGGAGATGGTCCAGTGTCTTTGCTGCAGCCCACTGTCTCTCCAGGATGAAGAAGAAGCTGGTCAGGGCATTGGCCTCTGGCAGCTCCCAGCAGTAGGCATGAACCCGCACACCGTGGGCCGCACCCTCTGCCAGCTCCTGCAGGCATTTCTTGCAGGACCGGAGGCTCTCGAGGAGTGCCGTGTCATTGCCTGCACAGAGCAGGGCTGCCTCAAGCTCCTGGGTGCGGTGGCGGATCTCGCTTGCTGCCAGCTGGGAATACTGCTGGCAGAATGCCTGAATCTGTGTCTTTCCCATGTCCCACCACAGCCACCAGGAGGGGTAGTTTGCTTGCGCAGCCTCCCAACTCCTCCAGAGGTGGGCAAAGCAGTCCCCAAAGTGGATGTCCTGTAGCAGGCTGATGTTGAGGCACCAGTAAGGGGCCTGCATGCATGCTCTGCCAGGCAGGCTCAGTTCACAGCAGACCAGGGCATAGTCTGAGAGGCCCGACGTGACGATGCGGCTGCTGCGTAATTATGGCAGGTGGTGCTGGGCGATGTAAAGTTTGTCGAGGCGGGCCATGGAGATCCCGCTGGCACTCATCTTTGCCCAGGTGTATTGGCGCACGTCAGCGTGGAGGACCTGCCAGGCATCGATGAGATCCGCTGCCTCCAGCATGGTCCACAGCTTGCGGGCTGAAGGCAGGTGTGGCTCCGGCCCCGTCTGGTCTGGCAGCGCATTGACGGTGGAATTGAAATCCCCACCCACAAGGAGCAGGACATCGTTCTCACTGGCGTCATGCAGGAGGTTGCCCAGGGTCTCTAGGCTACCCTCTCTCTTCTGTAGGTGGGCACGTAGACGTTGATGAGAAGCAAGCTCTGGTGTGCCAGGGTGATGTGGATGGTCAGCAGCCAGCCAGGGACAACCTCTCGTGCCACTGCCGAGTCATACTGCAGCTGCGGTGAGAGGAGGGTCACCACTCCTGTGCTGAGGTTGGTGCCATGTCTCAAAAATAAGCGGCAGCATGCCAGTCAGCTTGGACATACATGTTGCTGTACGTCTCCTGGAGGAAGGTGATCACCAGCCACTTTTGCTGCAAGCCCTCCAGGACGGCTGTCCACTTTACAGGGTCTCTGCAGCTGCTGGTGCTTAGTGAGGCAATGCTGGTAACTGCCATTGGCAGGAGAATAGAGAGGAAGGGTAGGCAGGGTACCGACAGGAGAGAAGGTGACAGAGCCGGGCAAAAACCACAGAGACGGGGAAGGTCCATTCTTGCTTGCCCGTATTCCATGGGCCCGCCTTGGCCCCACACCTCCCTCACCCGTGTCACCAGCTTCTCAAGCCGGAAGGCATGTTGATGCGTGCCCAAGTCCCAGCACATGAGCCTTGCCACGTCACTAGCGGCACGGACAAACTGCGCAGGGTCTGGGCACCATTGCTGGATACTGTCTGCCACATTCCTCTGGCCCTTGGTCTGGTCTAAGAGGTTGAGGAGGCCTCCATAGTTGGGGGCCACCCAGGGTGGGTTCTCCAGCAGAAGCTGGATGTTGCCGACCGAGAACCAGCGGGACTGTGCTCTGGGAGGGGACCTCCCGTTGAGACCAGTGAAGGTTCCTTCAATGGCCAGGCTCCCTAGCAGGCCCCCCTCAGCATCTGGATCATGGACCATCTGCGGGAGATCGATCCCCATCCACTTTGGGGGGCAAATGTCATTCCGCTCCCGGGGCCGCTTGTGGCGCTCGGAGGGCAGGCACTCCATCTCCTCCTCATTGGCCTTGATGGGCAGGGGAGCAGGCGGGGAGGTGGCAGGACCCTCTGCTGTCTCCTGTGCCTGATGCTGGGGAGGCAGGCACTCTCTCTCTGCCTTGCTGCTAACAAGCCCCACAAGCTAGGATGGGGGCGAAGGGTTGCCAGACGTTGCTGGGACAAGCTCAGTCATGGCCTGAGGTGGTGGGGTTTCTGGCGGGGGAAGGCAGGGTGGGGTCAGGTTCCCTGGCTATATTTTCCCTGGTGCTGTCAGAGGCAGGCCCCAAAAGGGCAGGCGCTCCTTTTGAAGCTCCTTTTTGTCTCTTGCTCTTAGCTTTCTTAGGAGCAGCTGGCACCTCCCCTGAAGGGGGCCGGCCAGGCTGCTTTGGGTTTGCCACCTCCAGATTCACCACCTCGACTGAGGCAGGGGTGGAGGGAGGTGGAGGAGAGGTCTCAGTTGCTCCACCTGACAGGGCCCCAGAGCCTGAGACGCTAGCCACCCCGGACAGAACTGGGACAGGGAGGGACTGGGAGGATTCCCCAGCCCCTCCACCAGGTGGGACATCAGTCACAACAGGGGCAGGAGAACCCTGGGAGGACATCCCAGGCTCCCCCTGGGTGGCATGCCAATGCCAGAGGGGTCAATCCCCCCGATGAGGCAGGGGTTGAGGGGGGCTTGGAGGATCTCTCAACCAAACCCTTTGATGAGGTTCCCACACCAGAGGTGGATGCGCCATCCCCCTCTGTGGGTGCAGCAGCTGGTGCCCCGGCTGGCTGCCCCAGTGGGCACTGGACAACCAGGTGGGAGCTGCCATCACAGTGACGGCATGAATTCCCCCTCGGGAGAAGTACACCATATAGGGCCATCCATCCAACCCAAAGGTCATGGACAGAGGCAGTTTCTGGGTGCCACCCATGAGGAGCATGAACGCCTGCCTCTGAAAGGATAGGACATGCCTGAGCTTGGGGTCCCTGTTCCCCATGGTCAGCCTACACCAGGGGCTGGTGAGGACACCATAGCACTCAAGCGCTTTGGTGAGGTCCTGGTCTGACAGGTGTGGGGGGATGTTGGAAGCTACCACCTGCACAGCCAGGGTCTCCAGGGGCATAACCAAGTGGTGGACCCCTGAGATCTCCAGCCCTGCCGCACATACCTCCCTCACCAGGCTGGGAGAGCTCAAATTTATGATGGGCACTGAGTTTACCTGGGAGATGTACCAGATGCTCCAGCATCCCAGCAGGTCCACCACAGCTCCACCCTGACGTGGAGAGGGGTGTGCACCTGCAGGCCATGGCTGAGGAGAAGGTCCGCAGAGACATCCCCATGCCACGTGCCCTGGCTGCTGGCAGCCATCCCAGGCAGGAGAGGTTTAACTGTCCCACAGAGGGGGGGAAAAAAAGGCCTCAAAATGAAGCTGGGGACTGGGAGGGGGCTGAAACAGCCCCAAAATCGGCCCCAGGGGCGGTAGAGCAACCCTGCAGGGGCTGTAGGCAAGGTTTGGAGGGGTGGGGAGAGGAAATGGGGGGCAGGGAGTAGGGGGAATGAACAGAAGGGACCTAAGCTCAGAAGGGCTTCACCTGTCGGCAGCCATCTTTAAAGAAAGAAAGAAAAAAACCCAGTTTTTGGCGGCAAAAAAAGGGGATAACATTACATCTACCTGCAGTAGGAAGCCTCTGGCTACTCTTCCACTGCATGTCACCACTGCTTTTCTGCCTCCCTGCTGCCGGAGCCAAAGCAAGGGAAGGTGCAGGGTGTGGGAGGAGAGGGAGATAGGATGGTGACATGCCTGAGACTTCATTCCAGCATTCCCCCACTTAGGCAGCACCCGGGACTCATGCCCTACTCACCCACCCATCATTATGCTTTTGATATTCCTTTTGAAGTTTATTCATGATTTCTAAAATTCTTTTAACTCTTCTCATCTTGGTATCATCTGCATGTTTGTTAAATGTGCTTTCTTTTACAGCATCCAAATCATTAATGAAACTACTGAATAGTACTGGACCTCCAACAGACCTCTGTAGAACCCTATTTGATATATCTTTATGGCAATAACCATAAAAAACTGATAATTACTCTCTGAGTATGGTTTTAAATCAGTTGTGTACAGACCGTACAATCTAGACCATATTTCTCTAGATTGTTTAAAGCCTTTGAAACAGTGTCAAAAGCCTCACTAAAGCCCAGATAGATCATGTATCTTCTGTATCCAAAAAAACCTCTCACCTGTCTGTCATGGGACGGGGCCCGCGAGCGGCCATGAGCTCGCTAGTGCCCCTTTCCCGTGCCAATTAGGGTGATCCGGCACCCTCTACTCGCCCGCCACGTCTTTGATGTTGAGGTTCAGAATGGGAGGCTGCCTATTTACCACTATGACACCTTGCTGGGATCACCTCCATTCCAAAATGGGGTACTCTCACCCCAGCCTTATGGGCCAATGCGTGCCTCCAAACCTCCCCTTTAGCACACCCCAAGCCTCGCAGCTGTTCTCTGGATGTTGTTCTGCCCTTGCCCTCCAGTGCCCTCTCCGGCGCCCCTTGGACTCGTCCTGCCGTGGTGCCCCTCTCTGGCACCCCCAGGCTTGTTACCAATCTGGCGCCCTTGGGGTTCGTCACGCCCCTGCGCCCTTCTCCAATCCTACCTGGGCCTACCGCGGCACTGGCACCCCTTTACCAGCATCCCCCCAAGTTGGTCTCGCACCTGTCACCCTTTTAACCGCACCTCTGAGTGGGTTAAACCCCAGCGCCCTGTTACCGGCGCCTCTGGGCCAGTGCTGTGACCTGCACTCACTACCAATGCCCCTGGGGCCCTTGCCGCACTGCCCATGCCCGTTGCCCCCTCTGGGCCTTTTACCGCGCTTCTCGCACCCTGCTGCCCCTCTCTGGGGCCTGTGCCGCGCTCTCACGGCTGGGCTACAGTCCCACACCCCAAGCACCTTTCTGGCCCTCCTCGTGCAGTGCCCACAGTGGCACTACGCACTGTGCCCCTGCTGGGCACCGGGAACCCCCAAGCTACTGGAGAGCCCCCGTGAGGCCTCCTCTCACCCCTACAGCCTCACCCGGTCCTCTGGTGTAACAATAACCAAAAACCTGAGCCACCTGGCTACAACATAAACAGCTTAGAGCAGCTTCCTGCTCATAATGCAAACTCCAAGCCCCTCTAGGGCTCCCAACCCTACCTCTCTTTAGGGTGTTCTCATCCCTGGCATCATCGCAGCCGGTCAGCGAGGTAAGGCTGCAACCACCCACTCAGGCCGCTCAGCTCAGCCGCAGAGCTCCTGCTCCTGCGGCTGCCAGAAGGGAACTGCTAGTCAGGCTCCGGCCTGGGCTATTTATAAAGGCCTGGCCCTGCCCCCTTCTGGCCACATGACCTGCCTGGTTGCCCCAGCAACCAGCAGCTGGGCTGCCCCGGTGATTGGCACCTCACCTTATCTCATTCTCAGGCACAGAGCACCCCAGTGCCTCTGTGACACTGTCATAGAATGAAATGAGGTTAGCTTGACACGGTTTATTCTTGACAGACACTGCTGGCTGTTGGTTACCACATTCTCTCCCATGTTTAAAAATTAAGTGTTTATTTTCTGCTGTATATTTCTAGGAATTGAAGTATATGTTTCTTGCTTTTCTCCCCTCTCTCCCCTCTTTTCAATATTTGTTCTTTTCCAGTCTTCTAGAACCTCACCCATCCATGAGCTTTAAGATTGTTTCAGCAGTTCCGTAAGTATCTTATTCATTACTTCCAGCTAATCTGAAAAAAATCTGAGTTTTCTAACTAACCATAAACTATTCCTTCCCTAGTCTAGCCTGATGTCCAAGGACATTAAAAAAGGATCCAGTGGTTCTTAAGCATCCTGAAAAATGTTACTATGTGAGCTAGGAGGAACACAAAGGACAGGTGGGGTTCATTTTTAATCCATGTCTTTTGCCTTCCTAACCTTAGTTCCACATCACTGCATAAAGCAGAATCACTCGGAGGTGAAAGGTATGTCTTCCTAAGGGCCTACCTGTTATAAGAAGCATCACACGGGCCCACTGCATTGTATTTCACATTACTTTGCATTATTCTCATTTCCAGAGTAGAAAATATAACTTTAAAATCATCTTAAAATTTTTCGTCTGGAATCTAAATAAAAAAATGACAGCTGTATGTTGTCACCAGTAACACAGAGAGCAGAATTCTATCTCAATTTACATGCCCAAATGGCAGTTACGCAGCCACATGCAGTAAGGGGGCAGTGGCTGCAGTTCCAACAACAACCCTGAGCCCAAGTCAGGGCTAGAGCTGCGCTGGAGCTGCAGCAGCGACTTGCCCCCTCCCCTCTCACACGTGTACCTTGATTGAAGATGAGGAGCTCCTCCCCTCCATGTTGAGTGGAGGAAAAACCTCTTGTTTTGGATTTGAGTAAATGTTGTATTTTGTCCTTAAAATAGCACATAAAGAAAAATATAAACTTACTATCAATTAAATTAACTGTCAGTGAACAAGGACTAGGATATTTAAGAACGACACTCTCTGGTCCAGATTCATGTTTTACTGAAGTCCATTATTAAGCCAAATGAATTACTTTGTAGGTGCATGGTTTAAATAAAATCAGAATCTGGTCTTTTGTTCTTAATTCAACCCTTAAAACAATTAGGCTTTTGACTACCCTATTATATTCTGGTTCAAATTTTTCATTGTTAAAATATAATATGGTTTTATTTAAAATAATCTGTTTCATTTTTTTGAGGGTTAGTAAAGACATACCATAAATAACATTTTTTTTTAGAGCAAAGAATTTTAAATAAGAGGAGGCCTAGTAGATGCCTCAACTAATAGACACCAGAACTAAATGTCTGAACTAGTGGCCATCACTGGAAAAAAACCCAAAACAAAACAATAGAGCTTCTAACATATTGGCCTGAGCAACTATCAGATTAAAGGTCTGCATTCTGTTAGAAAAATATTACAGTTCCGAGGAATCAAAACTATTTGGACTATTTAGTCCTTAAAGCAGCAAACATTGCTTACTTTTCTGGAATGATTTACTATAATCAATTTGGAAAATTAGCATAGTACATGAAAATCTTAAAGAAAGGGTGAGATGGTAGGGATGAATGCCTCATGACTGTGTGCATGGAAGATCAAAAATGTTATTATTTACATATCTTAGTTGTCTTTTAAATGAGTAGATTATATTATTATAATATTATAATACATTATTCTCAAGAGTAAATTGGATGCTTATCTTGCTGGGATCCTATGACCCCAGCTGACTTCCTGCCCTTTGGGCAGGGGGCTGGACTCGATGATCTCCCGAGGTCCCTTCCAGCCCTAATGTCTATGAAATCTATGAAATTAATAATGAGTGTAACCAAAATCTTCTTAAGATTCATATCTTCAAGTAATCCTGTCCTTCTTTGTGCCACAACGCAGAAAGCACCCCACATGGCACAGAACTGGTATGGACACATTTACCCCTCCCCTTCCTGGCTCTCCTGAAGGATAGGGTCTCCTGCAAGCCTTATACAACAGTAACACCTCAGAGCATCACTTTCACTTCTGCACTTTGGCTTTTCCACCTAACACAGTCCAGGACTTGGCCACATACTGTTAACCAGAGAGATGACACTTCTTCCACAAATATTTTACCTAACATGCTACTGCATTAGAACTCAAATTTTGTTCCTAGGAAGTCTTCCTCCAGCTGTGCTTATTTTCAGGAGTGCAGTAAGTGAACCTTTGGATAGGAAGATGCAAAAGGTATTAGCAAACTGTCCATTATTTGGCTAGAATCTTCCAAATGGTTTATGGTCTCTCCTAATTTTATCAGCTGCTTTAATACTGTTATGGCTTAACTTTTAAATGTAAAATATGTGAATTATTACACATTTCAACTTTCATAGCCTTCCTAGTTATCACTCCTTCAGTAACTGACAGCAGTGCTCCTTTATTCATGTTGTATTATCTCAGAGACATTCTTGGAGAACTTTTTTGACAGTTCATACATAAGAAGGACAAAGTTTTATACTCTGGGTAAAAGTGTCAACTGAGGCCTTCTCTAGGAGAATGCATTGAAACTGACAGCCAATGAATAAGTGATATCAGGCACAAGTAACATTTGGATTATGACTTTGGCATGTTATTTTAAAAAATCCAATTTTAAAAATCTATTTCATGTCTATTTCATGTCTGTTAGCTAGAACAAAAGGAGAGAGGGGGAATAGAACAGAGAAATAGAGAGGAGGAGCAAAGAGTGACAACAAAAGGAAGAGACAAAGGGAAAGTGATTTAACAAAAAGAAAACAGAAAAGGAGAGAAGTAATGGCAGCACAATGATGGGTCAAAAAGATACAACACATGAAAAAGCAAAAGACTGAGCATGAGAAGGAGAAAACACAAATGGGAAAGAAAATTAAGGGGAAAAACATTTAACAATTATTTTGAAGTACGTTTCCTGCTGGGGTTAGGTTCCTCAAAGTTCCTGTGGCTGACAAAACCGTGGTTGGCAAGGCAACAGGCTTATGGGAAAAATGGCAGGTGGTGGGCTGATGTGCGGCCACGGAAAACCATGGTTACTCAAAACTGTATACTGTGGTAGCCAAAATGGTATATAGAATATTAAGCGTGGATACTCATACCCATGGTTGGTGAGGGAAACCTGTACTAGATATAAACCATAAAGCTTCCAAAGGTCTATAAACATCTTGCATCTGAAAATGTAGTGTGTACTTAACTTTATACTTTTCATGTACTCCCACAGACTTAAAAGACACTTATTATGCAACAGCTAGAAAAAGTTATGCTTGAAATTACACTATACTTTAACGTAGCAGCAAGCTTGTGTGCCGGCATACAAAAAAGTACCACTCCATCTTCATCTCAGAAGCAATAAAGAAAGTGAGGGAGTAAAAATGAGTCATGCTTCATTTCTGCAAGGAATCTTTGCAAAATCTAAACTGCCATGGGCATTAGTTGATTTCATTGCAATGATTTCTAGGGTGTGGGATTATGTGAGGGGGGGAAAATGTGGCTGAATTGGGGGTCCCTGAAGGAGCCCTGAAGCAAAGTATCTTATTGGACATTTTATTCCTGAAATAATCAGCTATAGATAGCCCCAGTAACTGATGACAGAGACAAAATATATAACTGGGCTGGAAACTTTGGGGGCCATTTGTATTTATAGCGTGTTGTTCTTTTTCACACAGTGTCAATTACTGTCTCCATCACCAGAAGCAAACATAATGTAGCAGGATGAAAATCTATAGACTCACTGAAGTATCATCAGAAATTGGAATTTTTACTTCAGAAAACCAGAAGGCAGAGAGATGGAGCACTTCTAATATGAATAAGGTTAATGCACTACGACATGATATCAGCTCCCATGTGGTGATTTGCTATTACATTTAAACAGTGTTTTTTGGAAAAAAAACAGTTATCAGACAAGATTCTTTGTTAGCTAACAAAAGATGTGTGGTGAACACCAAAGCAAAATGAAATATCTGAGCCTGTATGCTTGACAAATTATTGTAAATTGGGGAAAGACCTCCCTGTCCCTCCCCAGCCTACTCATGAGCCAAATACTTTATATAGAAAAAAAAGATGGCCTTAATGTTAAATTGGAGACCTGTGAGTCAGACAAACTTGTGCTTTTTCCATAGGCCTACCCTAACCTTGCTCTCGAAAAATCCTTCGTGAATTTTCAGAAGTGGCCACTAATTTGGGGTGCTCCACTTAGGACACCTAAAATTTGATTCTCAGGAGTACTGAGCACTTAAAAGTACATTTCAATAGTAGCTCCAGGTAAGCACCTATGAAGAAATCCAACTTCAGTGTGATTTCTCCCCAGAATAATAAAACACCCTTTATTACCGCTTCTAAGTTAGTTTTAACTTCTTTGTGTCTTCCCAATATTGAAATTAGGTATAAAAATAAATATGTCCTTACTTCACAGGGGTTCTGCAAGGATAACACATTAAGGTTTGTAAATCACTATAGGATCTTTGGCTAGAAAATGCTCTGCAGAGTAAAATAGAAATATTTAGTATACAAAGGATTCATTCGTGAGTATCTGGTGATCGCTACTCTTACATTATGAAATAACATAGATCAAGAGGGGTCTAACAGCCTATATATTGAATGAGTTACTGTGTATAGATGATATTATCTGAAGGCAATATAATAAATTAAAAATGGTATCTTGAAAGAAAAACATATGCCTGTACAAATATATGATTGGCTATTTACAATATTCTGTTTAATCAAACAGTAACTTTACAATATTTAACTATTATTTATAGAAGAAAGTCTTGAAATGATGGAAGAAAAAGTTCTAGCTAGTCTTCCTCTATATAGTTCATGTTATTGCTCATGAAAGAAAAGAGAAATCGCTTATTCTTAGCTTTCCAAATGGGTGATGTTTTAGTAGGATAGAACCTGTTTTTCCCAGGATCCCAAAACTTCATTGACCACAATGCATTTTTATCTTTTTGTTTGGACCCATTATAAACCCTGATATAAACTGGATATTGTCAACACCATCTGCTGCTGAAAGAAAAACATTGTGTTTAATTCATGCTAGCAGACTGTCCCCAGTCCTGTGTCACACCTGACTTTTATTCATATTTCTTCCTTAGAAAAGTTTTTATTCTAGATTCTATCTACAGTCCAATTCAGGATGTTATCCCTATTCAGGGTGACAGCTTAAAATGTGCTTAATTTTAAGTTTATGCTTATAGGAAAGGACTTGATCTTAAGTGTTTTCCTGAATGTAGCCAACAGTATGAAATATTATTAATGTATTTAAAAATGAGAGCAGGACACTACTGAGGCTTTTTTTGTTGGGGGCGCAATTTTTTTCTTACTGGTAGGGATTTTATGAAAATGTTTTAAAGGGGTACAATTAATTAAATTCAGAGTTATCCCAGGGAAAACTATAGATATAGATCTTTATAGATATCTAAAATAAGTATGATCCATGCATTTATATTCTCAGGTGTACAAGATTTAAAAATTTTTTAGTGATATTTCTGACTTTATTAGGTTCCTTGGAATATTATGCTTTACCTTACTGATTTCTTACAAAGCTGTTATTAACATGATTTATTTATAAAAGAAAGTGACATGAATTTATTGCTGATCCTCATAACTTAGTAATAAATATTTACTATTTTGTTATCACATTTCCAATAATGCAGAGCATACTTTTCACTATATTTTCCCCCTTGGGATCAGCAACTCCAGTCCTTAAGATTATGATAAATTCTCCCAGATGAAACAGCCATTCTTTAGCATAAGAGATTGTAAGTCTTATTAAAATGTATTTAAAATATGATATATTTTGGGGTATTTATTTACAAGAGCCCTGTAACTGAAAAGTTTTAAAGTATGAATAATGTGTATTTGTATATAAGGCCATAGTGCTACCCAGAGAGGCTAGGTTGTGCACAAACATAAGTTTAAGAGAAAGATGTAGAGAATAATGTGCTGCCTTTTCACTCTTTGTAAAATGAGTGTGTGGCTTATCATAGCACTAATTTTATTTCTCTTGAGTTCCTGTGAAGCAAATTAAAATGCACCACCCAGTAAACTCTCAGTGGGACTGTCAAGTGTACTGCATTTAGTCCCCCATGGAGTTTTGAGATGCATAAAGCATATGATGTTAGAATGGATACTAAGTGTACCCGAAATACTTGTTTGAACCTTGATAATTCACTTTTCTAAGTGAAAAGGAATTATTATTCCAATATCACTGTTACGTTTTCTCTATTCATGTGCTGGTTAGATGTAGAAATTCTGGCCCAAAATATCTATTTAAAAAAAATCTATCTTGAATAGATATGGATTTGAGTTATGCAGGCTGGTTCCAGATCCAGTTGTGTATAAATTCAATCATTAAATATAATCACTAGCCTAACTAATCAGAACATGGGAAAGAAAAAAGTAGTAATGAATATTTATTCAAAAATATTAATCAAAGAGAAATCCAGACTCCTAAAATATGGATGACCATGTGTTGATAATTTAAAATATTGATATTCTTATTATTTTGTTTAGGTTTATACATCCTTTTTAATCGGTAATGATAGCAGAAAGCAGTACGTTAGGGTGTGTGTAGATGAAATGGGGGCCCTAAATTGAAGCAGTGGGTTTTTAAAGATACTGCTTCAATTTAGGGCCAAGTAAATCCCTGTGTCATAAACACACCCATGCACTTACCTGACTCTCTGGTGGTGGGGAGGGTGAACTGCTGGCAGACACAGCGGTCCCTGTAGGGCAGAAAACTAAAATTAAACTAAAACTCCTTGGAGTTTGCTGTGCCCCAAGTCATTTAATGTACATTATGCTGCTGAATTTGCTACAGCTGTTAGAATTGCTGCTCAATACACTGCCAATATATGCAAACACCAACACCATTAAAGGGGTGCAAAAGCATTTAATCTGCTTTAAAGTGTCATGCACACATGCCCCTTGTTTTGTCTATACACGGCCTAACAGCACAAAACTTTATGATTACTGTTTTCAGGAGTGTTTTGAATGATGACAGAAAAAAAGCTCCCTATATTATTGTACAACCTTCATTTTTCATAGTCAGGTGATTCAAAGCCAAATCAGAGTTTTGTTACACATTTATTTTAGGCACTGCTAAATCTACGGAATCATAGAATCTTAGAAAATTAGCAGGGACTTCAGGAGGTCATCTACTTTAGGAGAACCCCCTACTCAAATCAGAACCATCCACAACTAGATCATTCCACCAGGGCCTTGCTGAGCCAGGCCTTAAAAACCTCCAAGGATGCAGTCTACTACCTCTCTAGGTAACCAGTTCCAGTGCTTCACCAGCCTTCTACTGAGAAAGTTTTTTCTAATATCCAACCTAAACTTCCCGTGCTGCAACTTGAGACCTTTGCTCCTTGGCCACCACTGAAAACAGTGTAGCTCCATCTTTTGGAACCCCCCTTCAGGTAGTTAAAGACTGATATTAAATCTCCCTCAGTCTTCTCTTCTGCAGACTAAATAAACCCAATTCCCTCAGCCTATCCTCAGAAGTCGTGTTTTGCGGTATTAAAATTAGAATGTGCTGTGAGCAATTGCATGTTAAGGGTTAACATGGTGTCTGACCAGCACAGTTTTCACTTGCTGCTGGAGCGTTGGCAAGCAGGGACATGGCTAGGAGCCTGAATGCCTGGGCTCCATCCCTGCTCTGGGTAGGTCAGGGGGAAGGAGGCTTGAAGCCTGGAGCATGGAGCCAGGAGGCAAAGAAACATGGGGGCTGTGGCTTCCCTCCTCACCTCTCTAATTCCCATCCTTGAGGGGACTGTGCCATGGAGAAGCTGGAGCTACTGGGGTTTAGCATAGTTGGAGCATGGAACCATGGGGAGCAGGGAAGTATGCTCCTTGCCATGGTAAGGCCCAGTCACTCCATGCTGGTGATGCCAGGGCTTTAAGAGAGACATTGCCCTGCAAGCACAGAGCTGTTGGGGTTTAACATGAACTAAGGGGAAGCAGGCTGATCCACTTCCCACGGCTCTATGCTCCTTCCACACTAAACTTAAGAAAAATACTGGGGACAAAATTGCAGTCTCCCCTGGGATAGTGACACAAGTTAATAGTGGAAAAGTTAAAAGTACACTCCATTATAAAAGGTATCTCTTCTGTGCAGCAATATCGCCTTAGTTTTTTCCAATACATCTGCTTCCTGGTGCTGTCCCTCAGGGAGCAGGCAAGAGCTACAGCAGGAGTTGGCAAAGCTCTGAAGTATCCTTCACCATGAGGACTTCATCAATTTGATGCTGGAAGAGACCTCTAGGATTGTGGAGGAAGAACTGCCAAAGGCAACACTAGAGAAGGAAAAGGACATGGACTTCCAGGAAGGTGGAAGTTGGAAACTTGTGACCTCTGGCAGTAAGCAGAAGTCATCATCTCCATCTGCAGTGGTTTGCCTAGATCAGGGGTTCCCAAACTGTGGTATGCATAACCTGGGGGTACATGAAACCTCTGGGGGTATGCAGGAGAAATTGTATAATGGCAGATTTAATTTTCAATATAATAATCATTGGCATTTAAGGGGTTAAAATATAAAATGTATGCTGGTGGGAGTATGCACCCAGCTGGCAAATCTGGATGGGGGTACACAGTAAGAACAAGTTTGGGAACCTCTGGTCTAGAGAACAGATATGGAGCCCTAGCAACAAAGGAAGAGAACCATGTTTCATTGGTAGAAGAGGCTGGGCCAGGCATTCCCAAGGTTGGAAGGATCAAGACCACTGCCACAAAGAGGAAGCAACATGTGATGGTATTTGGAGACTCCCTTCTGTGAGGGACAGCTCTGTAGGTAAAAGAACTGTATGATTGCTCAGAGCTAGAGATAGGCCTATTGAAAGTCTGTGAGTTAGGGTCAGAGGGGAAAGCAACAGGGGTGATGTCATGGTGGGTATTTGCTATAGACCGCTAGACCAGGAAGATGAGGCTTTCTTCAAACAGCTAGTACAAGTTTCCCATTCACAGGCCCTGGTTCTCATGGGGGACTTCAATCATCCTGACACCTTTTGGGAAGGCAATAAAACAGTGCACAGGCAATCCAAGAAGTTTTTGGAGAGTGGTGGGGACAAATTCCTGGTGCAAGTGCTGGAGTGTCCAGCTAAGTGCCATGCTCTTCTTGACGTGCTGCTCACAAGGATGAAAGAATTGGTGGGGAACATAGAAGTGGATGGCAACTTAGGCAGCAGTGTCCACAAAATGATTAGGATCAAGGTCTAGAGGAAAAAACGGAGGAGAGCTGCAAAGTAAGGACCTGGGACTTCAGAAAAGTGGAATTCCACTCACTCAGGGAGCTGATCGGCAGGATCCCCTGGGAAGCCAGTCTGAGTCCAGGAGAGCAGGTTGTACTTTAAAGAAATCTTACTGAGGGCACAGGAACAAACCATCCCAACGTGTAGGAAGACTAGCAAGTATGGCAGAAGACCAGCTTGGCTTAGCAGGGAACTCTTCAGTGAGCTAAAACACAAAAAAGGAAGCTTATAAGAAGTGGAAACTTGGTCAACCAACTAGGGAGAAGTATAACAGTATTGCTCAGGCACACACAGATGAAATCTGGAAGGCCAAAGCTAGAAAGGGATGAAGGGTAACAAGAAGGGTTTCTACAAGTATGTCAGCAACAAGAGGAAGATCAGGGAAAGTGTGCATTCCTTGCTGAATGAGGGAGGGAACCTAGTGGCAGATGATGCAGAAAAGGCTGAAGTATTCAATGCTTTTTTCACCTCAGTCCTCACTGGCAAGGTCAGCTCCCAGACTACTGAACCTGGTAGTACAATTTGGGGATCTATTACTTAGACCCTTGACATTTGCACTGCAGGATACACCACAGGCATTGACAGGCTTTTCACCTTTTGAATTAGTATTTGGCCACTGCCCATGAGGCCTGTTATGGAGCTTGAGGGAAGAATGGGAAGAAATGGGGGGAAGGAGTGTAAGTGCCCCAAAGCATAGACAATACCTAGTTTGCAGGCTAGGACTGGCCATGCAAGTGGCATGGGAAAACCTTAAACAAGCGGGGGAAAAGCAGAAAACAGAATATGAAAAAAAAGACCCGAGAATGTTGGTTTCAAATTGGGCAAAGTGCTGGTGTTACTCCCAACCTCTGCCAGTAAGTTGCTTACAAAATGGCAAGAGCCCTTCAAGATTGTGAAGAAGGCAGTCTCTGGACTATGAAGTCCACCGACCGTGACACAAGAAAGAAAAACAAGTCTATCATGTGACCCTATTAAGAAAATGGCAAGAAACCAAAGGGTGGATGTTGAGCCCCAAGGAAAGGCAGGAAGATTTGGGGCTGGAAGCTGGGGAAGATCCCAGAAGGGCAGGAAATAAGATACCCATAAAAGTCAGGGATGATTTAAGTTCAGAACAACAAGCGGCCATAGAGCAGCTTGTAGGGACATACCGGGATGCATTTAGTGAAAAACCTGCAAGGCCAGAGGTATCGAGCAAAAGATAGATATGCCAAAGCGGGTGGTGGTGAGATAAAAGTGGAGGTCCATTCCACACCATCTACAAGATGCAGTTAAACAAGAGGTGGTGAAAATGTGGGCACAAGGAATTACAGCCTCCTCATGTAGCCCATGGCATAGTGGTGGTGCCTAAGAAGGATGGGTCCCTGAGGCTCTGTATAGACTCCCGTAAAGTCAACAGTATAGCCAGATTCAATGCATTCCCCATGCTGCACATTGAGGAGCTCCTGCAGAGAATTGGGTGAGTGCAGTTTATTCCCACCACTGATCTTGCCAAGGGCTACTGGCAGATCCCAATGGCAACAAGAGACCAACCAAAGCCTTTGAAACACCATGAGGCCTGTTTGAGTTTAAATGCATGCTATTCAGGCTTCACAGAGCAGCAGCCACATTCCAAGGCCTGAAGGATGACCTCTTGGCCCTGCATGCTGCCGACGCCATGGCCTATATAGATGACATCATCATATTCTCACAATCCTGGCCACAGTATTTATGGCACCTGCAGGCAATTTTGGAAGAGATACAGGCTGTTGGGATGTCAGCCAATCCCATGAAGTGCATACTTGGCATGCAGGAAACAGATTACCTTGGGCTCAGGGTAGGTCAGGGTTGTATCTGCCCGCTGGCTAGTAAAATAGAGACCCTGGCACAGTACAGGTCTCCACAGACAAAGAGGGAGATGAGAGCATTCCTTGGGCTGACTAATTATTATAGGAGATTCATACCACACTTCGCCATCAAAGCAGCCCTATTCACAGACATGCTTCGAGGTAAGATGGGGGAGTCAATAGTCTGGTCCGTGGCATTTCAAGAACTTAAATGGGTTTTCTTCAGTGATGCAGTGATAATTACACTTGACTTTACAAAAAGTTCATTCTACAGATGGATACCTCAGACAGCCATAGGGGCAGTGCTGTGTCAAGAGTATGATGGAACAGAAAGACCTATAGTGTATGCTAGTCAGAAGTTAAACTCATTGGGAAAAAGGTATGCCACAACTGAATGATAATGCCTTGCTGTAAAGTGGGCTATCAATTATTTCCAATATTATTTAATGGGGAAGGAATTATGCCTTACAATGGATCATGTACCATTGCAGCTGCAGTGGCTGAATAAGACTCAGAGTGAGACTACACATCTCACATAGTAGGCTCTGTCACTGCAACCATTTAAATTCTCTATTAATTATAGGCCCAGAGAGACCAATAAGGTGGCGGACTTTTTATCCCAGTGTGCAGAGCCGGCACAGAGGGATATAACATGCCAGAAAATGAACACGCCAGATACAAGGAGAACATGGAAAGTACTGTCACAAGGCAACTTTGGCAGGGAGGTGTGTGGCAGAGGAGCTCAATCAGCCATGGCCACAGTCGGGCCAAGGCTCCCAGATTGCAACCCGGAAGTGTGTTGGGTGTGTCCAGGGATGCCAGTCCCAGGTCAAGCCCAGCTAATAAGGACCTACCAAGTCTGATGGGAGGCGTGGAATGTGGAGGTAGAGTTTGAAAAACACCCAGAACCAATGGGCAGGAGGACCGGAAGTGGCAACAGCAGCACTGTAGCAGCCACATGCCTGAGGGAGTGCCCCTGCAGGGGCAAGTATTGGGGCAGCAAGCAGCTTTCATTGAAGCCAGCTTTGAGGAGACAAATAATTTACCAGAGGGTGGTGACTGGTCCTCTGTAGCAACAATGGCTGGAGATGGGCCAGGATGACCTGCAAGCAAAATAATATAGTTGTGAGGACTGGAGCTGAGCAGAGGGGAAGGGGAACTAACTTTTGCTAGTCTCGACATATGTACGGTGCTTTGATATGGACTTTTACTTCCCAAGTGGAGGAGATATGCCATTGCGGATATCTTTGTATCCTTTAGCCTCAAGGCTGGAAAAAAACTGTTGAAATTTGTCTGGATATTCTTTACCTGTGTTTGTCATCTGGGAGGTGCCAGGCAGAGTGTAGTGGAGGTGGAACTCTGAGATGCAGGACCCATGGCATCTGTGTGAAGGCTGTATGAGGGCACAGAAGATCAGCCTCTCTATTTTCTATAATACCAAAGACGTGGCAGGTGAGAACTTATAGCACCCACCCAGGTGCCCAAACCAGCAAGCTGTCTATGTACTGGGGAACAAGTTTAACCATTCTCCGGGTGAGAAGTCCCGCTCATTATCAAAGGACAAACGTGGGAGGTTACAAGTACATCCTCAAGGAACCTATTTCTAAGCATTTGGAGGAAAAGATGATTAGGAGAGTCAGCATGTATTCACCAAGGGCAAGTCAAGTGACCAATCAATTGCCTTCTATGATGAGATAACTGGCTCTGTGGATATGGAGAGATCAGTGAATGTGATATACCTTGACTTTAGCAAGGCTTTCAATAATCTCCTACAATATTCTTACAAGTAAGATAAAGAAGTACAGGTTGGATAAATGGACAGTAAGGTGGATAGAAAACTGGCTGGATCAATGGCTCAATATCTAGCTGGGAGCTGGTATCAAGTGGAATGCCCCAGGGGCCGGTTCTGGGGCTGATCTTGTTCAATATATTCGTCAATGACCTGGAAGATGGGATGCAGTGCACCCTCAGCAAGTGTGCAAATGACACCAGGATAATGGGGAGTAGTAGATATGCTAGAGGGTAATGTTAGGATTCAGAGAGACCTAGACAAATCGGAGGACTGGACCAAAAGAAATCCTCATAAGGTTCAAAGTCCTACACTGAGGATGGAACAATCCCATGAACAACTACAGGCCAGGGACTGACTGGCTAAACACCAGCTCTGCAGAAAAGGACCTAGGGGTTACAGTGGACAATAAGCTGAATATGAGCCAGCAGTGTGTCCTCATTGCTAAGAAGGCTAATGGCATACCGGGCTGAATTATTAGGTGTCTTGCCAGCAGATCAAAGGAAGTGATTCTTCCTCTCTATTTAGCGTGAGGCCATATCTGGAGTTCTGTATCCAGTTTTTGCCCCCCTCTACTCTGCTACAGAAAGGATGTGGACAAATTGAGGAGAGTCCAACAGAGGGCAACCCTAATAGACCAAGCCCTGGCTGGGGTGGTCTTGTTGGGGATAGTCCTGCTTGAGTAGGAGGTTGAAGTAGATGACCTCCTGACGTCCTTCCAACCCTAATTTTCTATGATCTGTTCAATTGTTCCATTTTGTTGGTACTCTGACAAGAACTTAACTTTTGATAAAATAACCTTTTTACTTATTTCTTTATCCACAGGTTGTAAGAAAAGCAGAGCTTATGAAACCTCGAGTGTATTTTCTTCTAGTAATATAGAGTGTTTTTATCACAGTCCCTCCAAGGTAAGAACTACTCAACTTTGTTATGCAGTCGTACAAGATGGTACAGTTCATAAGAAAGCTTGTATTAAAAACAGCTATCCTTCTAGGCATCATCTAACTTTATATGAAAGCAGCAATTTCCTCTGTGTATTCCTTCAACATTCTAACCAGATGGCAATCTTGACATTAGGACAGGTTTTTTTTTAACTTCAAAGTATTTTGCGCTATTGACTGCATAAAAAGGTTTGCTGACTTTAAATTATCCTTATTTCTAATATTAAGTCCTAGGAATTATGTATATTACACATCACTAATTAGCTGATTAAAAAAGACTGATGGGAACTGTCTTCACTTGAATTAAATTGGATCACAAGGAGCTGCTAAATGCAAAACTGCTTGAGATACAATATATTGGGGAAGAAAAAACTTACTTTTTAACACACTTTTGTCCTACATTTGGGCTAAAACTTTTTTTTCTTGTTAATAAACATATCTCATTTGACCTAAATAGGTAAATAGGCCACACATGATGTATTTTACTGTACTGATGTCTAACGTTCCTTGATGTATTTTTCAATGTTATAAAGTGAGCTTTTCTTTTCTGACAGGAAACAAAAGTAATCTTTTTCTTTTTACTATGATTTCAGTAAGGAACATAGTTAATCAGAAATAAACTACTCTGTGTAGAGGACAGCCATGTACAGTAATTGTCACAAATATTCTTTATTCTAAAAAGAGTTTGTATGAAGTGCAGTATATCAGTATTTTGATCTGTGATGTAACGAGTAAGAATCACCATCTGGATGTATATTTCCCCCTCAAGCTGAAGTATTGATAAGCCCTTTGCTTCCTTTTCTTTATCTCCCCATCTCTCTTAAAATGTTCCTCATCAGAGTAATCCCTCTTCTGACAGAGGAGAGAATAGAAATAAATGAAGCTTCTCCCCAGTTCCATCAACACCAATTCATCACTACACTCCTTTTAGAGGGTACTGAGAAAAAAATCACAGGCTTCCTTTGTCCCTAAAGAACTGCGTACACCTATTTCCATAGAGTTGCCAGCCATTGTTCATTTTCATACTCTGATGAGTGGAGACCCTTCCACTTCCCTACCATATCATAGCATGACAAAGTCTCAAGGTGAAGTTATACACAATACACTTAAACCATACTAAGGGCACTTAAAACATGAATGTCCACATGTTAAAGCTCATTAACTTGTCCTAAGTATAATTACAGTACATCGGAGCATACTTTATTAATCGAGAAGACTTGATTAATAGAGTCTCCTGGAGTGCCGTAATTACTGTGTTCCAGCCAGCCTCTGCATCTTGTGTATCAGCATCCCCATGCTTCAAAATGGCGGTGGGGGTGCTTTAACTAAAGCTCGTTCAATGAGCTTTAAAGTGCGCCCACCACCATTTTGAAGCACGGGGACGCTAATACATGAGACACTCCAGGCACTTTCATTAGAGCGTGTCAAAGCCGGGCAGCACGGGATCGGATGTTTGAAGCCCGTTGGGTACGGAGCGGATACTGGAGCCACTCTAATTAAAGCACACCCGCCTCCCTCACCCCCAAATCCCTGGAACGCATGTAAAAATGCCCTGAGAGTCTCAAAGTTATGTCACTTCAGGAGAGTGTTAATTCTGGGCTGTGATACCTAGCTTGTGTTAGGGTAATGTCAATCTGCTCCACAGAGATAAAACAAGCAATTTGGAGTCTACCAACAACCCCCGCAACCTGAAGTAAGGATAAAACCCAGTTATCCTGGCTCCTAGTCCTGCCCCTGCTCACCAGGCCTATAGCAGTAAGTCAGAGCTGTGCAGGCAAAAAGTAGTATTAACCCTTAGCATGAGGTCACTCACAGCACTTTCTAACTCTAACATTGCTTACCATTCTACATATTTAGTATAGTCTAAGTGAAACGTGTAATTTCACCCTTACAAGGCACTCAGTCCATGTACAACTAGCCTGAATGGACTTGCTTCTGAAAATATTTTGTGAGCTTCTGCTATCACTTTATACCTCTCAACTAGCAAAAGGGCTATTACAGTCTCTATACCATCGACAGTGATTAGAGAAAAGTAATGTATACATTCAAGATCTGAAAAAGATCAAAACCAATTGCTTCTAAGAGTTAAAAGTTGCACCATGATGTGCTAGCCACACCTGTGTTCAAAGGACGACCTATCCTTTCCTTAATCCATTTTATTATTATGAGAGCTAAAAACAGGACCACCTGCTAAGAAGTATCAATACTGACTTCGTTTGATATAGTTTGAACAATTCTTTATTTATCTGAATTATAAGGAATGCTGTATAATATCACACCATTTTTAATACTGTAAGCTTTAATTTTCTTATGAAGTCTAAGGTACAATTTTCAAAAGCAGTGAGGTGACTTAGAAGCCTCAGTCCCACTGAATTTATGAATCAAGGAGACTTCTAATCGCCCAAGTTGTTTTTGTAAATTGGACTTATATACCCAAGTCATGAGGCTGAACATAAAAACATTATCTCAAATTATAAAATAAATCTTTAAAATAAGAGAGACCTTTTATAGCTCCTCTGGCCCCACTGTTGTATGAAAAGAAATGAATCTGAATTCCATGATATTTTTACCAATTTTCAGAAACTATCTATATTGTAAGCAACAACCAAACTACCCAGTAAGTGTGCGTATGTCATCTATCTATCTATCTATCTATCTATCTGTCTATCTGTCTGTCATAGTCATGTAGAATATAAATATATATACAAAACTATAATATGATACACACACGCAGACATAGATATTTCAAATGTACACACACTTTTAAATGGTCAGATCTTTGTCTGTAAACTAAAATAACTCCACTGAAATAAATGGAATATGTCAGTTTCAAGCAGCTGAGCATCTGATGCAATATTTATTAACATTATTGTCCTCATTTACAATGATAATTCATTGACAAACACAAAACTTCACTGTTAAATAATGTAAAAAGTGAAAAACAAACTAAAAAGGAAGCAACAATTATATATGCGTGTTTTATTGAAGGTTCTTGTTTTAATAGACTGGCTTTAGAACCTTAGATATGTGCTTTCTTATTTGAAATGTTAATCTGATATTCACAAATGAAATATTTTGGGTCAAATAATTAATGATGATACAGTTGCAGTTGCATGGTTTTGAGAAATCTAAACCGAATTTGTTTGGAGAAACAAGTAAACAGTATCTTCAATAGAAAGTGATATATATTGTTTTTTCTGTTTTGTGATTTTTTTTTATAGGAAGCTCAAAATTAGTGAGGTAAGAATAAATCTACACCTGCTTTTTTACAGACCAGAGTAAAGGCCTGCTGCATGGAAATGCATGATTTCTGTGATTTCTGTGACTGAGCTGCAAAAAATCTGTAAGAGCTCCAGCTGGGCCAGGCTCAGCTAGGTACACAAGCAGTGGACTGGGTCCCTGCCCTACCTAGTCCTCCCAGATGTTCCCCACCGACCTGGGGATGGGCACAGGGAACAGGAACCTGTCTGTCACTGCTGCTGTTTCTGGCCAAGCCCAGTTCCCTATGCAGCTACCTCCATATCCCTAGCTGGAGCACGCAGGAACAGCCCAGACAGCAACAGCAGCAGATAGGTCTCCTCTTCTGCACCCACAGGCATAAGCAGAGATGGGAGGAGGAGGGGAAGAAATCCTGGGAGACTGAGATGAGATATGGGGGTGGAGTGGAGGAGAAGGATGTGATGGGGGAGAATGGGAGGGGAAGGGAGGTGCTATGAGGACAGAGGGGAAGGGAACCAGTGCCAAGGTTGTGGGGGGGAGGAAAAGATTTTTAATTGATTGGGGATTTTTAAGAAGTCCCCAGCTGCTGCTCCCATGGCATGGTCTGTCTACCTCAGTATAGAGGCTGGAAGTCAGTGCAGTGTTACTGCACCCCACTTTTTAAAATTATAGATCTGCCAATGAATTTATTCACAGGCATTAATGGATTATCCATGTTTCATCAAGACCACACTTCCCTGGAACTTCTGTAATTCTCTTTACTGGGTTCTTGTCCTGTTTTGCTCAATGCTTTTTTAGATTTACTTTCACAGGTTCTCTCTTGTCCATCCTTTGTTTTAGTGATCCCTAGGGTTCTGCTCTCAGTCCTCTCCATTTATACTTCTACTGTCATCCTGCTGTAACAATATTGACTCTGATGACATCTCTTATCACCTCTCTGCTGATGACTCTCAAATCTGTATCCCCTCTCCACCTCACATCACTTTTTGCACACATCTAGATTCTTGAATATTCTCTGATAAATGTTCTGTTGCTTCTCTAAGTTAAGCAAGTCAAAAACAGAATTTCACCTTTTCCTCCTGAAACTTCTTCCCTCACCCAGTTTCTACAGCCTGACACCTCTGCTGTCCTCCCAGGCAGTCAAGATTGGTATTACATTTGATTTTTCTGATTCCTTCTGCATTCATGTCCAATTTTTCAGAAAATCTCTTTGCTTTTCCTGGCACATTTCAAAATATATGCCCTTCTTTTTCTTGAAATGTCTCTTCATTGATTCCCCATCTATTTGCCCACAAAATCAAAATGTCTTGTTCTCATTTTTTAAAACCTGCGGAGTTGGGAACTAAATGCATCTCATCTCAGTCTCCTAGAACTTCCTCAAGCATGTGAATGGCCACACTGAAGCTACCTGTATGCTTAACATTAGGCACATGATTAATTGCTTTGCTGGATTAGGACTTTGGCATGCTGAATATTTAATTAAATTAATTTTGCATTTAGAACATAAACTAAATCAATTAAAGCTTTAATCTTTCCACAATACTGAATTAAACATATATTTTTACTACAATATTAGTATACTGTTTTTCATATAGTTTCTTGGATAAAGGAATATTATTCATGGAGTTTAACTTTTATTGACACCTGAATCTGTAATCATTTCCAACATAATCTCTACCTTAATCATTAGAAGTTGTACATAAAAATGGTAGTAACACCACCTTTTATGTTTAATATTTTACTTGTAATAATAAGTATGGACATATTATAATCCATACTTCAAAGATTTCACAGATTCCATAGACATTAGGGCTGGAAGGGACCTTGAAAGATCATCGAGTCCAGCCCCCCCACCTGAAGGGCAGGAAGTCAGCTGGGGTCATAGGATCCCAGCAAGATAAGCATCCAATTTACTCTGGAAGGTGTTCAATGTAGGTGCT
>NW_017728886.1:204604994-204629413 GCF_001723895.1 Crocodylus porosus | reverse complement strand
TTGTTTTTAGCTTCAGGAGGTCTGCTAGATCCCTGGAGAGCCAGGGGAGTGTCACAGGAGCACTTGGGTGCCCTGTTCCTATGAAGGAATAAGGGCTGCTGAAGCTCCTTGAGACGGCACAGGTGTTGGTTGCCGGAGCAGCCAGGCTGGTCACATGACCAGAAGGGGACAGGGCCGGGCCTTTATAAACAGCCCAGGCCAAAGCCTAGCAGCAGTTCCCTTCTGGCAAGCTGTGGTGCAGGAGCGCCAAGCAGAGCAGAGACGAACGGTGCAGCCTGAGCACCTGAGGGGCTGCACCATGGTAAGGGTGGAGAGAACCCTGACTGGGAGGCCTTTGCAAGAGAGCCAGGTGGGCCTGGATCCTATGTTACAGCCAGGAGGCTTATTGTTGCATTACAGCCGATTGGCTTATGGTTCTGTTTAGTTATTGTTATACCGGAGGACCAGGTGAGGCTGTAGGGGTGGAGGAGGCCTCATCAGGAGCTCCCCAGGGAGGTGGGGTGCTCCCAGCACCAGAGAGGGGTGCTGTATTGCGGGCCGTCTAGACCCCAGCCCCAAAAGGGGCGAACAGATTGAGGAGCCCGGGGAGGGCACGTTTAGTGAGAGGAAGCCCAGGGTGGGCGTAGGTAGAAGCCCTAGTGGGGCAGGACCCAGAGAAAGGGGTCACGGGGGCCAGGTAAGGCTAGGGCCTCCTGAGCCCCAATTAGGAAGAGTCCCCGAGGGGCTCCACAGTGGTAGGGACCCCGGTGCCCGTGAGGGCACCGTAGTAGGGGTGTACTACCCCAGCCCTGACAAGGTACAAAGTGCCGGTGAGGGCACTGTAGTTCAGGGTGCAATACCCCAGCCCTGAGAAGGGGCAATGAGGATTTTGGGGGCCAGGCACGGCTAAGGCCACCTGAGTCCCACTTGCAAGGAGCACCAGCGAGAAGCCCAAAGGGCTCGTGTTAGGCCCAAGGGGGGACACACAGGAAGAGAAGCCCAGGGCAGGGTGCTACTATAGAGACGAGCCCAGAGGGGGCGAGTCCGCGATTATAGGGAGCCCGGAGAGGGCGAGTGCACGGAGGGACAGGCCCCAGTGGGGGCACCGTCTGCACGTGGAGAGGCCCCAGGAGGGGTGAGTATATTGAGCGGACCCCAGGAGGGGGGCGAATATAATTAGTAGGCCCGAGAGGGCTAGCGGATAGAGGGGCGCCGGTTGCATGACAAACCCAGGGGCACCAGTGAAGGGGCGCCGGTTGCGTGACAAGCCCAGGGGCGCCAGTGAAGGGTGCATACAGGAAACTGACCAGATAACGTCTGGTACATCTGCGAGGCTTGGGGCGTGCTAAAGGGGAGGTTGGAGGCATGCAGAGCCCATAAGGCTGGGGTGCACCAGGTCACCCCATACAGAACGGGGGACAGTACAAGCATAGCATGGTGTCCAAGGCGACAGGAGGCAGCCTCCCTTCCAGAACCATATAACAACAAGACATGGCGGGCGAGAAAGAGGGTGCTGGATCACCTACTTGGCACGGCAGGGGGCGCTAGAGAGATCATGGCCACTCCTAGGCCCCACTCCATGACAGGGGGCTGCTGTGCCCTCTTGTTGCCTTTCTTCTGAGATGGAATAGAATTAGCTTGTGCACTGAGGATCACTCCCTCGAGGAGCAACCACTCTTCCTCAACTCCGCTCCCCCTGGGGTTGTGGTCCTTTAGGGCCTCACTGACAAGCCTCCTGAGTTTGTCCATGTCAGTTTTCCTGAAGTCAAGGACTTCAGTGTTGCTGACTGATTTGCCAGGTTTATGGCGGATGGTGAAGGTAATCAGCCTGTTTTCACTGTCACCCAGCTTCCCATCGATCACTAGGTCACCAATTAGATCATCTATTTATTAGATTAGATTAGATATAGCACAAAAAAGATATAGATAAATGCAAAAAATTAATATAAAAGTCTACAGTATAAATTATGTAAGAAAGTGATGTTTCTGCTCAGGTACTTAAGAGAAATGACTTCAGCAATAATGCAAATAATATAAAATCAGATTATCATGTGTATCTTTGTCCTCAGATGATTCAGAAACCATGCATACAACTGCACAGAGAAAAAAAATGATACACATATAATCATAAAAATTAAAATATCCATGAAATATAAAAAGACATAAAAACATTAACTGGAAAACTATTATCCTTTGAAATTTTATAACACTTTCCATGTAAGGAATTAACAAAGGAATGAATTGCATCCTAGTTTTGAATGCCTCAAGCCTTTCTCTAGGTTGGCTGTGATAATGCTTTCGTATCTTGTCCACATGGAAGGAAACGTGATCATATACTGTGTTGACTATGTGAATTTTAATTTATATTCTACGATAATATTTCTGCGATACTATCAGGATGCCACAGGCCATTCAAATGCCTTTTGGGAATCTTAACTTTCTAAGGATAACAGAAGTGAGCTGTTGCTATCATATATATAGAAGGGAGAGAAGAGAAGGAGATGGTATTTCAAGGCCACATTATTTGCAGATTTCTTTCAAACAGAAGCTTTAAAAATCTTCAAGCCCAATTTTCTACAGACTGAAGCCCCAGTTTAGCATGTCATTTAAGCCTGTGCTTAACAAGGACCTGAGTTATTTCTTGTCCCCATAGCTCCTCTGTTCATATTCACAGTACTGACAACTGACATGGGAAATTCTCTTCTCTAGTTCTTCCTTCATTTCCTATAATATTCTGGAATTTACTATGGCTTTCCAAGTCGCATTGTCTTCCAAACTCCCTAGTCTTTCATTTATTTATGAGAGTCTCAGAGCCAATGCATTCATGCCTTCTCTGGATTCTTCTCCTGTTTCTGTTATAGAGAAATTCTTAATTGTTTTGAGGGATTTAATTTCTTCAAGCAAAGCAGCCAGATAATGCTGGGTTACCATGGTTACCAACTCCTCAGTCACTCTTCACTACAGTCTTTTCAGCTTTGCAGGACCAAGAATATCTTTAGAATATTTTAGAATTCATCTAAAAAACAAACAAACAAAATATTCCTCTATATATAGATGTCATAATTTGATCATAATTCCGTTCACATTTTTACAACAAGAAACCATTTTTTACAGCAAGAAACCATTGCCTTGTATAGGAACATAGGATGCAGGATTGTACTGTTGTACCCAGTCATCCCCTGCTTTTATTCCATTCCTAAAGTTCTCACTTAAAACCATTACATTTTTGTCCCTGCTGCTTCTATAGGAAGGCTGTTGCTGCATTTTATTTGTATGTGAGCAACTGAACCAAGAATTGAAACAAACAAACAAACAAATATATCCCCCCCAAATTTTTGGTTGGATTCAAACTAAAAGAGAAATGTTTGTCTTTTTCTCACTGAAATGAAGAAGTAAAAACTCCAATGGAAAAGAAGGTCTAGACATTGGCAGGGAACATGCACTTATTTGTTGACTTTCCTCAGAATGATGAGGTATTATTAGCTATTAGCTTATTTTAGGAAAAGTAGCCAAATTTGGGAAAAATGATGAGAAGGCTAGAAACATGTTTAAGGACAGTGACAAGATCTGCTCTACTTAAACATGTGAATTTTGGAGGACAAGCTGAAGTCCCGCACAAGATTTGTTATGCCATTTCAACTTGCTTCTTTTGGGTCTCTATAAATAGAGTAACAGAGCACATCTCTCTGTCACAGCATTTTACAGCTCTGTCTCATCCCTTCCTCAGGACCTCAGGTGTCTGGTATCATGATTACTCAGCCCTCAAGCAAGATCATGAGGGGTCTCATTGCAGTATCAGTGTTTGATGCTGAGTAAGGCCCACTGAAGCAACCAAAATGAATATGATTGACCTGCAGTCCTTCATGCTCACTGCCTCAACTTTTTCTTCAGTCCTACTCACTTTCCGAAGTTAAGATTTGTTGTCCTTGGGAATGCTTTAAAAATCCTTCAAAAGGTTTCCTTCCCCTCCAGACCTTCAGCTTTGATTCCCACTTTATTCATCCAATCGTTCATCAGAACAGCAACTTGTAGGGCTATCTCACCCTTACTAGAAGCCCACTACAGAAACTGACTCCTTTAGCTTTCCTCCATGTACCCTTCTTCCTAAGCCTTACCAATCCTCTCTCACCAAAAAGATACTAGAAGCCTGCTCTCTCCTGAATATACATGAATCTCCTTGCCTTTTAAATGCTCCCTGAACCAGGAACACCTCCAGAGCTCTGATGTACTAATTAATATTTCACTCCCAGATACCTATAAAGAATTTCCTGAGATCCAGCACCTATGGTTATAAACTGGCTAAATGGGCCCAATCATTCCATGACAGTATGGAGGCAAAAAAATGTGAGTAGCAATGTTCAGAATTGTGAGACTGGTATGAACACTAGAAACATGAAATCTGAAAACTGTTCATGCAATACCTCCTAAATTAATTTTTATAGATGGATCAGGCTTAGTAACACCACTGTGTCCAAAAATTTAAAAGACTATCTTGTAGCTTTAATTTTGGCCTAATGTCAGAAGCCAAAGTTTGGACATCAAGTTTGAATATTCAAGTTCTTGTGATAACTCTTGTGCCTGTATTTAAGCAGATCACAGTGTATCTAAACTGGCTGAACATTAATAATCAGTTCAAAACTCAATCTTTTTTCCTCAGAATAAAAGTTTATAATGCTTCTATCAATATTATCTCCTTTGGTACCCATTACAATAAACATTTTAAATATAATTTAAAGGTTATAGTTTCATAGTTGGTAGGGTCAGAAGGGACCTAAGCAGATCATCAAGTCCGAGCTCCTGCCATGGCAGGAAAGAGTACTGGGGTCAAATGACCCTGGCGAGGTGTTCATCTAACCTCCTCTTAAAGACCCCCAAGGTAGGAGCCAGCACCACTTCTCTTGGAAGTTGGTTCCAGATCCTAGCCGCCCTGACAGTGAAGTAGCACTTGAATTTGCTTTAGTCTTTTTGGCATTTATATTAATATAATATGCATTCCATAAGAAGTTGGTTATAATTTAATATGAATTAATGGATCCTATAATGCTCCTATTTATTAAAAAATGTACATAGTGTAACCTCAGTATACACAATTGAAGAAAAGCTCTGTCATTCTGGAGCACACAAATAAACATAAAAAAAGCAACAAGGTACAGAAAATTAGATTACATACCAGGGCTCTCAAAATATTCTAGTTAATGCATATTTAATTTTTGCTGCTGGTAAAATCCACTCTCAGTTACATTTATGAAATGTCATTGAAGCCAGTTGGTTTGTATGTGAAAAAACTAGGTTACAGTTAGGACCACTGTGTACAATCTAATCTCTGTTTATCATACTGGAAACTTTTAAATTATCTCTACCACAGAAGCAGCCCAAATAAATAAGAACAACAGAAGAGAAAGCCATGACATTTTTCTAGAATCTTTTTTTGTGGGCTAAATGTAACCTATTAACTTTTTAAACATATGACCTTTCTGTCTAAATGTTCTTTCTAGAATCAGCAATGTCTCTTCAGCTATAATAATATCCTAATAAAATAATGAATACGAATAAAACCATGTGTATTATAAGACATCTCATGTTTCATCTTCAATAAATTAAATTGGTATTCTCTCCTCTGCCAAGAAGCCACTAATTAATATTATGGTTTTATATCAAAATTGTGACCTTATCCTATGTATCCTATGGCATCCTGTGTGTTACTATGATTTTCAACAGTCAGGATGGTCACAAACAGAATGAAACCACATCTGACCACATTCTCAGCATAACAGACAGGTTCAACAACAACAAAAAATGTGACTGGACACCTCCCAGTGGGCAGAACCATGCATTGGACCACTCTATTAACTGCTTTAGGATGAAAAGTCAACAGTGAAATTGTCAACAAGGACGAACACCTACACAGCTTTCTCCCCCAGAGAAAAAAATCCATACAGGATCTACATGAAATGTTTACTGAGGAGTAGACTAGCTCCATCGTAAATGTCTCGTGTCTACACGTGTGGCCCTATTAGGCCGCAGGAAACTAAATAACTCTGCAGCAGGGCAGCATTTGTAAATGTAAATACTATCCTACAGCAGAGTTGCTTACTGCACAGCTTACTGCGCAGCAATGCATGTGTAGATGCTGACTCGGGCATAAATTGCACCTGGTCAGCCCAGCCAGCAGAGGACCACACTCTTACCTATTGCCTGGCCACATGACTTGGCAGCTACAGGAGCCCTGTGGTCCAGCCAGCACCTCTGACTCCTGATGCAGCCACCTGCTGCCCAGGCCTTCCCATGTCCCCTTGCCTGCCCAGGGCTACCTCCCAGAGCCTGGGCTACACTGCTGCTTCCAGCCCAGAGCTGCTTTTGGGCTCCTACTGGTGTTCATGTGTCTCTTCTACAGGTGTTACTCTCTTGGCTGCTGTAGGAAGAAAGAGCAAGGCAGGAGCAGCCCTAGCCTAAACTGCTCCTCCCCAATGTGCAGGGAAGCAGAGAGCTCCCCAGTTCTGGCACCTCTCAGTTCCCAGCTCCTGTGAGGAGCCAGGAGCTGAGCAGTGGCAAGACCAGGGGATTTCCCCATTCCCTATGGCTTCTTTGTGTTAAGCAAATTTGCTCCTGGTCAGTATCTACACATGCGCATGTATTTACAGGTAGTAGACTTATTTACTGTGGGGTAAATGGTGCACACGTGTAGATGGTGATGCTTTATTATGCAGATTAGTCTACTGTGTAGTAAAGCATTTTGTATAGACATGGCCAAGAAGTTGTAGAGACTGTTTTAACCCTCTGATTGTAGTAATAGGGGTGCCTTTGTTACTATTCACAACTGAAAATTATTTGGATATTTTATTTTCAGCAGGCAGATTGACATTGCCAAACCTCTAGTTATTGACATGACAGTGAAATGTGTTAGACTTTGGCAGTAAAGGTGGGAACTCCTGAATTTCTGTCAACAAGATGATAAATAGGTCCTTATATGTTCAGGTTTGAGGAACCACAACATTTACCATTTTTCTTTGGATGCCACTGAAAAACACATTCCATTAAATCTACAAGAAGTAGGGACTTCTTTTTTTTTTGTCATTATAACAAATTGCTATTTTGTTTATGAACAAATAGCACCTTATGTGACCTACAACAGAATGACATGTAAGATAAATTAATTTGAAACAGCCTTTAGAAAATGGGTTTTGATTTTGAAACAGGCAACAGGAATGAATACTCAAATTTAACTTAATTTAATAGTAGGGAAATTTTGCTGTTATATAAATTAAATGCACTTACTTATACAAAAAGTAGCATTGAAGTTTTGTATTGTTCTTCCTGGCACAGACAAATCTCCATAGGGCCACAAAAATATATATAGAGAGAGATATCCAAGGCCAAAAATCTTCCTATGAAGGGGAGGAAGGAGGATCCAGGGAACTACAGACCAGTCAGCCTTACCTCTATCCCTGGGAAAATCCTAGAAAAAATTATCAAGGAAAACATTTATGGGAGCTCGCTGACTGTGATGCAGAGGGGTAACCAACATGGGTTTATAGCAGGCAGGTCCTGCCTGACTAACCTCGTTTCTTTTTATGACAAGGCCACCAAATGTTTAGATGCAGGAGTCCAGGTGGATGTTATCTATCTGGACTTCAAGAAGGCCTTTGACATGGTATCCCATACCATACTTACAAATAAACTGAGGAGATTTGCCTTGGATGATTATATGGTAGACTGGGTAGCAAACTGTCTCAAGGGTCACACTCAGAGAGTAGTGGTGGATGAGTCGGTGTCAACCTGTAAAGATGTGAGCAGTGGAGTCCCTCAGGGCTCAGTTCTGGGGCTGGTGCTGTTCAACATCTTCATCAGTGATCGGGATGAGGGCATGGGAAGTACCCTGTCCAAGTTCGTGGGTGACACAAAAATATGGGGTGAAGCTAACACCCTGGAAAGGAAGAATGAGATCCAGGCTGACCTAGATAGGTTGCAGAAGTGGGCAGAGAGCAACAGGTTGCAATTCAATAAGGACAAGTGCAAGGTGCTGCATCTGGGGAGAAAGAACTGCCATCATACTGATAGGCTGTGGGGTGACCTTCTCAGCACCACTGAGGCAGAAAAAGATCTTGGTGTCACTGTTGACTTCAGGATGAACATGAGTTGTCAATGTGATGAAGTAATTGGCAGAGCCAATCACACCTTGTTGTGCAGCCATAGGGCTTCACAAACAGGTCCCAGGAGGTGATTCTCCCTCTCTATGCAGCATTGGTCAGGCTGCAGCTGGAGTACTTTGTCCAGTTCTGGATGCTGCACTTCAAGCGGGATGCACAGAACCTGGAGAGGGTCCAAAGATGAGCCACTCATCTGATTAGAGGCCTGCAGGGAAGGCCCTATGAGGATAGGCTGAGGGAACTTAACCTTTTCAGCCTCTCCAAGAGAAGGCTGAGGGGGGGACCTTGTGGTTGCATACAAATTCATAAGGGGAGAGCAACATGAAGTAGGCGATTATCTGTCTACCAGGGCACCCCCTGGGACAACAAGGAACAATGGCCATAAGCTACTGGAGAGAAGGTTTAGGCTGGACATTAGAAAAAAGTTCTTCCCGGTCAGGGTTGCCAGGATCTGGAATGGGCTTCCAAGAGATGTGATGCTTGCCTCATCCTTGGGGGTCTTCAGGAGGAGACTGGACTGGCACATGGCTGGGTTCACATGACCACAGGTTTAGTGACCCTTTTCTTGCCTGCCATGGTAAGGGAGTAAGACTAGATGGCCCCTTCTGAACCTAGAATCTATGAATCTATGGATACATGTATTGACACTGAAGTTAATGGAAGTTGCAAAAACGTATCTGCAAATGGAATTTTTCACCTTAATTTATGGTGATAAAAATATGGATCAATCAATATATGAAGGACAACATTGTACATGTGACAACTATTTCATTATATCTGTCTAGGAATTCTTTAATAAAAATTTTTTAGCCATGAAACTGGTATGAAGTGTATGAAAGCAGGAATCTGTATCATTGGGCTGCAAATCTCTAACAAGCAAGCATTTTCTTGAGATTTCCAACATTTCACTGATTCTGAAAATACTATTAAAAAATACCATTAAGTAACATTTCTAACGACACATATGCCTTTTTTTGACCAATCCAGGCTAAAACCAATAAGTAACAATAATATAGTCAAACAATATAAATGTTTGATTTTATTATTGGACTTATGTTTATCTAAAAATGCTTAGTTACTGTTTATAATTTTAGGAAACTTTTGTAAATATGTTTATTTGAACCACATTTGCTGGTCCCTATTACACAAGAACAGCCTTAGCAGAATCTGTTCAATTTCTTTGTATACGATTACTTTCAGTGGAGAAACTGTTCCCTCCAAAAATCCACTTTTGTCTCTCGTTCAACAGACTTTTTGATAGTAATTTTGTGGAAAAGGAAGAATAGTACATGAACAATAGAATTTCTATAAATAATGATCTGCCACAGATCCTATAAGCTCTTTTCCTTGGAAAGGAGTAATAGATTTTTCAAGAAAGAAGAAACACTGTTGCTATTGGAAAGTGCACATTGTAGTTAAAAAGTAAAGCCAGCAACATTAGGCAAGAGGGGAATAGGAGATGTTTCTGGGGTAGAGTAAAAATTAGGGGCCTTACAAAACACAGTTAACATTTTCAATTCTGTGAAAATACTGCATATTCACTAATATAACAGAAATTCCTGAGAAAAACTTACATGTGTTCATAGTGTTGATTTGCAGTAGAACTTCTGCTGCACTATTTCCTGGCACTTTATCAAATCAGATGGACTTGTACAAGATTCAGTGTTAGTGATTCAAACTCCAACCCTGCAGTGACCTCTACACCCTTGAGCCTTGATGGAACTCCACTGAAGTAATGGGATTCCAGACAAGCACAAGGGATTGTTTGCACAAGTGTAACTGTGGGATCAGCTACCTAAATCATAGAAACCAGACTGCTGTAAACATTTTCAGATATAGTGCAATGGCCTACATGGGCGACTGGTGCCTCCTGAGTCTGGGGGACACCAGATTGCTGGGGGGAGGGAGAGGGCAGTGGCCGATCGCTGACCGGAGGAGGTGTTCCCCAGCGGCTGATCGCTGAGCCAGTGGCAAAAACAGAATTGCACTTGCACTGGCACTTTCTTTCACCGGCTGGTGCTTCCAGGGGGTGCAGAGCTGATCTCAGGGGGTGCACATGCGCCCGCATGCACTCCCTACACGTTGCCAATGGCCTATACCTTTGGAGACCTAACAGTTCTTACCTACCATCAACAACCTCCTTAGTACTTGCTTCTTTTCAAAACTGTCCCTTGAAACATTTGGAGAAATCTTGATGACATATGTGGTCATCGAGCAGCACACCAATAAAGCACAAAAATCCTTTCCCAAAGAATTAGTTTACCACAGTACCTACTCAAATTCAAGATGAGGTCCTCCCCATTTAACATAAGAGGAAAAAAAATTCATCTCAGATTTGAATAATGGGACTGGGGTCAAAGCTGCTGCCACTGCTGCCTGAGCAGTGTCAGGATACCTCAGGATGGATCATGTAGCAGGGGTAGGAGCACACGAGAGGGAGCACAGGGGACAGTATGCCATACAGGGTTGGGGTGAGCATAGGAGAGACCACACAGTGGCAGGAGAGCTGCTGTGGCTGTGGTTCTGGCCACGGCTCCAGATCTGAAATTTTAGATTTCACAAATCAGAAGACACTGACTCCGGAAAGCCAGCTCTGGAAGCTTAATTTTACACAAATTCAAAAAGGCATCTGAAATGTCCTGTACAAGAGGCCACATAACAGGTAAGTAATCATGGATCAGAGCATAGGTCCATTTAGCATGGTACCCTGCATTTCACAGTGGCACAGGATGAATGCTGAGGAACAGTATTTAAGCAGGACCTATCCAGACTGATCTGCTCCCTGCCAGCTTCCTTTGTAGCTTCTGGCATTCAGCAGTCTAGGAAGTCCTAATTTACAATTTGTACGTGGGCTGTGGAGAAGGATCCAGAGGGGGTGCAGTATTATGTTCATACACCTCTTTCTACAGTGTAGCTTAGCATATTTGATAGGCCGGTGTGAAGTGGCTAGTATTGGCTTTGGATTTGGCTGATTCGGGGGATTGTGATTCGATTTGGTGATTCGAATCACTGTCCTGAATTGATTCAGCTAAATCTGATTTGGAGATTTGGCTGCCGATGAATCAGCTGAATCTATGAATCTAAATGGGGCCCCATCCCAGCCCTGTCAGTGGCTCCCCACTCAGTCCTGGCTCTTTAAAAAAAAAGCCCTGCCCTTACTGGCTGCTGCCAGGTGGGGGGGAGGGGTGATTCCCACTGCCCCCCCACTACCCCATGCTACGTGGGAGGCCCTGCCATGAGTCTCTATCCTCTGCCCGCTCTCCTGGCCCCCCCATGGCTGCACCATCTGGCCCCAGTGTTGGCTCTTTAAAAAAAAAAGAAGCCCTGCAGTCACTGGCTCCTGCCAGGCAGGGAAGCAATCTCTTTTACCCCCCATTGCCCTGCACTGTGTGAGGGGCTCTGCCATGAGCCCACCAAAGCCCCGGTGGCCGTTGCTGCAGCTGGTGTTTGGAGGGACTTTTTTTTAAAAAAAGAACCGGGAGCTGGGACAGGTGGGGCAGCCATGGTGGGGGGGGGCAGGTCTAGGAGAGTTGATGGGGGATGGGGACTCATTGAGCTGGGCCTGGGTGGGGCAGCCATTGACATGGCTGGGAGAATGGGTGGAGACCAGGGGGCATGCAGGGGGGCTGGGGGAGGACGCAGGGCATGGGGCCTGGTGGGGGTCCCCCCAAGGTCCCCTCCACAGCACGTCTCCTTCTTACTGGCACGGAGTCTGGGTCCACCTCCCTGTGGCAGCACGTGGGGACTGCCTGAGTTTCTGAAGCTCTCTGAATCTTTTCCTAATTGATTCAGAGAGCTTTGAATCTATTTGGACCTTTTTATTGATCTCCCAATTTGATTTGGATTTGGAGAGTTGGCCACTGAATCGGGCCAAATCTCCTCCAAACAAATCAGCATCCAAAGCTTTGCACAGCCCTGATATTTGATTCCCTGCAGTCCCAGATACCTGGGTCCCCTGCAGAGTTTTGATTATGCCACAGGAGCAGCAGTGAGTTGTAAGTAAATAGTTCTTGCTTTCATGATTTGATAGGCCTCTACAGTATCCCTCCCTCAAGGATCTTTTCTCTAAGATGATAAGTCATAGCATATCTGGTCTTTCCTCATAGAGAAGCATCTCCATCTCCCTAAATATTTTTCTTTCCCTTCTCTGTTCCTTTTTTACCATATGTTTTTGAGGTGGTGACGGGGGAGCAGGGGACTTGAACTACACACAGTATTCAAGGTGCGGGTAAACCATAGATTTGTATGGCATAATGACATTTTCTGTTTTGTTTTTAATTTCCTTCTTAACAATTTCTAACATCCTAATTTCCTTTCCTGGGACGAGAGGTAATATTAACATTGATTAAAACCTGGTAAGGGGACAGAAAGCAAATACTAGGATTGCACAGGCTGTTTTCATTGTCACAAAAAGTTAATAGTTGGGTGCCTCAAGGATAGGCTTTGTATCTCAGGTTAAGTAATATATTTATTCATGATCTGGAAAACAGGTTAAATCAAAGTTATTTATGTTGTTTAGGAACAGAGAGGACCGAGGAACTACAGAGATACAGAAATAAATTAGATAAATAGGGAACATAATGGCAAATGAAATTCAATGTCAACACATGCAAAATAATGCACACTGAAGACCAAAATGTAAACTAACTGAAGAACATATAGGATTCAAAGAGAGAGACCTGGCCATTGTAATCATCTCCAAAGAGACCTCTATAGTTCAGGTCAAAAAAGGTTGCAAAAGGGATGGAGAGGGCTAAGAAAGACAGATACTATAATGACATGCATAAATAAAAGTTGCGGTCTCATTTAGAATGTTGTGCTCAGTACTGCCATGTCTTAAAAAGATATTACAGAACTAGAAGGGGTTCAGAAAAGACTGATAAAATGATGAAGCATATAGATAAATCACCTATAAAGAGAAAAGATTGCTTACCTTAAAAGATGGAACATGAAAAGGTACTGTATTTTCTCACATACCCCCAAATAAGACACACTTTGTTTTTGTGAAGACAGAATGAAGAAAAAAACATTTTCCAGAGGTACGGCAGAGGGCAAAGAGCAGGGACAGAGCTTAATCTTCAGCTTACTCACCCTTCCTTTCCTGCTTAAGCAAAAGCTGTATCCCTAGCTGCTGCTGAAGACTACTCTCCATGAATAGATTTACAGTTTTGAAAAGACCTAAAAATAGCTTGCAAAGCTGTGAAATAGGAAAAAATAGACCAGCAGTAGCTAAAAGACAAAAAAATTGCGAGAAGAAAGGTTAGTTTGAGTAGTGGAACATCAGAACAGTTGAAAAGGAGAGATCATTAATACCTGTGGTGTGAACAATGAACCACTGACTTCCTCAGCTGCCTGAATAACATGCCACTGCTGCTGCCAGGAGGAATCCAAGCTAGAACAGGAATTGAAGCATGATGCTTCTATCCTGAGCAGAAAATCTACTTCCCCACTTAAGACATGCACTTCAGCTTGGAGAGGCAGGGCTGATTTTTGGGAAAAAGCTGCATGTGATATGTCAGTAAATATGAGTAAAGTAGCTTGGGGACTTCTCTTCATCTCACAACAAGAACAAATGTACATCCAATGAAATTAAAAATGGGAATTCCAAAACAGGTAAAAGTTTTCTTCACTTACTGTGTTATTTAATAGGGCTGTGCAAAACAGCACCATTTCATTTCAACTTCCATTTTGCCATTTCAAAGGGATGGTGTTTCATTTAGCTATTTCAATGCACTCTTCCGTTTCATTTAGTTAAACCTGTTTTTCTGTTTTGATGTGTTTTGACATTTTGATCATACACTATAATGTGGAATCACAAAAATGCCTATAACTTTATCATTTCATGATTCGGATGAAAATTGCAGGGATGGTAGCCCCTTCTGAGGGCATGAAGTTTGCCAAGATTCAAGGAGATAGGTGCAGAGGTTCTGTGAAACTGCACCTCAAACTTTTCAAAGTAAAGAGTATTACTTGCCAGCAGTGGCAGCATGCTGTCATCCCACATGCAGATTGAGGGGCCCGCTCCTCCAAGGAGGAGTCTGGCACAGCCCCACAGCCCTTCTGGAGGGCACAGGCTCCTGGATCTGCATGCAGGATGACAGCAGGCTGCCACTGCTGGCTGGGGCCAGCGCCAGGACTGGGTTCTTCCAGCAAGTGGGCTGTGCAGGGCAGACTTGGGTGCTAGCACTGGCTACAGCTGGCATCAGCAGCATGCTGTCATTCACATGCTCCACAGCTGGTGAGTGGAACTGTAAAAAAAAAAAAAAAAGCCTTATACTCACTGTCTCTAACAGCAGTGACTGGGGCCTCTGGGCACTCATGGCAGAGCCCTCACGCACAGTGCAGGGCAGCAGGGACCACCCCTCACCTGGCACCTACACAGCTGCTGCACCATCACATGGGTGCAGTGTGGCTTGGGAGAGTGCCACGAGCTGTCCTGGAGCTGGGGTGGATCTGCCTGTAAACCAGAGCTCTCAGTTTGATTCACCAGCACTCTGATCAATCCCCCAGCTCTTCCCAGGGGGCGTGGCCCCTGGATCTGCACACCAGGTTTCAGTAGGTTGTTGCTGCCAGCTCAGGAAATAGCCCAGAGCCACCACCATTCCCAGCTGGCAGCGGCAGCCTGCTGTCTTCTTGTATCATTTGGGGCCTGCACCCACCAGGAAGAGCTGGGGGAAGTGATCAGAGAGCTGAGAGAAAGACTGGGGAGCTGGGGAATCAAACCAGGAACTGGGGGAATGCTCAGGGACCTAAACATTCCCCCAGCTCCCAGTTCAATTCCCCAGCTCCCGGTTTGATTCCTCAGCTCTCTGATCGCTTCCCCCAGCTCTTCCTGGGGTGGGGCATGGGCCCCTGGATCTGTGTGCTGGGTTTCAGCAAGCTGTTGCTGCAGGCTGGGGCCAGCAGCAGCACCGCAGTCTTCCCGGTGCTCGATATGGGCTGCGCCAAGCTGCTGGCACTAGTCCCAGCCTGCAGCAGCAGCCTGCTGAAACCCCACACACAGATCAGGGGCCTGTGCCCCATCTGGAAGAGCTGGGGAAATGATCAGAGAGCTGGCGGAAGCTACCAGAGAGCTGAAGAATTGAACCGGAAGCTGGGGAATTGAACCAGGAGCAAGATGTCAATATCAGAGCAGTTCTTTCCCCCCTCTTTCCCCTCCCTCTCCTTAGTTTCTGTTTAGCTGCAAGGAAGCCTGGCTTTGAAACTTGAAATATTTTGAAACTTTCTAAATGTTTTGAGTGCCCTCGTTTCATTTCAAAGCTGTCTCGGAGCCTTTTGTTTCATTTTGATTTTGCTGTTTTGAGCTTGAAAAGCATTGAAACAGCTTCAAAATGAAATACCCATCGAAATTTTGCGCAACCCTACTATTTAAACTGTAGAACTCATTGCCACATGGAAATATTGCAATGAAGAATTGAAAGTTTCAACCAGGGACAAGATAATTGTAAGGATATTAATAATATTGAGAATTATCATAATAAATTAGAAGATAAACCGTGTGGAAATTGTATTAAATCTCATGCTTTGAAGCATACGCCAATCTCTAACTCTTAGAGGACAGCAAAAGACTTAATGTAGAGATCGGATATCTCACATCTGCTTGCAGCAGGGTTCTAACAGAAGCATCTGTTGAAACATCTGATATTGTCTACTGTCAGAAACAGAGTACCAATCTAATGGGAACTTGTTTATGATCCAATATGGCATTTACTATGTTGCCTAAAATTAAATAGAAAAGAATGAGAAACAAATGCACTCTCTCACCAACTTCTCTCCTGTAAATCTAAAATTAAAACAATGTTTTTAAAAGAAAGGGCTCTAGAATTGCAATTGAAAACTTGTATGGGACATTATTCAGACTTTCTCTGGAGCTAGTCTCTCCATAAATCAAGAAAAAACCTTTCCATCAAAAAACCAGCATGATATCAAGCTGTGAATTCTAACCTTGAAAAAGAAGAATTACCATGCCAAAAAAAAAAGGAATCTAAGAATCTGTCTCTGTTCTACTGAACAGTTAAGCCCCCATCCCAAGTATGTGTTAGTGCTAAAAAAAACTATTAATTATTGCTACTGTTAGCTATTACAGCTAAATGTATTTAAATTATTAGTATTGTTATTTAACATTTTGAAAGGTCATGGTCAGTCATCTCCTTATGGTGAGAAGGTTACAGTGTAGAGTTGATAAATGGTGTAGAAACAACAGAGGCATAGCCAAACAGGTTAATCAAACAATGGAGGGTGCATCTACATGAGATGCTGTAATATGTAGCTTGTTGCTACAGCGACATAACTTTGGCAGGCACAAACCATAATGCCGACACTATGGCTATGTAATGATGAGCTATTTCGCTATAGCGTGTCACTAGGGCGATGTAGCTACTAAAAATAACTGCACTGCTGGGATGGCACAGTAAGGGCTGTTATGGTGCCATCATTTAGGACTTGGTTTAGGAAGTACTAAATGATGAGCAGCTACTAAATGATGGCTCAGTAACAACTGTGCCATGGCAGGCACAGGTAGACGCACTCAGTATGCGGCAATTAAAAAGTAATAAGGAAGTATACGGAATAGATGAGTCTTAGAATAAGATTTGAAAATAGTGATAGAGAACACAGAGTACAGAAAGTCTCAGATTATTTTAAGCTTGCAGGGAACAGTGGTATGAGGAACATAGTAAAGAAAAAAACATGCTAAAACTATGATCTTGCATCAGGAAGGAAAGCACTTACATATTGCATGTGCATAAATATAGATGTGTATATACACATATATGTTACATATATGTTCATACCTATGTGTATATATTTACACACACATTACATGTATGTGTGTATACATATCTATGTGTGTGTTTGAATACACACACACACACGTATATGTATATGCATGCATATATTTACATATGTGCATGTGTTTGTATTATATATGTATATATATACATATGGCTATGTATACCTGGCATACACAGACACACATAAGCCTGCTATAGACTACTTATAGTACTTAAATTAACAATATAATTCTATACTTATTGTCAAATCAAAAGCCAAACATTTCCTCAGTCAGATATGATGCCACCTGAAAAATTATAAAACCACTTGGAAATTAATGGTAGAAAATTATCGGTATGGTTCATTTTTTTTCTTTTAATACATTTTCCCCAAGTATATCTGCCTCTTTCAATGTAAATTTGTCCCTTGCTCCTTAATTGAGCTCTGACCCTTAAAAAAGATTACTACAGACTTGTCACAATAACTCCAGTCCTGGGCTGGATCATGTGGGGCTCCTCCAGGTCTGGATCCATGGGAAGGTTGGGCAGAGGGAGTGGGACTCAGGGGTGGCAAACCTATGTACTGGCTTGCCTCAGCTGTTATAGGCCAGGCTGTATATGGCCTGGCCTAAAGACCCAGTCACAGAGGGGTGGCTGGGAGGCCAAGGGCTGGGACAGAATCCTGTAGCTGAATTATTAAGTCCAGAGAGAAATCCCAGAGCCAAATCCACTATACAGGGTCAGGATCTAGAAGGTCAGAAGCCAACCTTTCAAGTTCAAGGGGAAATACACAGGTTGATATCTGATCACAGAACCATGCCAGGGGTCAAGAACCAGAACACAGATCTATAGGGAAATCTAAACCCAAGTCCAAGGAAAAGCTGAAAACCAGAGTCAGGAACCAGGAAAACCAGAGTACACAGGAGTAAGGAGGCTTGCTGCAGAACTGTTGAATACCTTGGAAACCCATGTTGCCAGTTCATTTTTCCTAAACTAGGGCAGAGTTCGTTAGGTGGTGACTTACTACAGGTGTAGCTACTTAGGTGCTTGGCCTGGGCTAGCCTGCATGATCAGGGTCCTTGACATCTAGGCTCCTAAGTAACTAGGCTCCTGTGACAAAATCCCTTTTGAAAGTGGTCATTAGGTTTCTAATCCAGGAGGTTTTAAAAGTTTAAACATTTTACCTTTCGTCTTGAATTGGGTTATCATGAACTGGCTGCAATATTCATTACATATGAGAAGCTCTCACTGGACAGTAATGCCTTCAAAGCTAAGGCCTTAATTCAATGTCTACTGAAATCAATAGGAATCATGGGTAGTAATGGATTAAACCACTGAAAGATCTGGTTAGATTCTCCTCGATATTTATGTCCAGATTCTGCATCAGCAGCTAGTACTGTTGCCCCCTTGCATCCATACAGAGTCAATAAAGGAATCCATGGGCATTTGTAGATGATATGGGGCTTTAAATTGAAGTTGTGGTTTTTTAAAAACACTGCTTCAATTTAGGGCGAAGTAACCCCCTGTGTCATGTACATCTGTGTCCTTACCTGCCACTCCAATGAAGGGGAGGGGAGAGCGAGCTGCTGATGGGCTGAGCAGTCTCTGAGCTGTGCGGGGGGGCTGGTGCTTCCCTCTGCAGTAGCGGTGGCCCCCCACCCAGGCAGCACCTGTCCTCAGGCACCCGGCTCAGGCGGTCCCAGGGGGCACTGCAGCTGTAGAGGGAAGCACTGGGCACCACGCAGCTCAGGCAGGCAGGCAGGCTCCAGGGAAGGGGAAAAAAAAGATCAGGCTTGTTGCTTTTTTGTTTTCCTTCATGCAGCCTGCCTTTCTGGGCTGCTGCTGGGCTGCCTGCACAGCTCCTGAGCTGCATGGAGCCCAGTGATTTCCTCTACTGCTGTAAAGTAGCAAACTAAAATCCATGGAGGTGTTTTGGTTTGCTGCGCCCCAAAGTCATTTGCTGCACCCCAACATCATTTAAGGAGCAACTCATGCAAACAGCAACACCATTAAAGCAGTACAAAAGGGCAGTTAACCCACTTTAATGTGTTATCTACAGATGCCCCATATTAGTACATTGTAACTGGCAGCTGGACAGGAAGTTGGCCTGCTTTCTAATTTTCATCAAAAAAAAATTCCCATTTCCTAAAAATCATGCAACATATTCAATAGTACAATTTAGTAATGTATTTATTCTTCTGTAATGTCAATGTCAGTCATTCTTAGTTAATAAGTCACAATTTCTTACTAGACCCCTACTCATAGGGACATGTGACTAAGTTAAAAGGAACTTATCTTGAGCAAGGCTCTTATAAGTCTTAAAAAATCTGTAATGGCTGCTCTACAATTGATGAAGTATTAGAGAGAATCCATTGCCATCTGTCTTAATTTTGTTGAGCCACTCAGTTTGAGACCATATTTGCAAAAAATCTCCCCATATTTTTCAAGCACAGTTGAAAAATACTGCAAGAGTGTTTGCAAACATTTGTTTAAGTTCTTAACCAGTGTTCACTTTGACCATATTCCTACCCGTCTTTAGTCACTATTTATGAACATTCACACAAATAAATTTTGTCTGAAGAATGTCTATTTTTCATATCCATATGTAGAGAAACCTATTAATGGCGTCCTGATTAAAATACTTTAGTCTTTCGATTGCAAATCAGAAACTGTGCCATATGACCAGGGATCCTGATTTTCCCTGATAAAAAATTACAAATTCGCTGATAAAAAAGTAGTAAATTCTCTCATAACCTCCCCCCCCCAAATCCATGATTAAAATGAAAAGCCCCTCGCTCCCCACCCCCTACACCCTCCCTGGCTCCACTGATGGCCCTCACTCCCCACCTGCCACAGCTCCCTGGCCTCACTCTCCCTCACAGCCCCCATCCCCCCAGCCAGTCCTGCCAGAGCAATGGGGCCAGGGACCTGGGTCCACAGCTCCCTGCCCCTGACAGGAGTTGGAAGTTGCTGCAGTGGAGCAGACCATGAACTTGGCTCCCCCACCCCTGCTGCCTGCCTGCTGTGGGCTTGGGTGGGGGGGGGGGGTGGCTCCCTGCTGCTGAGTGCACTCCCACAGAAAAGTGGGGACACATCCCCCGCAGATCTGTGTGAGGGCCTGAGGAGAATGGGTCCCCCCCTGCCCTCTAGGACTGCACAGAGTGGAGGGGAGCTGGCCCCACCCCCCTGCCTCCTCAAACAAGCCATCTCATCCCACCTGCACCCTGGTCCCCAAGACCCACACACTACCCAGATGGGCAGCAGCCCCAGCCCTGCCCAACTCCTTCCCTCCCTCCTTCCTATGGGGGCCTCATTTCCCCCTCCCTCCACTTACCTACAGACCTGCTCTCCAGGCTGCCTGGCAGTCATGTGCATATACATGCACATGGCTCCCCCTGCCTGGCCACCTTCCTCCTGCTCCCCCTAGCCCCTTGCAGGCTGGAACTCTGCCATCCCGCAGCCAACTCTTTGCAAAACTGCAACATCTGTGGGTTTCTGTGGTAAAATGAGAAATAGTTCCTTTCTTCCCCAGGAGTGAATTTCCAGTCAGTCCCAGTTAGCCATCTTTTAGACATAGATGTAATTCATTCATATGTATATATGCATGGCAACTAGATCAAATAAACCTTTTTTAAAGAAAAAAATCTTAGACCTGTCCTGAAGGTTGAACTGCCTGATACAGTTACAGTGTGCCATCACCTCTGCTCTTCACTGCCATGCATTTGCATTTTCATATACCTGTATTTTGCATATTGGGTTCTATTCCACCCAGAAGAGCACTCCAAACACCAGCAGACTCTTCCTATGCCTGAAAAAGGATATTTGTGTCGGAAAGCTTGCAACAAACAATTTTTCCAACTATTTACTTAGTCTAATTAAAGATATCACATTTACTCAAAGAACCTTGTCTGCTTGTGAGCAAACTGCATTTTAATATCTTAACAGTTTACAACTCAGTTGAGCCAATCAACTCTGTTACATTAGAAAGGAGAACCATGGAAGCAGCAATCAGTGGTCTGTGAATATCTCAAGAACAGAGTGAAAAGCATTGACCTTTACAATTATTTATTGCTTTCAGTAAAATTGTCTAAATGTAACACTGACAGTTTTATTACTAAATGCATTGTAATAAACTAAAATTAACCATACCGATTATTTTGGAGCATCTTGAAAGATTATGCTCTTTTTGTCCAGAAACATACAATGTATTAATTCAAGGTACATTGTGCAATGTGCCAAATAGATTTTGACAGTGACACTCCATCAATATTTTACTGAGAATGAAAAATGGACATCTACATTTTATTTATTCTTTCTGAATTTAGCAAACTCTTGCTATGCTCCAAGGGAAAACCTAGCACTTTAGAAATAATATGTAAAATTTCATGCAACCTTTTAAGAAGGTTTCAATGCCACATGCCCATTATTTTTATTTATTTTTTTAATAAGAGCTCTTCAATGAGATCATAATTAGTATAGTTTTGTAGTACTCATAGCAAAGCAACTTGCCTTTATAGATATTCATTCCTGCAGTGCTTTGCGTTTTCATTTTATCTACGTGGGTAATGAGTTTGACAATTCAACTGCTCAGTAAAAATGAAGGCTGCATTCAAAGAAGCAAAGATCTTCCCATGCACTACATGGCTAAATGCACAGGGTGTTTATAAAGTCCTTGTCCAACTTTAAACTTTAATAATTTTGGACATACGCATAATAGAAGCAAACTGTAAACAGCAATTGAAAGCCTAATTCATTAGGTTTTTTAGTACACTGTAAGTTATGCATAGGGTAAGGATCACAAATACAATTAATGAAATCACTCAGTGGCAACTGTAAAATGTTTCTACAAGTTGGAAAATCAGATTGAGCCATGTATCATGATGTGAAGTCTACAAATTTGAGCTGTATTTTGTTAAAACTTAATGAATTAGGCTTTCAATCACCATTTACAGTTTTCTTCTATCATGTGTACATTCAAAGTTATTAAAGTTTAAAGATGCACAAGGATTTTATAAACTCTATATAATAAAAGCTCTTGGGCTGATGAATCCCTTGGACCAGCTTGTAAATTTTAAAGTTTACACTTCATTCTATTATTTTGTTATGTGAGCTACTTCAGTATTTTTCAGTTCTAAAGGACCTGCACTTTATGAAATTAGGTCCTTTTTTTCTTAATTACAGAAGGCCAAATTCTGCCATTACATAGCATCTTATTCCATGATTACCCTCTTTGGGAATATTTACAAAGCAAGGCAGTGTGTGAATGGCAGAATCTGGCAAAATTTAGCCTTCAGGAATCGTTATAGAATGGCAAGACAGCTTTCCCTGCCCAAACCTCACCAGCATGTATTAATCTTGGCTTATAACAGTAGTTCTCAACATTTTATATTCAAAGCATGACCCAGAAAATGACAGCTGTTGGGTTTCACTCATTTCTTGACAATGGAAAAATAATAGAGCAATTTTTCTGTTGCAAAGAATTTAGAAAGACTGCAACAGATCATGGTCCAAATGTTTTTGACACTGGATTCCTATATGAAATCTCTAGGTTTATCTTGTGAACCATGTGTACATGTCTGCACACCTAATAGTACGAACATTGCATGGCGCCCCATGGCACTCTTAAAAGGATCTCACGGCACTCTGATTGGGAATCACTGATGTAGAGAGAAAACTGTAGATGAAAAGACAGTTCTATCTCCATCCCCATTTAGTCCTTGGCCTTTATGTTTATATCAGCTAGTGCCAGTGAAGAAAGTTGGTTCTCATGGTATGGACTCTTTCCTGTAAGGAGGCAACTGAACTGAAATCCCATCTCTTTTTAGATGGATCACAAAACATTCTGTTTGCTGACCTGAATCAGATTTACAGCAGTGTTTCTGTATTATATGAATGGTTTTATTATTTATATTTGTCTCTGTTTCTGTTTCATTTTCTCTTTCAGTATTTTTTTAAATTAGGCATAGGTACCTCTCATAACAGCATAAAACCTTCCCTGATTTTGCTCTCATGAAAGCATAAAAAGCTTTCCTAATTTTGCAAGCTTCAAGAGATACCAAATCTAAAAGAGTCCATAAGACATCCTAGACTGTGGCAGCATCCTCAGACCTCAGAGACATGACTGACAGACAGGAAGGTGGAACAGCTGGTCATACCCTGGCCAGCCTAGAGGTGGGGTGTGGGCATGAAGCTTTTAAAGGAAGTGGAGCAGTTGAGAACTCACATTGGGAGAAGGTGCCAGATGTTTAGAAATCTAATTATATTGCTATCAAGATAAAAAAGTTTAGTTTATAATCAGCTGGAACATCCAGACTATTCTCCTCTTTCAGGATAGTACAACCATCTGTTTACCCTGTGGGCTTCTGCTGCTTTCATGTTCCCATAGTAAAGATCTTACTGGATGCTACTGATATGGAAAGTACCTAGTACTGAGGTTTGTTGCATCAGGAGGAGCTATGCCTTATATCCTTAGATGATCTTAGGTGTATTTACTTATTGCCTGTATATGGTTGTGTATCATGGCATATCTGGTAAAAAATAACTACTGTGCATTTGATTTTACCAGATGCAGAGCAGTGCACATCCTTGTATCTGAGAGCACTGCTAAGCCCTTAGAACAGCTGAATTGTACAACAGGGGATTTGATAGTTCAGCAAATGAAGCAACAAAGCTATAGTGCTGGTAGAAAAAATTTCAGTCTTAAATGCTGCAAATCACAGCATAAAAATATTTTTGAGAAGTATTAAAAAGCTGTAATGGAGGTGAAGGTTTTCCCCTCTCTGCTTCAAGTCCCAGGAGCTGTACCTTGCACTGACCACATGCTGTAGCTGCAGTGGAAGGACTTTGTGTTTCTATTGGCTAAGCAGAGACAGTCAAAAAGCTCAAGGCTGACTCAATTCAGTCTTTGCAGGTTTGTTTAAGCTGCATAGATTGAACCAATAAGCAAGTGAATAGGCATTCACTTTTGATTCTGGAAATGCAGCCACATGTCCCAGGCCAAAAGATTGCAGGGGGGGGGAATGCTACAGCATGCTTTCCTGCTCACCTGCAGCAGACAGCTTGGGCCAAGACTAGCCCACCCACCCTGCAAGGGGGAGAAGAGGTTTGCAGGTGAGGTGTGAAGCATCCTGGGATGCTGGGGGACTGTGAGTTAACTTGAATTTGGACGGGATCTGGATAAATGATTTAACCTAAATCAGTTAAGTCTGATACTACATCCATACAGGTTTATCTTAAACCAGTTTTGGCCATTTCAAACTGAACTGCTATTGTGTTACAAGTTTGAACTGGTTTCTGATCACTTATATTGGTTTATGTGTAATTTCTGTTCCTAGCCCTGTTGTGTTCCAGTTTTGAACCAGTGACAAATCCAGGGATTCTGATTTTCTCTAATTAAAAAAATCACAAATTCTCTGATGAAAATCACAAATTCTCTGACAAAACCCCTAAAATCCATCATTGAAATTAAAAACCCCTGCAGCACCCCGCAACCCTACTGGTGCCTCTCACTGCCCCTAAAGCC
>NW_017728886.1:204590513-204604894 GCF_001723895.1 Crocodylus porosus | reverse complement strand
CCCCGCAACCCTACTGGTGCCTCTCACTGCCCCTTAGTGCCCCCAAAGCCCCCCCCCCCAATATTGCTGGTGCCTCTCACTGCCCCATCCTACTCATGGCTCTTGCCCCCCACTCTCACAGCCCTTGCCCCCCAGCCCTGCCAGAGGGGCCCCCAGCCGCCAAGGATATGGGGCCAGGGACCCAGGTCCGCAGCTCCCTGCCCCCAACAGCAGGCAGCTACAGCAGAAGCAGCCCGGAACTGGCTCCCCCACTGCTGCCACCTGCTTGGGTGGAGCTGGTGCCAGCTCTTGGCTTCCCTACCCCTGCTGGTGCCCCCCAGCCATGATCCACAACCCCCCAGCCCTGCCAGATGGACCCCCAGCCCCCTGCAAGTCCCACTTACCTCAGGCTCCAGGAGAAGAGTGAGGCTGAGCTGAGCCTAGAAGAGCCATGGCTGACTGAGAGTCTCAGGCTCCGCCCTTCCCCACACCTCAAGGCAGGGCTAGGGTTTCCCACCCTGTTTGTAAACAGCTCTTGAAGGCTGGAGCTCAGCCAGCCTGCAAAGCTGTTTGCAAAATCGGGGGATCCGTGAGTTTCTCTGCTAAAAGGAGAAATCTGTGGTTTTGTCTGTTTTTCCATGGGAAATGGAAAACCTGGATTCCTGCAAATTACTTATACCAGTTTATTTGTCATTTTTGTCCTGAGCCACTGAATTCTAACCCAGGCCTCTTTAATGACCAGTGAAACTTACCAGGGATAGATCAGAACTTGACAAAAGTTTAGAAACCTCTGCTGATTACCATGAATCAAGCCAGGCAGCATTTCCTGTGCTGCTTGCCAGACATGCTAACAAAGTCACTGTTAGATTCATGTCACTATTATATATATGTTTCCCATTCAGTTGTGAATAGGAAAAGAATACTATTGACATGGTAAAACCTTTTTGTTGTAGTGCCAGCAAACAGTTGTTATATTACTATTTTTACTGATTATTTTAGTAAATGCATAATGCAGCATTTACCATCTAAGTTTTTCAGAGGCAGAAATGATCTTATTAACCTCTGACAGTGGACATTAGCCTACGTCTGTGGAATCTGAATACAGTAAAATCCCTGTTATTCAGCATGGGTGGGGAATGAGGGGTGCTGAACATCTAAAAATGCCAGTTACCTGAGAAGTGTGGGTTTTTGGACAGATGTGGAGTGGAGCGGGGAGGAGGGAAGAGTGGTGGCGGCTGAATGTGGAGTAGGGTGTGGGGGCTAGCGGCGGCTGCACATGGAGCAACAACTTTACAGGTTGGTAGCTGGTGGTGGCAGCCACTGTATGCGATCTTCCCCCCCGCTGTGTCCAGCCCACTGGCCAGAAATTCCAGTTAGTATAGTGTTCCAAATAGTAGAATGCTGGATAACATGGATTTTACTGTATTTCTTTTCTTCAGCAATTCTTGAAAACATAAATTCTTCCATTTATCATTTTTAGGTCAATGAGATAATTGAATATTTTAGGCGAGTCTTGACAGACTGTTTGTAAACTGCTGATCTAGAAAGCAAGCTCTAGATACCTTTGGCCAAAGAGTTTTACAGAACTACTGTGAAATCCAGTATGTAGGAAGCCAGATGTTTGCTGCAAAAAGTTTCATGTAATAAGCATGTCAGCATCACATACAGAGAGAAATTTACATCACAGAGATCCATTAGACTGTAGCTATACAGAAAATCTATCCCAGCTGAAGTCAACAGAAGTTTGTCATGTTGTGTATGCTTAGGAGAGTAGTTCTTAAAATTTTTAGAACTAATAAGGCACCTTTCATTAGACTCAAGGTACCCTAAAGAAAACACTAGTTCTTAGTTTTCACTCGGTTTTTTGACTATGTAAAAACAACAGAGACATTTTTCTGTTGCAAAGAACTCAGAAAGATCACAACAGGTCTGAATGTTTCTGATGCTATAGATCCCTATTTGAAATCTATGGGTTTAACTTGGGAATTATGTTTGCACATCTGAAAAAGCTAGCACTGTGTGGCCCTCCTATCATTGCATAGCACCCTGGTTGAGAGCCACTGGTTGAGGATGTTAGGGTCATGTGGCTGACAGATGCCAACATGCATGCAACTCGTAGGACAGGCACATCATGGAGCAGTTACTTTGGGGTAAGATAGGTTTCATCCATGTCTTGTTAAAGCTGCTACTATACTCCATACAACAATTTGTCAAGCATGCTTTTCAGGAGTTTTGATGGAATATAGCTTTGTTTTTTGGTAACATTGAATATTTGGGTGGGCATCTTCTTCCTTCCACCTAGCTTACATGAAAACAGATACTATGGCCCCTAATGAAAGAACCTAAGAGTCATTAGAAATACATCAACCCCTGTAAAAAACCCTTAGTGCCTGACCACACTGGAAGCATCCATATGAGCACAGTCATGCAGTAAGTGGCTCTGCAAATATGTCATGTCTGGTGTTTGTACTGCAAGGGCACATTGTCTAAGTGTGTGCTGCTCTGTTTTTTTTTTCCTGGGTGAAAAAAAAAAAACCAAGGGGGGAAAAAATGGCAAAATGCATGCTTAGCCAGCACACTGCTGAAAAGCGGAGCTGGGCCACCCGGAGCTGCGCTCTGCTGCCAGCCAGGCATTGTGCGGCAGAATTGCCACGGTTGCAGCCCTGGGAGGCCCCCAGGACAGGTAAGGTATTCCCTGGAGACAAGCAGCATTGGTGCAAGGTGCATCACTGCTGCTTGTCCCTGGGGAGCCAAATATCCATGCATGTCTGGATGCACCCACTAGGTTTTATTTTTTTACCATTATGCCTGTATCAGAGTAAAGACCCAGTATACATGTGTTGCAACAGTATAAAAAGCAATTTGAATTAGCATTCCATAACTTGATTTAAATTAACTTTTTAGTGAAGCAACACCTGATTGACATTAATACAAAAGCAGCCACAGGATAACCTTCTTCTTCAATATGTAGACCTGAGTAAATGTCTGTATTACTTTAGAATTTCCTGTGAAAATCATCCAGAACATTCATGCCTGTTATTTCTGTTTAAAAAATTCTAGGGAACATTTGTTGTTTATTTTACAGAGTTATTTGCCAGAATGCAAAACTGTTAAAGGGGATACATAGGTACAGAACATATTCTGCTACTGGCAAAGCCAATGTTATGAAATTCTCTGTTGTCCGAACAGAGTTTGTTTTTTAATAATATAAAGAGTATTAAGATTGCATTCCACAGATTCTGGGGCAAGCTTTGTATTCCAGTGTTTTACAAAGCAAAAAGATGACAACATTTATCAAGAATAAACCTTGGGGACTAATATATGCTTGGGAAGCCCTTCCTGGAGCTGCCACTTCTTGTGAACATAGTGTGATTTTGTTCACCAGGTATATGCAGTGATCACATGTTTGCACAATACTATGGGCACATGTTGCTTTCCTCTGGAAGGTGTCTGCCCATGAGATTAGTGGGTGAGTTTTAAACAACAACATCCAGCTGAGTTAAAAAGTATATAAACGTTCATGCTTCAGGAAATAAGCTGACCCATTCTTGAAGGCGGTTCCTTGTAAAGATGGTTAGGTTACCCATGACAGTGGCCCATGCTTATGCATCTGTTCTGCTTCTATTACCTTAACTAGCTTGGTTAAAGATAGCTTGGGCATCTCTGCATGGCACCATATTGTGCAGTTCTGACAGACCCTAAGATGCATAATTTATTTTACTTATGCAGCAAAAATGCATAGAACAAAATATTACAGAGTCTGAAAACATGGGGATATGGTCATACAGAAGGCAGGATAGATTTGCACTTTATAGACTAAGTAAATCAGAGTACAGTCACAGCCATGCTTTAAAATGCCTTTTCAAAGTATTGAATACCTTCAGCTTGTGCAGATACCAGCCAAAGTTGAGGGAATTCAGGACCACACAAGAAGTACTTAACACCTTCAGGGATCAGGATCTTAGTGACGGCTGAACAACAGTCTAGAATTTAGAATGAATTTGAATAACTATTGAATGGTCTGGATGAGTATTGAAAACTTTCAAATTAACTGAACTTCTTGGACTGCAAAACTGGACTGTGTATTCTGTTCCCAAAATCTGGACTTCTAGCCCAACCAAAATACCAAAAAGCTCCAGTACAGACATCTGGGGATGTTATGGGGAGGTTAGACACATTAAGAGTGGCCACCTGATCTAACTTAGTTTGCCCAGATGCAGACCTTACATTGTTTAGGTCAATCTGAGTGTGACCTGTACAGAAGTTCAGGACAGTTAGATAGGTCTAAAAATGGTTGATCCAATCTAAGTTAACCCTGCCTCCAAGGTACATGTAACTTAGGTCAGGCTGGCCATTTTTAGACTGATTTAACTGCCCCAACCTTATGTACAATTCCCAGTGCAGCCCCAGGGCTGGGAAAGCCCAGCCACCAGCCCCAGCCCCAGGGCTGCACTTTTCCTAGTCCCTCCCTGGTACCAGGCTAGACAATGCCTCTCTCCCCCCACACCAAAGACCAGCCAGCCCCCTCCTGAGCCAGTCAAACCCCATATCCTGCAAGCCACTCCTGATGCAGGTTTTACTGGCGTTCACCAGTGCTGGGAGCCAAGCAAATAAGTTCTGGGGGTGGAGGGTGTGTCTAGGGGTTAAAAACAGCACCTGGCCCTGGGAAGGGGGTGGAGGGGAGAGAGCCCCACAGACTCCATGAGTCCCCTTAATCCCACCAACATCCCCATAGACCCTGCTAGCCCCCCAATCTCTCCACACACCCCCACCTGCTCCTTTGATCCCACAATCCTCCCTGCAGACTCCCTGACCTCCCAATCACCTGATCCCTCCATAGACCCCACCTGCCCCCCAATATTCCCCACAGACCCCACAATTCTTCCTGTGAACACTGCCTGTTCTCCTGATACCCCATCAGATGCCATCTGCCCCCTTATCCTCTGATCCCCCTTCAGATGCCCCCAACCCCCCTACAGACACTACCTGTGCCCTGATCTCCCAACCCCACCCCCTGTGGACTCCACTTGCCCTCCTGATCCCCCCATAGACCCTGTCTATTCCTCTGATCCCCACCTGCCCCCAAGTCTCCCCAGCCCCCCCTAGAGTTCTCCCCCAAGCCCTCCTCCACTAGCCTCCTTCATCCTGACTTACCTTAGATCAGGTGGCCATTGTTAACTTGGTCTAACCTCCTCGAATATCTGCATAAACCCCAAATCTGTCCAGGTGTACTTAGGGTCCATTTGTTGTTATGTTATTATATATTTCTAAAAAGTGAAAAATCCCTTCACTAGCTGCACTATACATCAAATTGTTTTGCTGCCCAATCTTGGAGTTTTTGAATACCTACTCTGCTGATGCAGCAAGTATCTGTAGCACTTTATTGCAACTCCTTGACTCTCCTGTCATCTATACCTCCTATCCTCTCATTTCTAATAGAAGTTTAAAAACCTCAAACCTTCTGCAGCACTGAAAATAACCATCATGTTTGTGTCAGTGAATAAAAAGCAAAATAAAAGCCACAAAAGTTAAAGGGTAGAGTAATACAGTTCTATGGTAGCTTTTAACAATTTCAGAAAAGGGTCACAGCAGAAGTAGCTGAAAAACCTACAGAGAAACGCATTCAAGTATGAAGAACCAGCAGAGGGGAATTTGTCATATTTTGCAACTATTAAACCAAATGTGCATTGCAGTCAGAATTTTACAGGGGTAACATTTTTATCCCATTGAAATAAGTGGCAAAATTTCCATTGCCCTTAATGAGGATGCTCATCTGTGATTTGAGGTTCAGATCCATCTTCAAGAGCAGCATACTCTTGTCTTAAAAACAAACAAATTACTTAGTATAAAACAAGATCATTACTTTCCAAGCCTTCCTGTGAACCCATCTTAACCGTATATTTCACAGATTTCTAGGGTCGGCAGGGACCTTATAGATCGAGTCTTACCCCCTGCTCTAGGCAGGAAAGAGCACTGGGGTTAAATAACACCAGCTAGGTGCCTGTCTAATCTTTCCTTGAATACCTCCAAGGTAGGGGAAAGCATCACCTCCCTTGGAAGCCCAGTCAATATTTTGGCAACCCTCACCACAAAGAATTTCTTCCTGATATCCAATCTAAATCTACTCTCTTTAGTTTGTGGCTGTTATTTCTAGTAACGCCGAGAGGCCCCCTGGTAAACAGAGTATCCCCCATTCCCTGCTGACCTCCTATGATGAGTTTGTAGACAGCCATGGGATCACCTCTCAACCTTCTCTTGCAGAGGCTGAAGAGATTCAGGTCCCTTAGTCTGTCTTCGTAGGATCTTACCTGCAGGCCCTCAACCAGGTGAGTAGCCTTTCTCTGAACCCTCTCAAGGTTATCCACATCACTCTTGAAGTGCCCCAAACTGGATGCAGTACTTCAGCTGCAGCCTTACCAATGCCACCTAGAAGGGAAGTATCACCTCCCTAGATCTGCTTGTGATGCACCTGCTAATGCAAGAAAGAGTGCGGTTAGCCTTACTTATTACCTCATCACACTGGCAACTCATGTTCATTTTTGTGTCAACCAAGACTCCGAGATCCCTTTCCACTGCTGTGGTACTCAGAATGGTACTTCCCAGTCTATAGGTGTATTGCAAATTCTTTCTCCCCAGGTGCAGCACTGCACTTATCCAAGCACAAGGGAAGCAGTGAAGGTCTGAAATGTTAGCATTGTACAAAGAGCCTGGAGAAATGAAGTCATTACAATGATCTGAAAAGGAGACAGGAACTTACTGAAGACCAGCTGATGTGTGGTAACTGTCTGAGGTTTTAGGCCTGTTTTTACCCCTTGGTAAGTGGGAGCTAAATCTTGGCAGTTTATTCCCCAGTGAAATAGGCCTAACCTACCATGATTTAGCTCTTATTTACTGAGGAGAAAGAAAGCAGGCACACAGAATCACAGCTGTCCTTGCCCATTGCTACTGTCCAAGGTACAGAAACTATGTGCATTTGTACACGTTTGTGCCACAGAGCTGGGTGCTTTCAAAAGTGCCAGGCACTGCAGTGCATGCATTTGTATACATGGTGAAATGCATGTCAGTGCTGACAAAATGGTGGCAGCGCACTTTTGAACTAAAACAGATCAAAGGTTTTAGTTCAAAAACATATCACCGCCAATTCTATTAAATATTCACCGCTGATTAATTGAGTTTGCCAACTCCATTGAATATTCACCATCGATTAATCGAGTTTGCTCCAACACACTGGATCTCCAGCATGTTGAAGCAGACAAATGTATGTGCATAAATGCCCTACTTGTTATACCTCTGGCTACCACCTATCAGCTGCTGCACAATTAGCACGTCAACATGTGCATTAAATGTGAAGCAATAAACTCTGGCATGTGCTGCTCTGGAGTTTATTGCTCCTGGGCATGTTGTTTGAACATGTGCCTGGGACCACAGCACATTGAGCCATGTTGGAGCAATCCCAGCTGACAGAGGGCCATGGTGGCCAGCCTGCCAGCCTGGGGTTGCTTCTACTCTCACTCCTGCCCCAATTCAGTGTGCTACAGAGGGCTGGCTGTTAGGGCTGTGTGAAGCTTTGGGTGCTGATTTGATTCAGAGGAGATTTGGCCTGATTTGGTGGCTGAATCTCTAAATCCAAATTGAATCAGGGGACCAAACAATACAAAGGTTGAATCGATTTGAACCTCTCCAAATCTTCAGAAAAGATGTGGAGAGCTTTGATGATTCGGGCAGTCCCTGACTGCTGCAGCAGGGACCTGAAACTGGACTCAGAGCAGTAAGTAGGGGGCAGGGGAGGGGGGGCTGGAGGATGGGGAAGGGGCCCATGGGGGGACCCTTGCCAGGTCCCATCCCTTGCCTGCTCCCCCAGCCCCACCCCGCCAAGTGTCCCCTGACCCTCACCCGCTCCCCCATCCCACTCATGGATGCCCCATCCACCCCAGCTCCTGGTGCTTTAAAAAAAAGCCCTACTCACCAGGTGCTGCCAGGTGAGGGGGCGATCTCTGCTGCCCCACGCTGCCTCACACTGCATGGCGGTCTCCGCCACAAGCCTCTGACCACCCCCCTCACTCCCCTAGCCTCCCCCATGGCTGTCCTGCCCAGGCCATCTGTGGTCCTTTAAGAGAAAACCCCCCAGGACTCACTGTTCCTGCAGTGGCCTTGGGCCTTTGGGGGGCTCATGCAGAGTCCCCCACATGGCACAGTGCAGTGGGAATTATCCCTAGTCAGGCAGGAACAGTGAGTCTGGGGTTTTGGGTGGGTGATTTTTTTTTTCCTTAAAGGCCTGGAGCTGGGGCGGGTGAGGCAGCCATTGGGAGGGGGACTGGAGGAGCAAGGGGGGTTGGGGGGGCTCCTGCAGAGCCCCACACACAGCTTGGGGCAGTGGGGATTGCCCCTTCACCTGGCAGCACCCGTTGAGTTGAGGCTTTCTTCTTTCAAAGTGCCGGGAGCTGGGGCAGGTGGGGCAGCCATTGCCGGGGTTGGGACAGCAGACAGGCGATGGGCCTGGGTGATTCAGAGATTCAGACATTCAGCTGCTGCTGAATGTCTGAATCTGATTTGGCTTAATCAATTTGGGACAGTTATTTGAATAACTGAATTGAATCACTATCCCCCGAATCAACCGAATCTGAAGTGAATACTAGCCGCTTCATGCAGACCTACTAGCTGCAGAATAATGTTTCTTCAGTGCAGGTCTAGCTGGCAGGCAGCCCCTGCACTGAAGCACCCTTGTGCCCCAAGCTTGCTGGGGTAGTGTCTACACATGTACTGCTCCGGAGCAAAATACTCTGCAGCAGAATAGTACTTGTAATTACTTACCAGGGATATATTAGTATTTACAAGTACTATCCTGCTTCAGAGTAAATTAGTTTAGTACACCCAAATATGGGCACATGTGTAGTTGTGGGACATTTACTTCAGAGCTAATTAGTCTACTCCATAGTAAATGTCTCAGTAGATGTGCCCAGTAAGACCCAACTCCCTTTGAACTTTTGATAAACTTGTGTTCTGCCATGACCTAAAAAGGTGGTATTTTTCAGATGCAGGACCTTTCAAGGAAATATAAGTTCAGGAGACTTCTGGGCTAGTTTTTCAGGCATTTAGAGTCTAACTGTGATCTCATATACATAACGTTTTTAACAGCACAACTCTATTGAATACTCACCGGATATCCTCCATATTTACAGCAAGAAAGTATACAGTTGAGGCTTATGTGGCCCAGGTAATTCAGACATGCAAAAGAATCCTGGATTCTTATCCACATTAAATGCAAAATGAAAACCTTGAATTTTACCTCTTCAAACTTTAAAGATTTTTTTTTTAAATTTCACAAATAAATTCCTTTTAATGAATTATTTGCTTCAACTAACATTTTGACAAATACCAGATTTTGCAAATATCTCCATGTGTACTGATTTTCACTAATTTTTCAATAGCCAATAAATATTATTGAGGCTATTAATTAAACTTTACAAATGGATTTGGACTGGATCTGTATCATGCCATTATTTTTTAAGAACTTCAAACTTAAAGAATAGTACAATCTGCTTAAAAATAATGATAGACTATAGTTCTAAGGTTGCCATTTATTTATCAAAATTAAAGACATTTATCTTCATTTTGTTCCTCTAATGAAAGTGCTCTTTATAAACAGTTCACCAATAAAATCAGTTGTGTTATTTACATTTTTCAGTAGGCAGAAATCAGATATCTACATTTACTAATTATGGGACTGATAATGTAATCCCAGTCTAGATCTTCTATAATATTTTGGATATTAAATTTCGCAATGGATGTGGAAGCTATGCATCTCATTTTTCTTATTGAACTACTACATTGCTATATTGCAATAGTATCTAAAGGCCACAACCTCTTTGGGCTGCATTTTGCTTGCTCCTCTATAAATGTAACAAGTCTATGTCCCGACACAAAAAAAAAAAAAAAAAAAAAAAAAAAAAAAAAAATCAGACATGCAATTAGAATGGGGTAGAGAAGAGCTAACAAATAAATATAATTGGATGTGCTCCTGGGCTAGAAGGTAAGAGGGCATAGGCAGTAGGGTTGTGTGAGGCTTCGGACTGTACTTTGGATCTGGAGAAGCTTCGGACACTTCAGCATCTGAAGCAGCATGTCTGGATCAAAGGACTGGCCTCGTTAGGCTTTCCAAGCAGTTTGAATCTTTTGAAGTGCTTCAGAGTCGCCTCGGAGATCTGGCCATAGGGTATAATGGGGAATCAATTAAATATCTATAACCTTGTTGTTTTTTGTCTTATTTGGATGAAAATTGCTAGGATGGTAGACTCTACGTAGACCATGAAGTCTGCCAAGTTTCAAAACAATCAGTGCAGGGGTTTGGGGGGGAACTGCACCCCAAATTCTTGAAAGCAAAACTCATGTCACATGTATGTGTTACAACACAGGGGATAAAAACTGCAGGGGTTGTAGCCCCTGGTGAGACCACAAAGCATGCCAAGTTTAAAGAAGATTGGTGCAGGGGTTTGGGAGGAACTGCACCTCAAGCTGTGGACAAGCAAAACTCATGACATGGGTGACACTGTGTGTGTTAAGGTGCAGTGGGCTGAAAACCCCTGCACAGGTCACAAAGCCTACCATCTGTTGAGCAGATCGATGCAGTGCTTCTGGGTTCTGGGGCCCTGCACCCCTAGCTGCTGACAGACAAAACTCGTGACATTGGTGCTCGTGCAACTGACTGTCTGTCTTGGGGTGTGGGAGACACTACTGCAGGTCTGGCTGCTAAGCTACTGTGGTACCAGTTACCAATCAATCATGATTCACTTAGGGACCAGCTCAATACACAGTTGCTAGCTAATGTACCCAGTTAATTACCATCAATTAAACACCTACAAAACCAGACTAAGGAGAGGAAATAATCAATGCAGACAATCAACTGCCCCAAGATAGAGACAGTCAGTTGCACAAGCACCCATGTCACGAGTTTTGTCTGTCAGCAGATAGGGGTGCAGGGCTCCAGAAACCAGAACCCCTGCACTGATCTCCTTGACAGCTGGCAGGCGTTGTGGCCGCAGCAGGGGCCACCATCCCTGAAGCTTTCATCCTGCTGCGCCTTAACACACATAGTGTCACCCGTATCACGAGTTTGGCTTGTCCACAGCTTGAGGTGCAGTTCCCCCGAGCCCCTGCACTGATCTTCTTGAAACTTGGCAGGCTTTGTGGCCTCACCGGGGGCGACCACCCCAGAAGATTTCACCCTCCTGTTGTGCAACATATACACATGACATCAGCTTTACTTTCAAGAATTTGGGGTACAGTTCTCCCCCAAACCCTTGCACTGATCATCTTGAAACTTGGCAGGCTTCATGGTCTCAGCAGAGGCTACCATCCCTGCATGTTTCATCCAAATCAGACAAAACACAACAAAGTTATAGATATTTAATTGATTCCCCATTGTCCCATATGGCCAGATCTCCAAGGCAGCTCCAAAGCTTTGGAGTCACTTCGGCTGGATTGAAGCAGGAACCCCGTCTGGAGCTCTGGATTAGATTGCTGCTATCTTTAGTGGCTGGATCTGAAATCAGATTGGATTGCTGCTGACTTGCACAGGCCTAATAGGCAGAGTGCCATACAACACAGAAAACAAGGTCCAGCCTAATAATGCTAGGGGACTGTTTCTGCCCCTGTAACTTAAGAACCCCTAAGACTCTTAGCTGCCTCATTTAAAATGAAGTTACTTGTGAGGAGAACTGTTTGATATTTTAAAAATTCTATTACTTTTACTTTCTAGTTTTTAATGCACCTATTGATCTAAAATGCTGCTTCTAAGTATTGCTAATGGAAGTGGTCTGTACTGCTTTATAATACTATCATTTTTGTGTTGGGAAGATTTCTTACAAGACTTGAAGGCTTCAGAAGTCTTTGGCCATACCAGGTATATGGTTTGCTGTATGGATGCCTGTTCAGTAGGAGTCATTCAGCAGGAACTAGTCCATTTTTGGGGGGAGTTCATTGGGGAAACCTCAATGGCAGTGGGAAACAAAGAAGGACTGATCAAGAAATACTGAGAAGTCATTTATTTACTGATGTGGCCTGAATTGGAAGAAAACAGTACTGGGTTATTTCAACAAGCCTGCTTTATTGTCTTTGTGCTAATACAATTTTTAAGACATTGCAGATGGAAAAAGATACCAAAGGTTTAGTATAGTTCCTTAACCTTTAGTGTGATGATTTTTTTTTTTTATAATACCAGTTTTCACCAAGCTAGAAAGATCTGCTTACTGGTAGAATCTGTATAGCATTTGTGATTGCTGCATTGACTCTTTTATTGTCAGTCAGATTTTGTTTCTTTTCACTTTTGTTGAACATACAACAATGGGATGAGTTACATGCAGAGGAGCAGGCAGAGAAAGTTAATTTTAAATATGACATACAAGACTAAGGCTCACAGCTGGTAAAAAAAAAAAAGCAATAAAATCGTTATGCTATTATGATAGTTAAAATGATTTTTCTCAATTTCTTTCAAAGTCAACAATACTGTAATCTGGAAAAAAATGTTACTTACTTAGGTTGCATATGCAAATGACTACAGCCTACTTGGCAAAGGAATCCCAGACAGGATGATGACTCCAGGCAGTGCCATAGCAAGGGGGAGGGGGTGGCGACCGCCCTGGGTGTCAAAGCGAAGGGGCACCAACAGGCGCTGCCCAGCTGGGACAGGGTGTTGGACAGAGCCACAAGCACCTCATTTGGGGAGGGTGTGGGGACAGGAAAAGTGTGTCTCATCTGCTGTGTGCACTCCTGGGCAAGCATTGGGGAGTGGGGGGGGCATGTCCCCTGGATCTGTGCACAGGGTGAGGGCAGGCTGCTACTGCAGGCTTTATCCCAGGCACCAAACTTTGTTGCTATGGCACTAACTCCAGGAATGGATTGGCACCAAAGAAGTTGTTGGTTCCCATCATCATTGTCCCACTGTTTATTAGCTGGGAAGACAAGACACCCCATTGCAAGGGCTCTGAGAATGGGAATAGGGCAATAGACCCCAACATTTGCATGCCCATGAGCAACAATACTGAACATGCTGTTGGTAACATTGAGAACTCTCTCTACCAACCTCAATTTTAACTTTGAAATAGTTAACCAAAGACTGCGGCGCTGGTGTCATCAGGAAGGCTTTGGCTTTCATGACCACAGTCCACTCTTTGGTGAGAGAGGCAGAGAGCTGCTGGGAAGAGATGGCCTCCACCTCTCTCCACTGGAGAGGAGGCTCTTCTCAGTCAGACTGGCTGACCTGCTCCAATGGGCTTTAAATTAAGCCCGCTGGGGGACGGGGGGACTACAGCCCACTGAGCAACCCTTGCAAAGCCAGCAGGCCAAGGAACTTAAGGGAGTCCACCCCTGCCCCAGCCCTGGTACAATCTGTGGGCAAGGCAAGAGCCCCCCAAGGGGACACTTGCCTGCCTGTACACAAATGCCAGGAGCGTGGGGAATAAGCAGGAGGAACTCATCCTCCTGCTTAATGCAAATAATTACAATGTCATAGGGATAATGGAGACCTGGTGGGACTCTGCCCATGACTGGACCACGGGTATAGATGGCTATACCCTATACAGGGGGGATCGAGTAGATAAAAGGGGTGGGGCTATAAGAAAAGCTATGTTGGTGACCAGGGTGGACAAAACTGAAGACCCTCTGGGTTAAAATCCATGGGGAACATGCCATAGGGGACACAACAGTGGGAGTCTACTACAGACCTCCCACCCAAAGTCAAGAGCTTGAGCAGGAGTTCACCTGGGAGCTGGCTGAGGCCGCATGCTCCAGGACCGTGGTTGTCATGGGTGACTTCAATTACCCGGACATCTCGTGGGAAGTTCACTCAGCAAAATCCGAGCAGTTGCAAAGCTTCCTCTCATGCGTGGATGACCTCTACCCGACTCAAGAAGTCTATGGGCCAACAAGAGGTAAAGCACTGCTCAACCTGGTACTGGCTACTGGGGATGACCTAATCGGCAACCTAGCGATCGATGGAAAGCTGGGTGACAGTGACCACGAGCTGATCACTTTCACCATCCGCCATAAAGCTGGCAAGTCAGTCAGCAACACTGAAGTCCTTGACTTCAGGAAAGCTGACTTTGACGAGCTCAGGAGGCTTGTTAGTGAGGCCCTAAGGGACCACAACCCCAGGGAGAAGGGAGTTCAGGAACAGCAGTTGCTCCTTAAGGGAGTGATCCTTAATGCACAGGCTAATTCTATTCCATCTCAGAGGAAAGGCAGCAAGAGAGCACAGCACAAAGGCCTACAAAGCATGGAGGATGAGATTCACCTCCAAGGAGGATTATTCTGCACTGGTCTGGTCCTGCAGGGAGCAAGCCAGGAAAGCCAAGGCTGCAACTGAACTCCAACTAGCTTCAAGCATCAAGGACAATAAAAAGTCCTTT
>NW_017728886.1:204573542-204590256 GCF_001723895.1 Crocodylus porosus | reverse complement strand
TTTGATCTGGTATCCCATGATCACCCCTTGGCAAAACTGGCCAATTGTGGCCTTGGGTCCACCATGATCCGCTGGCTGGGAAATTGGCTCCGTGGTTGGACCCAGAGAGTAGTAATTGATGGAAGTCAATCATCATGGTGCCCTGTGACCAGCTGGGTCTCCCAAGGCTCTGTCCTTGGACCCATATTGTTCAACATTTTCATTAATGATGTGGACATTGGAGTCAGAAGTGGACTGGCCAAGTTCGCCGATGACATCAAACTTTAGGGCAAAGCATCCACACCTGAAAACAGGAGGGCTATCCAGGCTGACCTGGACAGCCTCAGCAAATGGGCGGACTAGAACCTGATGGTGTTTAACACTAAAAAATGCAAGGTTCTTCACCTTGGAAGGAAAAATCTGCAGCATCCTTACAGGCTCGGCAGTGCTACGCTGGCTAACACTATGTAAAAAGAGACTTGGGGGTCATCATTGACCACAAGATGAACATGAGCCTGCAATGCGATGCTGTGGCTAGTAAAGTGACCAAAATGCTCACTTGCATCCATAGATGCTTCCCAAGCAAACCCCGGGTTGTCATTCTCCCCTTGTATTCGGCCTCGGTGAGGCCGCAGCTGGAGTACTGCGTCCAGTTTTGGGCTCCACAATTCAAAAAGGATGTGGAGAAGCTTGAGAGAGTCCAGAGAAGAGCCACAAGCAAGATCAGAGGTCAGGAAAGCAGACCTTACGATGAGAGGCAGAGAGCCATGGGGCTCTTTAGTCTGGAAAAGCGCAGGCTCAGGGGTGATCTGATAGCCGCCTATAAGTTTATCAAGGGTGACCACCAGTATCTGGGGGAACATTTGTTCACCAGAGCACCCCAAGGTATGACAAGGTCAAATGGTTATAAACTCCTGCGAGACCGTTTCAGGCTGGACATAAGGAAGAATTTCTTTACTTTCCGAGTCCCCAAGGTCTGGAACAGCCTGCCATCGGAGGTGGTCCAAGCACCTGCATTGAACACCTTCAAGAGCAAATTGGATGCTTATCTTGCTGGGATCCTATGACCCCAGCTGACTTCCTGCCCTTTGAACGGGGGGCTGGACTCGATGATCTTCCAAGGTCCCTTCCAGCCCTAATGTCTATGAAATCTATAAAGTCTAGGAAATCTATGAAACTTCCTGTGGTTACCAGCATCAGAAATACTCACTGACAATTTATGACCCATAAGACATTGGTTGTATTATGGGAATGATTAAGGTGGAGCTGATGGCATTATATGACCCATAGTTAAAAAATATTGTCGAGGTGATGGTTAGGTAGGGCTGCCTTGACAAATGTGTAAATGAATGGAGGCAAATGCTGTTGTATTTACTGAAACACACAAAATCTATTAAAATAAATATTAAGGCCCAGCCTTAGGCTCGATAAAGACAGGGAATTAAGAGTTAAACTTCTTGGTCTTTCCCCAAAGTGAAAGCTGTTGTGCCCACTCCTTGATACTTTGCTTGGATTTCTGCATACTTTAGGTAACTTAGGGGATTTAGGAGGCTTACTATAAATACGGCATAAAAACAGCATTCTGTCCTATTAAGAGCACACATCAGAGACTTTCATAGTTACGTAAGGTGAAGTTTGTATTGTGGCGGAGGCATGTATAAAAAGTTGTTGAATTAGCTCACGAATATAAATGTATGCTAATTTTATACTTCCCACAGCCTTCCATCCTCCTCCACTTCCCACAACATCAAAACAATTATCAAACTAGAAAGCCAAGTACAGTTAATGTTTATGACAATCTGTGATTTACAAACTCCCATTGGACTTGACCCTGAAAGATTTCCAGTTGATTCAGTAAACATGGGTTCATGTCAATCATCACTCCCAGAAAGCGGATATTTCAATCCTAAGAGCATGTCCACACATTTTGTAATATATTTGCAGTTGGCTATGGATACATTAGGTAATCCATAGAAAAAGTGGATTTAGTTTTACCCTTTTAATACAAACAAGAGCATGAACACAGGAACAGGAGACGTCATAGGAAGCCAGTGGGACATTTCTGAGAAAGAAACATGCTTAACTTGGTCATCTTCAGAAAAAGGAACCATTACCAGTCCAGACTGCAGTTCATTTTGGATGGAAGCAGAATCAGCTGGTCATAGTTAGGTCACCCAGCTGGGGATGAGAACAGAACATTCTTACTTTGGTAACTAAACATAGGAAACGTTTGCCTTTAGAACTCTATATATAGGAAACCAAAACTGGACCCATGTACCACCAGACCCACTCTTCAGGGGCAATTTAAGAGCTCCAGTGGGCTCATGCTGGTCCTCACGATGTTTCATAACAAGTTCAAAATATCAAATAATTGGCTGAATATGCATGAATAAGAATAATTCATGACATGTCAGTTCCAAGTTCTGATATTATTCAGAGAAACAATACAAGAATTTGAAGAATGACTACATTAGTAAAAGTAACGATCCGATCATAGGGCTTTGGGATGGGAAAAGGAGCTAGGTTTGCAACAAAATTCTTTGCATTAAATATTCTTGGCAGTTCTGATCACTATGTCTTATTCACTAAATGACTCACGACATACTAGACTTTTATAATGACATAATACTAGTATCACATTGTTTAGCAAAAACTGTGGCTAAATGCTAAGTGCCTTGACAGCATGCTGCACACATGACAAAAGATCTGAAAGAGGTTCTGCATGCTACATGACTAGCAAATTTAAATCTGTGAAGTAAGTTGTAGTTAGTGCTTTTACATTAAATAGTTCATTTGAAAAGAAGAGTTTTGAAGAGCAAAGCACTCATCATTGTAGATGTTCGGTATTATTACTGCCTGTGCAAAGAGTATCAAACTATATCTAATTGGCATCGTTCTATTTTTACAAAAGAACATAAACCGATCACTTTAGAAAACAGGACTCAAGTGATGGCATTTAAATAACCAAGGTCAGATCCTTGTCTCCCACATTAAAACCTAGGAGCGGGTCATTACAGGGGGAAATGTCCATGAGGATTCCCCTTCAGAAATCTTTCTGCACCCCATGGAAAAGGCTAAAAGTCCCCCTGGGTGCCTCTACATGGAAACTAGTTCCTAGCCCTCCCCAGCTACTTCTTAGGCCACTGACAGGCTACTAAGCACCACTTCTGTTACAGCTGCATTATCAGAAACATGCTGGTTGTTGCTGTGTTCAGGACCATAAAGCACAAGATGTTATGGGAAAGTTAATACAGTCAGGGGGTGTAGTTCTTTTTTCGGGGAATCCTCATAGGCTTGACCATTCCCTCCCTTGCTTACCCATCAGAGGCATAACATCACATCCAGGCACGCAGGGCAGTGGTGATACATAGGGGTAGCAGTGACTGATGGCTCCTGCCATGCTGCTGGTGGAATTAAGCAGCAGTAGCAGCAGCCATTTTTTTCTGTGCTTTGCCACCCTCTCCCCTCACAAGTTAGCACCTGAAGCAGCTGCCTTAGTCATCCACCCCCCACCCCCAGTTATGTTACTGCTATCCAGTCTCTTCCCCTAATCAGTGTGTACATCCCACACATCAGGGCCTCATCACTGGCAATCCCCCGCAGTTGACAATGGTCATCTTTTGTGATTGCCTTATCTGCGGGGTCTAGATGCAATAGGATACCTTTGTAGTAGCTGAAGCCCTCTCATTGAGAAGGGGGGAAATGTGACTATAGGGAGGTGCCCTCCTATACATAGAATGGAGTTATTATCCAGCCCCACAGAATGCAAACTCGTATCTGCTTTTCTAAGTGTTTGATGCATATTTCATTTAGATTGCTCCATAAATAAACCATGGAAAAAGCCTCTAAAGAACAAACGTAGACTGTCAGAAGCTATTTTCTTTTCTAATAAGCTACTGCTCTGCAAGATATACTTCCCCTTCCTTCCTAGACTGTGAAATATATACAAGAAGGCACTTGGAGATGGCTCTGAAGCATGCCTTACTTAAAAAGGTGCCCTTGAGATTGCTGAGCTCTTGTTTATTTACACTAAAGGATAGAAGTGTCTGGAAAGTAGCATTTGAAATCTGAAGGGACAAGAAGCCTGTTTCACACCATTGCCATAAGCTGTTGCTTCCCCTGAGGAGCTGAGATCGCCTAGAGAGCCTGGAGAACAGCAGTCTGTTCACACTCCTTGGGCTGAAGCTCCACATTTGTTGCTGAGCATACCCTGGAAAATTCAGCAGCATCTACTTTCTGTTTTCAGACTGCCTTTCATCAATGCTTATTCCTGTACTTTGGCAGCTGGCTCCACAGGCCTGTGAGCATGTGCTCACCTAACACTAATCAACGGAGCATGGAAACAGACTGCTGACTTTGCATTAGCAGAGGTATTAGGTGAGTCAGAGCTGGCTCCTGGCATTTTCAACCACCTTCATAGTTATGTCAAGATTATGATGAGGTGCAATTTTGGATAGAGAATTCTGCTGGAAACCCCCCCCAAACAACTCCCTAGTATAGAGTTTGTTGTACTGGCAAAGCTGTGCTTTTGCTGGTATATTTGGCTTGGTAACAAAAGGAATAAGACTAGCAAAATTCAGTTTCATCAGTGAAATCTGTGCCTATGTTAGGAGAACTTTGATTGCAGAGTGAACCAAAATAGCTGAACTGGCACTGCCCTCCAAGTGTAGTGCTAGCCCTGCTTTCCCACATCATCTTAAGTATAGTTAAATGTAAATAAAAGGTGTAGAAAGGTGTGGGAGGATGGATAGTCAAATGCCCCTACTCCCATCTTCCAACTTCCTGCTATGAAACAAGTTAACACACTATAGTTTGTAGGCGGTTTCAAGGTGGTTCAACTTGATCCCATAATGGGAGTAGACTAAACTAGCCCACTGTAAGGCACTTTTGTACCAATATAAATGTGTCCACAGGGGGGTTTTGTCACATTGGTTTTACTGTGAAATAAAATTCCTACATAACTGTTCAGGGAGCAAAGCAATTAGCAATTAACACCTCATTAGACTTGCCTCTGCCTGCCATTTATCTTCAAGTGTGGGTTAATCAGCCATGTAAGCCTTGTCTTGATTGCCAAAGATAGTGTATTTTTTATTTTGGGGTAGCTAATAGTTATGAGTTATTCTGAGGGGGAAAAAACAACCACACACACACTAAAAGCAAGGTACTTTCGTTTTCTACGGCAAGGTAAAAAAAGATAAGGTCTCCCTCAGAGGCATAGTGCAGACCTCACTTAGTTTGCCTAATGGTAAAAAACAAAAGTGCTTTTTCATTATGGTGTTTTTTACCCCTCTGAATATGTCACACCCATTAGTTATCCCTAAGTAAAAGATATACCTTTTTTTTAAGCAATGAAGACTTGGGATATGGGAACATGAAAAAGTTGCATCAAAATAAGCTAGGGTGTGAAATTCCAACATGTAATTTTCTACTAACTGTCCATGTACATGCTCTTACACTGTGGTAAATGGGAGGTAGTTTGCCTGAAATAGAAGTGGGATAAGCCATTTCACATTTACCATGGGGTACAAGAATGCACATGGACACTTGCTCTGAAGTAGCGAACATGCTGCACGTTTACATCTTAGCTTACCTCCTGGTAACGTTTTTCATACGACCATTCCCAAAACCTTACTCTTTACTGTTGGTGGGTCATAACAAGACTCTGCTAAAATCCAAGTTCCAACTGCCACTATAGCATCTGCACTTAGGACCGTAAAAAAATTAGTGCAGGGTCCTAATTTTCCTACAACTGACAAACCTAAGTGTTATCTGCCTTTCACACTAGAACGGAGAGAGTCAGGGTGGTCCATTAAAAGGGCACTGGCCTGGGCTGATTTGCTCTATTCTGGGCTCTGCCACTGACCTGCTGGGTGACCTCAGGCAAGTCTCTGTGCCTCTATTTTCTCTTCCTACTGTTGAGACTGTAAGCTCTTTAGGGTAATCTCTTATTCAGTGTCTGTACAGTGTCTAACCCAATTACATCCCTATCTCTCCTGTAGGGATGAATCCAGACCCTACCATAATAGCAAAATGAATAATTAAAAAAAGGCCACATAGAACCATGATAATTGTCCAGCGCAACCTCTTGCATAATACAGGTCACTGGACTTAATTGGCACAGCCTGTGGTGGTGAGACTTGGAGGGAATCAGGGACCTTGCAAATAGTGGGAATACTGGCATGGTGCAACAGGGGCATACATGCAGTGGAGTGGGGGGATGCGGGAAGTGCTGTGCCAAGGTGCTGGTATGATACAATGGCAGAAGGCACCCACCAGTGGGGGGGAGGGGACTGACACAGCATGGTGCAGTGTGGCATGCAGCCCACGTGATATTGGTGATGCATGGGGGTGTGCGTGCATCCTCTGAGATTTGCCATGCACCCCCTTGGAAGCAGCCACCGTGGAACTGGAAGTGCTGGTGGAAGTGCACTTCCAGTTTCACTGGTTTCACGGCTGGTGGTTCCAGACTCGGCGGTCAGCTGCTGGGGGAAGGTCGGCGATCTGGTGCCTCCCAGTTGCCCATGAACAGAGAGTTAGTTCATCTGCATGTGACCTGAGTAGCATATAGCTTGCCCTGCATGTGGCCCAGGAGCTTGCTGTTCCTGGCTATTCAGAAGTTAAATAGCCCTGATTTCAGACTTTTGTCTCCTTGGTAGGCAGCAACCTAATTCCTTCTGCACTTTAGTAGAATGGGCATAAGTTTGTTCTAAGGAATCCGAGTGTAAAATATGTAACTGGTACCCACTTTAAAGGTCACCTCTGAAACTGGAACCAGGGCAGCTAGTGACAATTATAGTTGGAAAGTTTCATGGTATGGATATGTCATCAGGAAGTTTTTCATTGACATTTAAAAGCATATTGAATCAATATGCAATTTTTTTCATTAACATTTGAAAATGAAAACATGCCCCTTTGTCTTAACAAATTGTAGACAAGAGAAGTCAAACAAATAAGAACACATTCTGTTATTACCTACTGAAATACATTTTACTAATGAATCTTAAAAGTTGTTCATAACCACATACTGAACTGACTGACACATTACATGAGTTCTTTAGGCATTTGGAAAATTCTGTTTGAAGTGTCTGTTTTTAACCTTGTATTTACTATTGCTGTCACCACTCCTAATAAATCTTGAACTAATAGCTTGCTTGCATCTGCATTAGGGGGATAATTAACAGATCCTCAAGTTCATAGTAGTGACAACTGTCTGATGTCATTTTAAACATGTTGTTGCTTGATAACAATACAAAGTTCTAGGACCGTTACAATGTTTGGAAACATTTATCCTCTTTTTGACATTGTCCTGGTACAAAAGAAGGGGTCAGCATTCTACAAACATGCGTATGTAGGACAAAATGCTATGTGAAGTCTGTCTCATCCCAAGTACTGAAAAAACAGATTAGAAAAGCAACAGTAAGTGGAGAAGTGAAAGATCTGTCCTGTATCACACTGACCTAAGCCACATCACTCTAACTCCTGGTTGTATTTAAAATGACCGTAACAAAAATAGTGTCTGGAGCAGAGTGTTATAAGAAACACAGATACAGAAGATTAGATGTCAGGTATATAATGTGTAACAAAGTTTATTTTCTACCTATGGTGACTTTTTACCATCTCTGATTTTCCCTGAGCCTGAGAGAGACTGTGCGTCTCAATGCTTGCAGAAAAAGGGTTTTTTTTTTTGCAATTTCTTAGTTGGTCTAATAAAAGGGATCATCTCTGAACCAGGAGTTCTAGAGTTTTGCATTTCTCTCAGGTATGTAACAGTACTTGACAATACAACCAGTTCAACAGAAATCTCCAACATAATTAAGAATACTAGAATTTGACCATAAATGTCTTGATATTCCAAATAGTTAGGCCTTTGGATAGTCTAAATAGTTTGGCCATAATAAAGGAACAGGAGATTTCAGAAATAAAGAACAATACGTTCTACAAAACTCTGTGAAGTTAAACTACCACTGAGTAGACTAGTAGGGGCCATCCTTTCTTGGCAGGTGTGCCACAGATTAGCTCCACACCATCCCCAAGTGCCACTTTGATCCCTTTCCCTACTCATTCTGCTGGTTTACTTTCTGCTCCCTGCCCTGTCTCCTCCCCGATCTGTCACATGCCACATACAGATCCTGCCCCTCACTTAACAAGACTAAATGGAGTCTTGCTTAAAGTTTCTGGCTGTCCTCCAGAATCCCTTGAACCTCTAGTCCTGAAGCTCTTACCATCTGGTCCAGTGCTTTTTCATATGCATATCCTAGAATACTTTCTATTTGAGTGGCTTTTTAAAAAAAAAACATTGTTAACTTACCTTGGAAACCCCACAGAATTTAACCCATAAGAAGGCATTCGTGGGTAGGTTCAGAACATGTTAAAAACCGTGGTATACTTTTATTTTTCAAGCAGTAGAACTCTATCACAAATCACTGCATTTTCAAAGATCAAATAGATTACCTTGCATGTAGCTTAAAAAAAAGATCATCTGCAATACACATTGAGCTCCTTCTTTGCACAGACCATTTCCTTCCATTTCAGAATTTGTTTCTGGTTTTTCGCTTCACTCTGCTCTTCATTCACTATCCCATGTTCCCCCATTTCAGCAAGGACAGGGTAAACAGTGCTCAGGGGATGAATCAAGATTGTGTATTAAACAAATATCTTACAGACAGCAGCCTCAAAATGTTGTCTGTGCATAACTGACAGGGGTCTTGTGTGATGTTCTTATCAAAGTCTGCATGATAATGCAAGCACAATATACATCATAATATGTGATCATAATATAGGCAAGCAGGAGCCTTAATGACAGTATTTCCTAACTTCCAAATGCTCAACTTTGTAACTGTAACATTCTTTTAGATGCAACATATAAAACATGCAATATGTAAAAAAGAGCAAGGGGCATGTACACACTAGTTATTTATATCAGTCATATCACTTAATTTATATAAGGAACTAAATTTACTTGCCGGCTCTAATGGCATACATCTACAACTATTTCAATAACTTCAGAAGAATTACGCTGTGTTTACACCAGAATAACCAAAAAAGTTTTTTTCCAAATAGCCTAAAAGGTTTTTGTGCCTAACCACTACCATATGTAACTGACTGAGTTCTATGGCATTTTCTACCAAATGCCTCTGAAAAATAATCAGTACTGTTTTGCAATTCTTATGTACTTACAATTCAGTAAGAAACCAGCAGACAACAATGGAAAAAGACGCCATAAGAGAAAATTTTATAGCATGATTAATATGATTCCGACAGACTAGAAATATTGATTACTACTCCTAAGATTCTGCTCCCATGAAATCAATGTAAATTTTGCCAATGGCTTCAGTGGCAGCAGGTCCATGTAGAATACAATATTTAGAAGGATATTTTCTGTATCTGTGTTTAATGGATTTTAAATGGATTTTAAAACTTTTTTTTTTGCTTTTTTTCTTTAGCAATACTGATATCACATAGGACCCACCATGCGTCAAAGATTATGAGTTAGGCCTGTTCCTTGCATTTTATGAAAGGTTATATATGGTAATAATTTGAACCCTTAATACATTAATAGGGCTCGAGAACTCACAGACAGCTGTAGCCTGGTACAGGCTGATAGTTGTTGCCAGGGAGATAGGTTCCCAGTGCAATGACTGCTGATAACAGTCATTCTACTTGCTTCACAAATTCAGGAATGAAAAAAGTGAGGTGAAAACAAAGCAGACAAGATGACAAGATGAACTGACACCTGCTTCTCCTTAGCCCTTTACTTTTGGTCTTTCTTTGCTCAGGATTTAGTGACATGATATTACAACAGCAATTCAAATAGTGAATAGCTATTGACATGTACACATTGCTCAATCACTAGGGGCAACCATGTGCTGCTAATGTCTGAAAGTGCATAGTTCAATAAAAATTATGAGATACCTAAATGAACTCTGGATTTGTTCATTCAGTTAATTCCATGACACTGAATACAAAGCATATTTAGAAAACAGTAATTAGGGATGTGTGAACATTTTTTGTAAATATTAAATTCACCACAAAATGCAGTTGTCCCAGTTCCACAAGTGCAAAGATCTCCAGGACTAAATCCATAATAATTTATCCAAGACCCTGGGCTGGGCAGGGCTGAGGGACTCACGACAAACCAGATAAAATCCCTTGGCAGGCCAGATTAAGCCCATGGGCTGTATTTTGCCCACCATTGTTCTACGTAATAGGTTGTTGCCTATGAAAGCTCATGCCTTTCTGAACCAGTTAGTCTATTGTGTGCCACCCTGCCCTACTTTCTTTGATGATGTGGGATAGCAGGGTCAGTACCCTCCTCGGTCTGAAGGAATTTGACTTACCTCAAGGAAAGTAGCATAACAAGTGCATTACAGGGTGAGTTGTCCTGTTTTGCTGAAGCTATTCCATGTTCCCTAAATAAATACCCATTGCACTAAGACCTAGAAGTTAGGTCTCACAATGCCTGGGTGGGTGACAGATTAAAGAGTCTCCTTCTCTCTCCCACACAATGAATTATTAATCATTAATACAAAGTAGAACAATGATAATAGGAAGGATTATGAGAGACTCTCCACAAGATAACACATAGCATAGAGGTCAGAGCACTCATGTGAAGTTTAAAATACTGGTTTAAATGTCTTCTTTGAACAAAAGAGGGGGTTGGATTTAGACTTAGATCTCCCCTCTATCAGGAAAAGTCCCTAACCATTAGGTATAGTTTCTCTTTCTCTGTCTCACGCTTTCTTCTTATGTAGTCCATGCACACACTTGAGAGAAACTCACCCCAATACCCAATAGATACCCAATAGCACTCCGGTTAGGGGACTTGCCTAGAAGAGGGCATCATGAGATGCAATTCTTCCAAGAAGATGGAACTATCCTGGGTTTCCCATATCTTGACTAAGTAACTGACCTAACCAGTATTTCACAAAAAGTGGTAACAGTATCAATACCATCATAAATCTTGTCCTGTATTTCCTTTGCTTTGCCTACAAATGCCTCCAAAATAAAACCTCTTTTTTCAGTTGAAAGAAGCATTTCATATTGAATTAACATTTTGTTGCTGTTGTTTTCTTTTAGAAAGAAACATCTTTTTTTTCTGCAGTCTTGTCCTTATGCAAGATAAACTGATGGTTTACATTTGCTTCTCCACAGTGCCTTCACTTGGGATTGAACAAAACGTATAGTTTTCTTTTTCTATTGTTTTTGGTTCACTTGCTGAACTGTAAAATCAGTTATTTTCACAATCACTTACTGAAATGGAAGGTAAAACTCCTTCCTAGCTTAACTGTTTAAAAATTAATGGAGTTACTTAAAGAGGAAGTAGGAATATAACCATTTCCAGGGTACTGAAGGCAAAAGGTCAAGGCAACATTTGAATCACAGCTTCTTTCGTTTTTATTTTAGTTTTTTCCCACTGATGGTTCTTTAAGAAATGCATTTTTATTTTCACCCAGCTTTCTCAAAGAGTGACTGGTATGTCATTTGGCAGTGGCCGAATTTAATAATCTAAATTCTACTGTATAATCCATCCCAGTGAGCATTTAAAAGATGGGCTAAGTGCCTATTGAACAGAATGAAAGACACAGAACTGCCAGTCCCATCTGGGGTTTATTTTCATACAGTCCTATGATATTTACACAATAGATGCAATGTAATGTTCAATTTTATTTCATAAGGAGTCCAACATTAAGAGCATTTATGTTCTACATCTGCCTAGTGCACACACTGAAGTTAGTCTAGTTCTCTTTACTGTACTTAACCAGTGTCTACCAAACAAGAGTAATATTATTCAGCCAGAACAATTTTTCTCACCCATTGAATAAGGCAAATGTAGGTCACATGCAATGTTTAAGACGTTTACGTAAATTTTACTGAATATTTTTAGTCAAAAAGAAAAATGAAAAAATGTGAGAAAAATATTTTTTTATTATTATTCCATTTCAAAAAGACTTCTCTCGCACCCCAAATTTACTTCAACTTGATTTAAAATATTTTTATGTTTTTAAAGAGCTCAAAAAAGAAACAAACATTTCAGGACCATACAGAGTTTTGTTTGAACCAAAATATTTTGTTTTTTAACGTTTGTGTCACGGGGAAGAACAGAAGGGAAGACCCCAAAAGGCCAGGGGGGAGCCCTGGGGTCAGGAACCATTTCAATTTTCATTTGAAGGAAAATGAAAGTAAAAGAAAAGAAAATGGGAACTTCTTACCTGCAGCAGGGTCCACGGCGAAGCCGGAGCCGGAGGCAGTATCTGCTTGGCTCGCTAGCTGCTCCTTTATACATTTGCAGCCGGCTGATGACATCAGCCACAACAGCCAGCCAGAGGAAGTAAAACAGGCCACCAGCAAGGAAGAGGGCGGCAGATGGAGGCCAGCAGGAGCTCCAGCAGGGAAGGTTCTCCCCAAGCCCCTATGGGGGGAAGCTGCTTCTCCCTGTGGGGGAGAATGCAGTAGAGCACGCTGAGGGACAGACGCTGCTGGCAGCAGCAAAAAGAGCCAGGAGCTGGAGACAGCTTCCCATGACCAGGGACCCGGACTAAAAGGCAGAGGGGAGCAGGAAGATCCCTACGTCAGGGGCTACAGCCGAGGAGCCAGGGAGACCAGCATACATCAGGACGCCAGACCAGGTGGGACCACTGAGGGCTCCGGAAGACCTGAGGAGGTGCCCCAGGTGGGAGACGGGTGGCACAAGCAGCATGAGGGGCTGTGACATACGGGCCCCAGTGGTATAGAGCCGACCCGTCAGGTGATGTGGGGACAGGCATCTGTCGAAGGACTACAGCGGGTCCAGCGAATGCACAGGCTGGGCGATGAGGGAATAGGAGTACGGAGTAGCCTGCAGGCTGTCCCTGACCCACATAGGGCAGAATAGGGACCAATGGTGCCTGAGGGCAGGTATTGGTGATTAGGCCAGAGGAGCTGGGGATAAGGGGCAGCAGGCCTCTCTAAGTGTCTTAGTACTTTTCTTTTGTTTGTATTTTATGTTTCCCACTGGTGGAGGGGTTGAGGTTCAGGGCTTGTGGAGCCTGATTGTTGTTTAAACCTAAAGGTGGTTGAGATCCTCATGGAAAAATAGACAGCTGTTTGGCGTGCATAGTATAGTGTGGGTTAGGCCCTATAGGTCGATAGGACCTTCTCAGGTGAGCGCACTTGGGGACTCAACAGTCAGGGACCTGGCCAGAAGGACATCCGTGACTTGTCAAGGCAGGGTGTAAGGGCGAGGTAGAGGGGAGGTGGAGCCTCGTAGAAGATCACCAGCCAGACATCCTGTCATCAAATGATTCCCCATGGTTGGACCCCACACTGAAATAAGATCCAAAGTTATGCCAGGAGAGACTGGGGGAGACTACACCGGAGGGGAACACCCACTCAACAGAACATCTGGGATGGACAGGCGAACACCACTGAACATCCGGGCCAGAGTGGCACATGACTGGATGTTCAAGGCCAGATGGGCACAGCTTGATACACCAAGATCCCCGCAAATCCAGTTATTCACATAACTCTACTGCTTAGACTCCAATGTTTATCAAGGCAAGCTATACTGGTAATAACTCCAACAAGTAAACATGGTTTTGTTTTACTGTTTATGGAGGACCAGACCATATTATAACTAAGGCACGTAGCTTTGGTACAGTTCTCTGAAGGCCAAGGACAAGATTTAGAATGGACAATGTATACTGCTCTTTATCTTCAAGGTTCAATGTGAAGTATTGATATTTTTCCCCCCTAAATGAACCATACTGTAGGGTACTGTCCAGTCACTATGCCTCATAAAAATATCAGATAAACCTAATCAAAACAGAGGAAACTTGATGTGGTGAAAAGATACTTGAGTCTACACAGACTTTGAACACTAAATCTTCCCAACACTGCATTGATCATCATTCGACTGACATAATATCACAGATAATAACAAAAGCTGTGTACTATTCTAAGGATCAGATTCTGTGATCTGTCTTTGGCCTCAGAAAGTGGGAGGGGAGTGTAACCCCATCTGAAGATATGGAAGTATTCCTGTATAGGATGCCCTCTGGTGACCCTAAGCTGGTTAAGATGATACCTTCTTACTCCCTCCCTGCAGCATTGGTAATATGATGCTGGCAGGAAGGAGTGACTAAAATGTGTTGCCTTTTAGGAAACTTTATCAGCTGCTTTAGTTTAGAGTAGCCTTTATGTTCCTTTAAATTATAAGTGAGAACAGAAAATTGGAGAACTTTTTATAGGCTAATTTCTGCCCCTCTCTATTTTTGCTAGGTTGAGGAGAAAGTGAATGCCATAAGACATGTTCGGTCTCCAGGGAAATTGTCCCTTGTAATGAAAGATGAAGCAGATTTTCATTCTGTACTGTAAAAGTCAACAATTATTTGGACGTGGTAACAAAAGTTCCATTTCTCACTGCTCCGTTGGCTGTCCATCTTTCTCCAACAGCATGCCAACTCCCACTCTGGAGTCTTTCTGTCTATATTCTCTTTCCTGTCCTTGTGTGCTTCTGTTTGCTGTGCAGTTTTGTTTCTGCTTTTCAGTTCTTCGTTTTTCCTTTTTGTTTTAGGGATTGTTCTCCCTTCCTCTTCCATACTCAGTGAAGAGCTACAAGTTGTTTGGGGCTTTGTGGAGATGTAAGGTGATGTTTATTAGCAGATAATACAGAGGTCAGATATGCTTTTACAACTGAGAGGATTGCCATGAGTGCAGAATCAAGAAGTTATGACCAGAAGGTGGATGCCTGTGTTTTTTACCATGTAAAAAAGTGTGGCTAACTTGTGTGAAGCAAGGATTAGACTTGGCCTATTATTAAGATTTGAATACAGTTTTACTCTCAGCCTCAGGCTTACATTTTATTCAGTAGCAGAAACGATCTAAATGTCATGCGACTTTCTGTATCCTATTGTTATTTTCCATTTGGTTCCACTTTCATAGGGTATCCTTTGAAAGAGATATTGAACATTAAAATATTAAGGAACTTTTTACAATTACATTCTCTTTTTAGTTTCCACTGTTCTTTTTTCATTTTCTTTTTCTCGTGTGACAGAGAAGCATGAGAGATCCATAATTTAGCACGTGTTCCCTGTGGTATCCTAGAGGGAAAAAGCAGAAAATCTGGGACAGTAAAGACACGTTGTCACAAGTCAAAAGGTTCATAAATTACTAGAGATGTGACTCTAGTATTGAATTGAGTTTGGCCTATATACAAGGTATTTAGATTTGCTTAGATAGTGGCTTTATAAGAAAAGGTGACTCCAGAGGTAAATATTACCATCACAAAACTTAACTAAATGTATCAAATGGAATAGATACAGGATGATATATATAATAAATTAAATAAGTACAGGAACTGAGTAAGCCAGAGATTATGAATATTCTTCTGGTCATTTTACTATTTCACAATTATTTTTGGTTATATTTTTTATTGATTCATAGATGCTGGGGTTGGAACAGATCGTTGAGCCCGACCCCCTGCCTAGGCAGGAAAGAGTGCTGGGGTCAGATAACCCCAGCCAAATGCCTATCCAGCCTTCTCTTAAAGCCCCCAAGGTAGGGGAGAGCACCTTCCCTTGGAAGCCTATTCCAAATTTTGGCCACCCTTACCGTGAAGAAGTTTTTCCTGATATCTAGCCTAAATCTGCTTTTTGTCAGTTTGAGACCATTGTTCCTAGTTACCCCAAGAGGCACCCTGGTGAACAGAGCATCTCCGATCCCTTGCTGTGTCCCCCTAATGAATTTGTAGGTGGCCATAAGATCATCTTTCAGCCTTCTCTTGTGGAAAATATGTAGTAGAGGTTACTTGGACAATAATAATATTTGACTACCTGATCTTGTATAGATGGGTTATTGAGTCAGGTTCCCTGCCATTTCAGGCAACCATGTAATAAATGTTTCTTCATTGTCAAGAATATCCACCCTTGCTTGTCCCATATACCCATACCACCTGATACCCAAGCACTTGGGTTAATTAATATTGAAAACACTATTAGGTGTCCCAAGAAGTCAGCAGGAAAATAAAAGCACCATAAACAATGCCTTGAGATCCTGCAAAAGCAAGGAATTTATCAGGTAAAATATGCCCCAAAGATCTGTGGAAATGGACTATGCTTCATGCTGAAAGCAAAGGGGAAAAGCCTAACATACTTTGCTAATCTAACCAGGGGGGGAATTCCTTTCTGATCCCAAATCAGGCTGTCACGGGGTCACATAGGTGCCCTGTGATTGTGAGGGTGATTGGCAGAGCTGTCAATCACCCAGGCAGCTCAGGTGCCTGGTTGCAAGGCCAACCAGAGGGGTCACATGGCCAGAAGGGGGCAGGGCCCGGCCTTTATAAACAGCTTAGGCCGGAGCCTGACTCACAGTTCCCTTCTGGCTGCCGCAGGAGCAGGAACTCTGCGGTTCGAGCTGAGCGGCCTGAGTTGGTGGTTGCAGCCTTACCCACTAACAGGCTGCAATGATGCAGGGAACAAGATCACCCTGACTGCAGGTAGGGCTGGGAGCCCTGGTAGGGCTTGCAGTTATTGTTAGGCATGTGGAGCCTCTGTATTTAGGTTGTAGCCGGAGGGCTTGACTTTGAGTTACTGTTTACACCGGAGGACCGGGTGAGGCTGTAGGGGAGCGAGGCGGCCTCACGGGAGCTTCCCCACAGCTTGGGGGTTCCCCAGTGCCCAGTTGAGGCACAGTGCCAGGGGCACTAGTGTCAGTGCGGCTGAGCATTGTATTATGCCAGGGAGGCGCAGTGTGCGGGGTT
>NW_017728886.1:204548385-204572492 GCF_001723895.1 Crocodylus porosus | reverse complement strand
AAAGTCATGGCGGGCGAGGTTCTGAGGGTGCTATGTCACCCTAACGTGACGGTAGGCGGCGCTAGGGAGCTCACGGACGCCCCTAGACGCCCGCTCCCTCACACAGGCAATCAATTTAACCATGAGACTGTGAGCAAGACCTAGTAGCTAGGCAACTTGAGAAGTTTCTTATTGCCATTAGGTCCCACTAGTACATCTCAGCTATTAGGGCTGTGTGAATCTTCAGTTGCTGATTTGATTCAGTTGAGATTTGGCCTGATTTGGTGGCCAAATCTCCAAGTCCTTATAGAATCAAGAGAACCTTTAATCTCTCCGAATTGTATTGGAACCCTCTGAATCTATTTGGAAAGACTCAGAAAGATTTGGTGATTTGGACAGAGACACAGCTTTGAATGTTTTTTCTATATACCTCAAGGTCCCAGGTGGCTTGCGAATGCTAACATACTGGGATGGATGGAGCATCCTATAGGAGCATAGGGGTCTTTAAATGTGCTCTGGGAGTGGGGGGCACTTTAATTAGAGCAGTTCTAACTAAAGCAGCTGCAACATCTCATGCATTCAGCAACCTGTGCTTCAAAATGGCAGACGAGGCACTTACTAAAGCTTATTTGAGTTTTAAAGTGCCCGTGTTGCCATTTTGAAGCATGGGGACACTGAATACATGAGATGTGGAGGCTGCTGGACTGCATTAATTAGCATGCTTCAGCAGACTTGATTCATAGATTGATAGGGGCTGGAAGGGACCTTGTAGATCATTGGGTCCAGTCCCTCTGCACTAGGCAGGAAATTAATCCTGATTAAGTGAGTAATTACAGCTCATTGGAGCAGCATCCCTGCATATCTACTGGCACCTATCTGCTGAAATCTTAGTCTCTACTGACCACACACAGAAGCATCTAATTTGATCAAAGTTGGGCAGGTTTTCACAGGATGAGAGTGACACAGAATGGTTACATCTCTTCCAAACTTCTTGTTCCTGCTCCAGAAAATGGGGTGGCAAGTTTCTCAAAGGAAAGACTGCCAGTTTTGTAATGTAGACAAAACACATTTCCCCTGATTTTGTTCTAAAAAATGGCTGAACAGCTTTGGCTGACATCTTTGGAAAAGCTGATGCAGTCACTTGGCTGGGGAAATTACAGCCTGAATCATTAACATCTGGTGGAGTTCTGTGAAACTGAAAATAGGGTTTTAAAATGGGAAGCACTAGACAACATGCTCCATGATCAAAAACCATGTCCTTCCCCTTCTCTCCAAATACTCCTTTCCTCACTTTTCTGGGGCAGGGGAAGTTTCAAAGCCACTCCTGTTCTCTCCAGCAGTGCATCATGGGGACTGGCCTCATTTGAGAACAGGGACAGTGAGAGCAGGCTCAGGGAGAGGGAGTAGCCTGCTGCTGTTTCCAGCTGAGCCTAGCCTCAGTGCATCCTGGGAAGGAACAGATTTGAAGCTTTGCCCTCTCCTGAAACAGGAGAAAGCAGTTGATGGGGAAGTAAAGAGAGGGAAGAGGAGAGGGTGTGCCTCTGAGCATGGATAGGAAAGAGGGGGGAGGGCAGGGGAATTCTTATATGCTTTGGGGACTTTAAAAAAGTCCTAGTGTCTCTGGTGGCTGGTCTACTTGCACTATTATTTGGGGGAAGGAAACTGGGTGGAGGATATGCAGCCACTCCTGTAGTGTGGGTGGCTGCTCCCACACCTTTATTTTCCAAATTCTGGATCCTCTCCTGACCTCAGACTGTCCTTTCCAAAGTGATTCAGCATGCAGACAGACCACATATAGGCTACATTGTGCCGAAAACATGTTGTAGCTATGGTTCTGTGTCCACCCAACCTCTTTTGAGGTGCCACACACAAAGGGATCACTCTGTAAACTCCCCTTGGGTCTTCAGAACCACATGCTATGAGTTTATCATGTGGAATCAGACAGATTTTCTTCCTTGTGCTCCATATGCTGTTTCTATAGCAACAGAAAGAAAAATGCTCTACATTTGTGGCAGGATAGTGGGATGTAGTAAGTGTAGGAAGTGATCTTTCTTGAGAGAAAAACAGCATCTGAGGCTATTACTCTGGGCTTCCAGCTCCTTATATGAAGGCTACCAGGGCCTCTCTCGCTGACTGCTAACAAAAGCAGTGGTAGTAACTCAAAATCAAATTGCATACGTTGGTGTTTGAAAATTACATGCAAGCAATACCACACTGCCAGAGAAGCAAGCAGTATGTTAAGAAATTGGACAGGGAAGCTGCCAGAATCTTGATGAGGATTCTTTGGAGGTCACTGGAGTTGTCTACTGGATGCTAGTCTTCTTTTTATAAGAAGTGACCCATAAGAAGTGTGCACTATAAGGGGCAATAGCAAGCAGATGTGAAATGCTGCCGCATAGACATAGCAGGACCATGCCCCAGGGATGGCCAGGACATCCCTTGGGGGCCGTGTGGCTATTGCCTGGCTCAGTCTCCAGTGTAGCCCTCCCTTGATTTCTCGTCTCCCACACCTTTTTCTTATTAAAGATTAGGTAAGGGAGGCTTCCCAAGGGCCTTAGAGTAAGCCTTAGTCCATTCATATCACTAGTGGGCCCCTCTAAGACCCCACTAGTCTTGATTTAGTTCTTGAGCTCAATGGGCCTTCTCAGCCTGTCCGTGCCTCTACAGGGCACCTGTAGTTTCAGAGGCTAAACTGCATGGCTCTCTCTGCCCCCACACAATGCCACATGCCTCACAGGTGTTACTGTACCATTACTCACCTCACAGAAGTCTTGTTTTTATTGGCTTCCTCCCCTTTTTCTCTCACTGGGCCTTTTAACCCAGACCCACAGTACCGGACCAGGCTTCTAGGCTCCAGCCTCCCAGAGTGTGGGTCCTGGACCCTGTTTGTCTCTGGCAATGGCCTCTCCAGGGCCTTTGGCCCCTGCTGCATGCTCTCTGGCCCTGGCAAGCCCTGGATGTGGTTCCTCCTTGACCTTTGGACCCTCCTGGGCCCTGGTCTCAGGCCAGTTGAGATTTCTGGGCTCCCTGACCTTACTGGCTTCCTCAGGGCTACAAGACATTAACCCCATTTCTTGCCCTTTTCTCAGCTCCTGGACCCAAAAGTATGCCTGGAGCTTGCCTTCAGCAGGACTCAAGGCTATTGTTTGTCCCTAGGGCACTGTGCAACTCAACCAAGAGGACCTAAGCCCTCTGGCAGGAACCCCAAACCCTCTCTGAGGTTAACATAAAATAAAGGCCACCTGCCTACATAAACACCATCTCTCTTCCCCAGGTAATATTCCCTTTTCTCAGATTTGCAGGGTCACTTACCTCATTTCCATTGTCAATTCAAGTGCAAGGAGCTCCTCTCTCCATGGCTCTCAGGGCTAGCCTACCTGACTGGCCCAGGCCCTGGGCTTATATGGCTCAAGCCCAGCCAGATAACTCTTCTGGTCAGGTGACTCTCTAAATCAGCCTCTTCCCCACCTCCCCTCCCCATCTGCAAGCTGCTTCTCAGGCAGCTTCTCTTTTTAAAGGGACAGACACATTAAGCATCCTGTCACAATAGATGAGAATAGAGTATTTGGCAAAACCTTAAGAAAATAGTATTTCTAAAGTTTTTTTGTTTTTTTCCCCAAAAGGTTGTTGGAACATGGTGACTGAGGCACATGGCCTAATCAAGATTTGGAAAGATATATTTTATTGAAAAAGAAGATTGCTCCCCTCAAATTTCAGACGACTGTAGGGCTATACACTAAGGGGTCCTATGATGTGTCGGGAGCCTGCTCTGACCACCTATCTACATTGTCAATTAATTGAGTCTGCTGTAGCATGGAAATGCATGCGCTCCTACAGCCTTCTGTGTCTTATGTATCGGTGTCCTTGCATATCCCTGTACTGAAAAAAAATAGTGGAAGGGCACTTTGAAATAAAATACATTCAATGAACTTTAGTTTGAAGCACCCTGCCACCATTTTTTCAGCACAGGGACACACGGGGATGCTGATACATGTGATGCGTGGACGCTTTTAATTAGTGCAGCTTGCTAATTAAAGTGCCCAGTGCTGCATCCTAAAACATGTATAAAATCTCTAATTTTTCACTGAAGACAAATGGTGAAAGAGAACCAAGATCCAAGATCAACATTTTGGCAATACTGTTACCCTCAGTTATTCTCCCTGCTTCAGGTCCTCCTCTTGCCTTGTCCATTCCACTACCTAGTAAACAAGAGGGAACAAATTACGCCATTTAACAGCCACCCTTGTCCACAGAAGGGAGTACTGGGTATGCTAACTCTCCCACCCATGTCTGGAACCACAAGCTAGGCAAGGCTAACATAACCATTCATAGTAGTAGAGTCAGTATGGTAACTGAGGTACATAAGCTCATGGGTACATCCTCCCTAGAATGTCTTAAATTGAACTAATTGTGAAAACTACAAATTTAAAACCAAAATAAAACCAAAAACTAACTAAACAGGATCAACGCCTCCCCCCAAACCAACTGACCAATCCAAATATCTGAAAACACTCGAAAAACAAAAAAACCCTCTTATGTTCTACTGTATTGTCTAGTTTTAACTTGAATAGAATAAGTCTAATGCTATGTTTATAATGAAAACTCTGGTACACAAAGACTGGAGAAAGCAACATTTTAGCTAAGACACTGGCTTAGAATTCAAGAGATCTGGATTTAGTTTGTGGTTCTGTCCTAGGCACTCTCAGTTTCTATAGACCTTAATTCTCCACCGGATGACTAGGGTTGATAATGAGAATGCTTCCTTTTTCTTCCCTGTCTCCGCATGCTCCAATAAATTCCAATCTGATGATAGAAATGTCAACAACAACAACAGGGAAAAGCATGAGCAGAAATACATAGTCAATTTCATTATTATGTATTTACAACTTAATTGAATTAATGGGAATTATAATTAAATGGGTAAAAATTTCCCACAACTTGTATCCAAAATTGCTGGAAATGTTTGGCTTATCAAAACCGTATTTAGGGAAATACTAATATCATTTCCGTTCAGCATAGAATGAGTATTTGGTAGAATTTCCATGGCATTCAAAGTATGATATTGTGCCTCCAGTTGTACATCAAAAATTATCACAACTTCGTAATGAAATGTAGGAGAAAGAAGAATCAGCCATACAATTATTTTCCCCATGTTCAGGTTCATATTTTTAAAATGTTAGTTCTATATGTTGTTTATGCAGGGAAACTATGCACTTACAACAGGATTCCAGCCACTGCTTGATTTTTATAATTCAGTGAGCTGATAATCACTCTTTTTGATAATCATCTGAGTTTTGAGGACATATTCTAAAGTGAGAATCAAGCCTCAGTGTTTGAGAAGTTTTTTGGGTTTTTTGCATAGAGAAAATGTAGCCTTATCTTTGTTGCAAATGCTAAATTAAACATGAGGAAGACAGAATTTTGTACCCTCAGGAAATAAAAAATGTAGTTTTGTCCTTTGACTTTTGTATAGTTGCTCTACTATTCAGTCAATTTTTGTTGGTAGTTCCTTATTCTCTTCCCCTTGAAATCAATAGGGCTTTTGGTTTCTTCTTCATGAAGCATGGGAGTGGACCATGGAAATTATGTTTAATTAGGATTTTATTATAATTTTGAATGTAGCACGATGGGGGTACTCATCTTGGTAAGGTTGTTTCAGTACTCTGAGAATACTCCTACAACCTTTGAGAAGGTAGGAATTTACTCAGCAATCACACCAGTATATAGATCTAGTCCAATGCAGTTATCAGCCTGGAGAGATGCACAGATCACTCAATAGAACAGTTAATTAAAAATGATTAAATCTGTCTAAGATGTTTAATAAAACAATTCTATCTCCATGGGCACTGTTAGGGTGACAATAATTTGTATTTTGGGGAGCACTGGATTTGCAGCTGAATACAAACAGCAGAGCTGTTGGTCACAAGGCAGGATGATATATTAAGACTAACCTTACAAATGCTTAGGCAAGAAGTTTTCTAAACAAAGTTGTCGTGTTAGAGCCCATTGTATAAGGAGAACAAGATGCACCCCACCAGCTATTGTCAGAAGATAAAGCAGAAGCAAGACCTTGGAGATGGTGCTGAAATCAGCAAAGAACCAGCAAGTGACCAAAGGAAGCTGGGGTCAAAGTCTTACACGTGCACTCTTAGCAGAGAGGCATGTAAATGAATTAAATGCATAGGCAATTCCATGCTAATGAAGTAAACAGTAAACCGAGGAGGAGCAATGGGTAGAACAGGAGGATGGACAAAGGTAGAGTGAATATACCTGAACTAAAGTGTATAAATGTGGAAAAGAACTATTGTTCAGTGCTGCTCCCCACGTTCATAGACTGGGTGTCTGTGAGGGAGCCCGACCGAAGCCGTCTCCATTCTGAATAAAGCTGTTGTGAGCAATGTGTGCTGTTCATTCCCTGCTTGCTCTGGCTAATGAGTAACAGGATCCATGAGCAATTGAATCATTGTCTCCCTAGTCATTGGGTGCCACATGGAGTCAGGATATAACAGGCATGTCTACACGTGTTGCTATGGTGATGCTGTTCTTGCACTGCAGTAACAGCCCATACTGCACCATATGCATGGTGCATGGTTGTTTTTAGCAGGTACTTTGCTGTAGTGGCCCGTTACACCAAAGGAGCATATTGTTATGGCGAAGTAGCTGCTGGTCACGTATAGACACCTGCAGATGCTACATTGCTGTAGTGTGTTGCTACAGTAATGTAGTGTCACGTGTAGACACACCCATTAGTAGTAAACAGCTCAAACTACCTGTCCATCAGAGCATCTATATGTGATCAAGAGGTGAGGTAGAAGAAGTTGGGTAGTGGATAGCACATCAGAAGTTCCTTAATGACTTCCTATGACCACATTCTCACCCTACAGTACATGAAAGCTTGAATACAGGAGTTTTTTGAAGTCTAAGCCCCTGTGATTAGGTGGGGTAAGAGCATGCTCACAATTAGTTACCATGAATGACTGTAGCACAATATACCCTTTTTTACCTCCATGCATAGGAAGTGATTAGCACTATTAGTCAGAAGGTAAGGGAAGGTGGCCCTTTAAAAATTAACTGGTTCAGAGAGGCATGAGCATTTATAGGCAACAACTGACTTGTCAGATGCTATGAATGGAAGGACTGTATCCAAAGACATGTGGGGAAGAGAATGGGATGCTGCTAAGACACTGCTAAGATCAGACCTGCCCAGATGCCAATTTTGTTCCCTCACCAACACAGAATACATCATCACTGGACTGAAAAACACAAATTATGACATCCAGGGTTTATTCACCTGCTCCTCCACCAATGCCAATGCTTACTGTGTCCCTCTGCTGTCTACATTGTAGAAATGAGGAGATTCCCACAGAAAAGAATGAATAGATACCAGTTCAGACATCAATTTCAGAAAAACAACCCCCCCGGCAGAACATTTTAACTTCTCTAGACATTCCATCACTGATATCAGAGTAGCCTGCCTTAAATAACAACACTTAAAAAAACTATTTGAATGTGAAATTGCAGAACAAGAAATCACCCACAAGTTGGTTGGTATTAACCATCATCTCAACAGACACCATAGGTTGTTTTCCCATTACTTGGCTAACTGTTAACTTTGCAAGACATGGGAGGTGATAGTGCCTCTCTGCTCAGCACTGATTAGGCCTCATCTGGAGTACTGCATACAGTTCTGGGCTCCAGATTTTAAGAAGAATGTGGAGAAGTTAGAGAGGATCCAGAGGTGGACAAAAAGGTTGATCAAGGTTTGGAAAGCAAGTCGTGTGAGGAGTGGCTGAAGAAGGTAAGAATGTTCAATTTGTGGAAAAGACTCTTAAGAGGGGTCATAATAGCAGTCTTCAAATGCTTGAAGGGCTGCTATAAAGAAGAGGGAAAGATCCTTTTCTCTCTGCCTGTAGAGGAGGATGCAGACCAATACCTTGAAGTTGCAGCAGATCATAGAATTGTAGAAATTAAGGACTGGAAGGGACCTCGAAAGATCATTGATTCCAACCCCTCTGCTCTGGGCAGGAACACTGCTGAGATTAAATGATCCCAGCAAAGTGTCTGCCCAGTCTCTTCTTGAAGACTTACAAGGTTGGGGACTTCACTACCTCCTTGGGAAGTCTATTCCAGATTCTGGTCACCCTTACCATAAAGAAATTCTTCCTTACATCCAACCTGAAACCATCCTCCATGTTCTCCCCTGGAGTGACTAAGTGAACAGTTTCTCTCAGATACTAATATTCACCACTTACATACCTATAGACAGCCACAAAGTCTCCCCTCAGTCTTCTCTTTCCCAGGCTGAACAGTCCCAGATCCATTTGTCTTCCTCATAAAGTTTGTCCTTCAGGCCCTTAATTGTTCTTGTGGCTCTTCTCTGGACACTTTCAAGATTCTCCATGTCTTTTTTGACATGCAGCATCCAGAACTTGACACAGTATTCCAGCGGTCTCACAAACACTAAATAAAAAGGAATTATCACTTCCTTAGCCTTACTCACGAACTATCAGCTAATGCATCCCAATATGCTATTAACTTTGTTGACTATAGTATTGCACTGGTGGCTCATGTTCATCCTGTGATCAACTCCAAAGTCCCTTTCAGCCATCATGCTGGCCAGGACATCTCTTAACTTTTATTCATGGTGCTGGTTACTTCTCCCCAGATGAAGCACTCTGCATTAATCCTTACTGAACTGCATCTGGTTCTACTCTGCTCACCTTTCCAGTTTCCACCTTTCCAGCTTCTCCAGGTCCACTTGGATCCTCATCCTATTTTCTAGCATGACCGCTTTCCCCCATAACTTAGTATCATCTGCACACTTGGCCAGCGTGCTTTCCACATCTTTGTCTAAATCATTGATAAAGAGATTGAACAGCAAGGGGCCAAGAACTGAACCCTGCAGGACACTACTGGCTATCTCCTGCCAAGACAATACAGATCTGTCCACTAACACTCTCTGGGTTCAACCCCTTAGCCAGTTCCCAACGCACGTGACTATGAGTCGACTCTGCCAGCCCACAATTCCCCAGTTTTTTTATAAAAGCATCATGGAAGACCATATCAAAGGCTTTTCTAAAATCCAAGTATATGACATTGACTGTGTCTCCCACATTCAAGTGGTTCATTACTTGATCACAGAAGGAGATGAGGTTGGTCAGACACGACCTGCCTGCATTGAAACCATATTGGCTAATCTTCCACAGCATGCCTTCTGCCAGTCTGTCACAAATGGACTTCTTGATAATATTTTCCAAATTTTTACTCAGTATCAAAGTCAGACCAATCTGCCTATAGTTTCCTGGATCCTTCCTCCTCCCCTTCTTAAAGATTGGCACTGTACTGGGCCTTTTCCAGTCTTCTGGGACCTCTTCTGAGGACCACATGTCTTCATACACCTTCACCAACATTCCTGCAATGACTCCAGCCAATCCCCTCAGCACTCTTGAGTGAAGTCCATCTGGTCCTGCCAACTTGAAGACATTCAGCTGCTCTGAGTGCTCCCTCACCAGTTCGACACTGATCATTGGTTGGCAATCATTGCCCATCCCCCACCTCCTGCATCCATTCAGTATCTGACCAAGCAGGTGATCACCATTTGCATGCAGGAACACCGATGCTAAGTATTGATTAAAGAGTTCAACTTTCTTCTTTTTGTTATCAGCTGTCCCATCCCATTCTGCAAGAGCCCCACATTTTCTCTTGGTCTTCTTCCTTCTCCCTATATACCTAAAGAAGGACTTCTTATTCTCTTTCATTTCAGTCACCAACCTGATCTTGGTCATCATCTTTGTCTTCCTTATCATCTCCCTACAAATACGGGCTATAATTGTGTATTTCTTCTTGGTAACTATCCCTCATTTCCACTGTCCATAAGCCTTTTTCTTTTTTAAACACTGCTTGGCTCCTCTGGTAAGTTAAGAGGGCTTCCTGCCCTTTTACCACCTTTCCTGCATACAGGAATGGACATTTTCTGTGCTCTGAGGATTGTTCCTTTGAGGAACGACCACCCTTCCTGAACTCCCTTCCCCTCTAGTCCATCTTCCCATAGGGTCTCTCCCATTATTATCCTAAAGTCATTGAAGCCAGCTTTCCTGAAGTCAAGAAAAGTAAGCTTAGACTGGATATCAGGAAAAACTTCTTCACTGGTAGAATGGTGAGGCAGTAGAAAAGACTGCCTAGGGAAGTTGTGGACTCTCATCACTGGAGCTGTTCAAGAAGAAGTTAGACAGCTTCTGGTCAGGGATGATCTAGGTGTAGCCATGCCTGTTCTCCAACATGGACATTCCAATGTTTTGCTGGTTGCTTCCACCCTGCCCCTTTTCGTTGCTATATGTGTGAGGGTGTTGTTAAGCCTCCCCAGAAGCCTTGGTTGTTGGCTACAGCTAAGGCTGGGGACTTCAACTGTGGTGTGCTGATTCTCCTGCTAGGAGAAAAGCCAGAGGTTCCTGGATAGAGGGTTTTGCCCCTCTGCTCACGGTCAGACCAGTCATCACTGTGGCTTTGCCCCTCTGCTCACGGTCAGACCAGTCATCACTGTGGCAGGGCACTGTGTGTGCCTCCCACCTGAAGGATCTGGAGCTGGCAGCTGCCAGGTGCCTAATGAGGACAGCCATTTTAGATTCAGGGCTGCCCATATAAACAGCACAGTTCAGCCAATGGGGGCCAGGCAACAACATTGCCTGGCTGGAGGGTTGCGGATCTATATCTGGAGGTAAGGGAGGAGCTGTAGGGGAAGGATAGGAGGGTCCTGGTCCTGGTCTTGGGTATGACCTAAAACTGCACCCTGCCAGGAGTGGGTGGCCTTGTGGGGCTCCCAGTAGTGTGGGAGCCCCCAGAAAATGCCAAGCCAGTTACCACCCTGGTAAAAGGTGGGTTGGGGCACCTTAACCACACCTCCCTGCTTCGAGTGGGTCAGGACATCGGTGGGAGAGGGGGCCAGGCATGGCGATGACCACCTGAGCCACCCAAGGAGGGAAGCCTGGATACCCCGAGTAGAAGGGGGCAACGTGGAAGATCACAGGGTAGCACCATGACCTGCTGCTCCAGGGGGGAAGTGAGAGTCACTTGTGGGACCATGGAGCACCAGGCATGGTGTGAGGTGCCCCAGCTCCCCACATCCAGGAAGGTGGACCCAGAGAGAGTATGTGGCTAGTAAGGCTGGGGGTAGAGTGCCCCCTCGACTGGCCCATGCTGGGGTCAGGACCGAGAAGGTCAAAAGGGCTAGGTGCCCACCACGAGGGGAACCCAGAGTTGTAGGCCTGGGATCCCACCTGGCCTTGGAGGTGGGGCCAGGGCCTGTGAATGGCTGAAGGTCCTGAGTGGGGACCACACCCAAGAGGGGAGCCAGCTACAAGGAGCTCAGTATCCCGGATGAAGGTGGTGTAGGCTGCCGGAGTGGAGGGATCTAAGGAGGGTCCTGTCAGGAGGGTTCTGGAGTCTAGTGTGGGGCTGGTGTACTTGTGAACATCAAGATGCCATCTGCAAGCCTTGGGCTGTGGTGTAGAGGAGGAATGGAGCTGCAACTAGTGCCCCCTGGCATTGGGGCAGTAAATGGGCAGCCTCCTGCTTAATTAATACTTAACTGATTAAGATCAAGGCATGGTGGGTGAGAATGTGGGTGGTTAGCCCAGGAACAGGTGGGTGGGCCACATGGAGATTGGCCCTGAGCAGGCCCCCTGTTACAATCACATTTGGGGAAGAAACTTTACTCCATCAGTAGGGACTATGGGGATTTTTGCCTTCCTCTGTCATGAGGGAGGCCCTCTACCTGGGACCTCATCAGCATATATTAATGACATTTTATAGAAGTTGGACATTGGTTGCTGTGGTTCCCCACATCAAGATCCGGGGTTCCCAGGAACAGCTGTGATGTTCCTAGGGCTCTGTGACCATGCCGGCTCCACCCTATGGGTGCCTTCTAATCTTTCCTGCCACCATCTTGCTGGTATAAATGATGAAATCAGAAAGTTACACTTGAGTTGCTGCTCAGGCACAGTCCTGACAGATTCCTCTAAACCCTGTGGGTTGTTGGACCCTTTACTGTGTCCCACACTCAGGAGGTGCCTTAAAGTATCCCCCAAGTCTTGTGGGCTTGATGTCTGGCTTCAACACTGCCCCTTTTCCACAATCCATGGCTCATAGATGGTATTCAAACATTGTCCCTCTGAGGCCTTAACCTAGCTCAGCCTCCTGTCCTCACTGGGCCCTTGGCCCCTGCCTGCATGCTCTCACTGGCACTGGGCTCTTTGCACACCTGCCTGCATGCCCTCACTTTCACTCTACATGGTAGTGTGCCTCAATGAGGTCTCCTCCTCCCCAGTAGCCTCAATCCGGTCCACCAGTATAAAAGCAACAACATAAATATAAGCCCCCAGGCTATAACTTAATATGAGTAATGCATGCTACACTCTGCCTCTTTAAGACCCCAAATTGCAACTTGAGTATTGAGTGCCTCCCAGCCCTGGGTACCTTGTATACTCCTGGAGCCTCATTAGCTGTGTAAATAGTTTATCAAGCAGCCATAGCATTCCTGGATAGCTCTTCCCTGCACAAGCTCCTTGCCCTGGCAGTTTGCCAGAGAACTCCTGCTGGCCTCAGCCCTGGGGCTTATACGTACCCAGAGCCCTGACTCCTTCCGGTCACCTGACCAGGTGCAGGCTAACTCTCCTATTAGCCTGCTGTTCAGGCAACCTGCAGCTGTGGTGCTCTGTCTAGCTCCTCAGGTTCTCTAGCCAGGCAGTCCCTGCCCTTAAAGGAGCAGGCACACCTTAGGGCCCTGTGACACCCTGCTTTACCTGTGGCAGGTTAGGGTGTGAAGTTTATGTTGTATAAGAGATGAGGGTAGTCATATGTAGTGTTTAGATTATAATTGTATGGGACAGTTTGGCTAGGGATGATTCTGCCTCAGGCAGGGAGTTGGATTAGATGACCTCTGGAGGTCCCTTCCACCTCTACTTCTCTATGACTCTATGGGTGTGTCTACACATGCATTTAAGAGAGACAAAATTTACTGCACTTCACTGTCCAGTAAGTAATTTTTGGTAGGTGTCTCACATGCAGGGACTTGGCACTAAATCTAGTGCCAAGTCCTTCTAACCCTGCCATGTGCCCCTGTGGGTACCGAGGGGAGCTCCAGCCTCCAGGCATCTCACTATCAGCCATGTTGAAGCCCAGGTGGGTGGTGGAAGGTCCAGGGAGGGGATCGGGTCAGGGTGTCTGGTGAGCACAGCCACCAGGCCCAGGAGGATGTCTAAGGTGGTCAGCGTCCCTGTGCTGCTGGAGCAGCTCTAGGGCTTGAATTCAGGTCCAGTGGTCCTGCTGTGCCTATTCTTGCACCTTTGCCTGGGTGACATTATCCACCTGCCAGACCTGCTCCTGTGCCACCACGACCAGTCATTCCTTTGCCATCAGCCACCACCACCAGCAGAAGGAAGGTCTCGTCCATGGTGTGCCACTGGTGAAGCTGGTGCATCCAGACAGCTACAGCAGTGGGTTATAGTGACCGAGAGCCTGTATCCCCAGTGTGGTTGGTGGTCTCTCCCCTGCATCCAGATGTTGACTTTGCACAGACAAGAGACAGAAAGAAGCCTTTTGTGTTTGCAACAGTTCAGAGATAAGATGCTCTGCATGAGGGGCCATGCATTGCCTGTCCTCAAATTGGGGGTTGGCCATTCATGGGTGATCAGGGACTATGGTAAGCTGGCCAGGCAGACCTGGGCCCAGGTCCTGCTGCCAGAGCCCCCCATCCTCCCTTGCTCCCCTGGGCCCAGCAGGGTGGGAGAGGCCAGGATGCTGGCAGCACCTGCTGCCACAGCTCTAGACCCCATTCTCCCCCTCTCTTCCTGCAGGCCAACCACTCTGCCACACTGCTGCCAGGTCCATGTTGCCTGGGCTTGGAGTGCATAGATAACTGAGGCATGGGGCTGGCCATATACCCACCCTCCCCATTGGGGAAGTCTCCAGGGAGGTGACCCAGGGCCAGCCCCCCACTATGCTGTCACTGTGCCCAAGTATGCCACTGCTGTGCATACCTCAGGTAGTGTGCAATGAGCTATTCATGCAGGCTGAAGGGTGCCCAAGCCACTATGCCCTACAGCTGCTGATCCTCCTGATGCCCTAGGCAAACCGGCACTCCTGATGTGGGACCCTGAGTTACGATGGCATGGGAGGCAAGTCCAGGCTGCCCCATAACCTCCACTGCCACCTGGAGGGCTACCTGTGGAAGCTCTACATGTCCTTTCCCCCTGCTGCTGAGAATATTGCTGCTACCATTAATGCCTTCCTCGGGGGTGGCCCATTCTTACCCAGCTGCAGGGACACAGGCTGCTCAATCAAGTTTTGAACTGTGCCCCACCTCCCTGTGGTGCGGGTGGGAGTCACAAAGCAGGGCCCCGGTGTGGGTGGGAGTCATGAAACAAGGCGAGACAGGCCCTGGTGCGGGCTGCGAGAGCCGTGGGGAGAAGCCAGGAAGCGCCCGTGAGGGCGCAGGCAGGCAATGGAGATGAGGCAGAGGGCCCGTGAGGGCCCGGGTGACTGTAGGGCCCACGCATGGCCCAGAGGTTCGAGTGCACTGTGTCACCGAAGGCAGGGGACGGACTGGGACATCAAGGCACCGTGCCAAAGAGGTTAGAAAGGCAGCCTCCCTTTAACAATATTTACCAGCAAAGACGTGGCAGGCAATATAAAGAGGGTGCATTTAGGCCCGATTTGGCATGGTAGGGGGTCGCTAGGGGAGTTCACGGCACCCCTAGGTTGCGTCCTGCCACAGCCCCCATGCAGCTGTTCCTGTATGTCTGGCCCTGGACCGCACTTAGGAGCACTCATCAGAGTGGCAAAAGCAGGGACTGGGAGCCGTGTGGCAGAGGCACCTAACCACAGCACCTGCAGAGAGACACTTCCTGGGGATGAGCAGCACCAGGGAGTAGGTGTTAGCTCTGCTACCAGAGACAGCCAGCCAACAGCCCTGGAGGGATGCATGCTGCATCCTTTTACAACCTTCACTTGTGGCTGAGCAGCAGCTCTGCAGAGGGGACAGGCCAGGCAGAGCCAGCCTGGGGCATGCCCAGGGGGGCACACAAAGCCTGCTGGGCTCCTGGACACAGAACATGCTCTCTCAGGCTCCCTGGTGTATGTGCCCCAAGTCAAAAAATGGCTGCAAGCTTTTATACCCTGTAGTTAGGAACCGTCAGAATTTAATTTAGTCACGATTATCCATTTTTACCATGCAATAAGGGCATGCATGTGTAGGCACACGCCTGTATGGTGCAGTAAATTAGGCTACGGTGCATTAAGGCATCTTGAATAGACATGCCCACTTGTCTCTCTCTAGGTGTTATCTGCCTTCCTCATTTCAATTGATCTAATCAACCAGCTTATTCTCTTAGCAGTAACTTGTTCCCCTATCCCTTACCTTACTGTGTAAAAACCTTTCTGCCAGTTCATTCTTTGCATCTGATTAATTAGCTTGTGGCCTACAAAAGCTTATGACTTTTGGAACTAGTTAGCATCCAAGGTGCCTTTCTACCTCTAGTAACTAATTTGTGTACTCGTGCCTAGAGTCACAGATCACAGTACCTCCTGGCCTCTATCTGGGATTTGCACGCCTCTTCTGGAAAGCTGGAAGCAGGTGTGGGATTTTTTTGTCACATTTTTAGCCAAACAGAATTCTGGGAAATGGAAAGGTCAATTCCTCTTCTCTGCCCCTTCCACCTTTAGATAAGAAGAATTCCAGATCAGAACTGACCATAACACCAGTGCTTATTGTGTGCACTGGAACAATGTAACATTTCAACAAACTTCTGAAAACTCCAGACGGTTTCTTTTTTCTCCATAACTTCTCTTTGGTGTATTATGAGCTTGCTCATCTTCTGGTCACTATCAAATTTGTTTCTGTTGCATTTTTAATTATAAAAAGTTCTTATTCAAAAATATGCTAAGCTGAAACTTGCAATCTGCATGAGAATACTTTTTCTACAGAACTGCACAAAATGTTGTTACTGCATAGTTACAAAACCCTCCCCAAAACCCTTACATTAGCAGAGTCCAAGCTCAAATACAAACCTGTAAGTCTGAAGTAACTCTAGTAAACTCACACTGTAAGGTGCCACATCAGCCTGCCTTGTGTCTAATTTCAGACTACTGTGACTAACTATTTTTCTTTACTCTAGAAAACAGTCCAGGTTTTGTTGGTTTAACTAACAAAACTAAATCACCATGGAAGAGCAATATTTTTTCTATCAGGAATACAGTAGATTTCTGGACTTTTGACTCTGCTTATATATTTGGCTCAGTTTGTTCAGCCTGGACTCTGATTCTACATTTTTTCATTTTACTTTGTGTATGTGTACTCTGCTATTTAGGGTGGACTTTAACAGTTACATTCAATTAGTCTATGAGAATGGAAGTGGGATACAATAAAGAATGGAAGTGGGGTACAGAAGAACTATAAGTTTCATAGTTTCATAGTAGTTTGGGGTCAGAAGGGACCTGAACAGATCATCTAGTCTAACCCCTCTGCCACGCTGGGATCACACAACTCCAGACAGGTGTTCGTCCAACCTCTTTTTGAATTTACCCAAGGTAGGAGAGAGGACCGCTTCCCTAGGAAGTTGGTTCCAGATGCTAGCCACCCTAACAGTGAAATAGTGTCTCCTAATCTCTAACCTGACTCTATTCTCCAGCAGCTTCTAGCTGTTGTTCCTCATCACCCCAGGTGCTGCTGGGGGGAATAGGGCCCTTCCTATTTACTGCTGATCTCCCCTAATGAGTTTGTGGGCAGCCACCAAATCCCCCCTCAGCCTCCACTTGCTGAGGCTGAACAGGTTCAGGTCCTCATGGGGCCTGCCCTGTTGCCCTGCAGCCAAGAGGGTGGCCCTCCCCTGAACCCTCTCAAGGCAGGCCACATTCTTCTTAAAGCGTGGTGCCCAGAACTGGACGCAGTACTCCAGTTGTGGCCTGACCAATGTCGCATAGAGGGGGACTATCACCTCTCTGGACTTGGTTGAGATGCATCTTTGGATTCATGACAAGGTGCGGTTGGCTTTGCTGGCTGCGGTCTGGCATTGGCGGCTCATGTTCATCTTGGAGTCAATAATGACTCCAAGGTCCCTTTCCACCTCTGTGCTCACAAGGGGAAAGCTTCCCAGCCTGTATGTATGCTGTGGATTCCTGTCAAGAAGGTGAGGGATTACTGCTGGGAAAATGCTGGTTTTTTCTGAGAGAAAAAGTTGGAAATGGTTGGGAAGGGAGGGAATGCATTTTAAAATTAAAAAAAAAAGAAAAACTGGGAGGTTTGCTACACACACCCCCTTACTTTGTTCTCCCCTTTAATGTCAGTGTAGTCAATATACTCTACTTGTAAGGAGCAGAGAAAGTAGGGGATGAGGGGAATATCTGGAACAGAAAAAGTAAGATGTACCGGAGAGATACCATGGAACTTGAATTTGCAGTATTTCTGAGCCAATCTGGGCATACTGTATACAGAGACTGCCCCTCTGCACCTCTCCTTCTGGTCTGCATATCTAAGCCCATATTGCTCCAAACTACCCTTTACAAGAGTAGGTATCATCTCTTCCCGCTGAAGATGTCAGAAGCTGCAGCTTTTGACATAATACAAATGTTGCATGTAGTTTGATAGCAAACATAAGGGTATCTGCTACAATGAGTGTCTATTCATCCAAATTTTTCCTTTTATGCTCAGGATATCCCTAAACAGCCACTAACCTATTTCCATGTGTGCAAGGTGGCTGCCAGTGGCTTAAGCCATACAGGAAATAATTCATCATAATTAATGTTACCTTCCTTCTGAACTTTCTGATCCCATCCATCTGGTTTACAGATGTTTTCCCTTCATCCATACTATGTAATGGATGGGAATATAATGCCCTTTACTCACCTTTGCTAGCATAAGTCAGCAGTGCTTAAAAATCACATGAAGATACCACAACTTGAAGACTGTTTGACAGGAGTAAATGGAGAAGTGGAACAAAGAGCTGCTAGATAGCAAACAAGAATCTTTATCAAATCTTAATCTAGGGATTTAGACACACATAACACACATAGGTTTGCAGATGACACCAAGCTAAGGGCATAGCAGATTTGCTGGAGGGTAGGGCTAGGATTCAGAGACAATGACAAACTGGAGGACTGGACCAAAAGAAATTTCATGAGGTTCAATAAGGAGAAGTCTGAAGTCTTGCACTCAGGACAGAACAATTCCATGCATGAGTACAGACTGGGGAACAACTGGATAAGCAGCAGCTCTGCAGAAAAAGACCTGGGGGGTTACAGTGGACAGTAAGCTGAATAGGAACCAACAGTGGGCCCTTGTTGTGAAGAAGGTGAATGGCATACTGGGCTATGTTGGTAGGCGTGTTGCCAGCAGATCAAGGGAAGTGATTCTTTCTGACTATTCAGAACTGTTGGGGCCACATCTGGAGTACTGTGTTCAGCTTTGCGGTCCCCACAGCAGAAAGGATGTGGACAAATTGGAGAGAATATGTTGGAGAGCAGAGGGCGACAAAAATGGTACGGGGGCTGGGGCACATGACTTACAATGAGAGGCTAAGGGAACTAAGCTTATTTAGTAGAGAAGGGAAGACTGAGAGGGGAATTAATAGGAGCCTTTAGCTACCTGAAGGATGGTTCCAAAGAGGAGAGCCTGGACTGTTCTCAGTGGTAGCAGATAACAGAACAAGGAGCAATGGTCTCAAGTTGCAGCAGTGTAAAATTAGGTTAAATATTAGGATAAGCTTTCTCACTAGGAGGGTAGAAAAGCATTGGAACAGGCTACCCAGAAAGGTTGTGGAATCTCCATTCTTGGAGGTTTTTAAGCCCTGGCTAAACAAAGCCCTGGCTAGGATGATGGAGTCAGGATGGTCCTGCTTTAAGCAGGGGTCTAGATGACCTCTTAAAGTCCCTTCCAATCTTAATTTTCTATGATTCTGTAACACTTTGCCTGTTTTAAATGTGGTTTAAATTAGAGCTGTGTGAAATTTCGCCAGGTGTTTCATTGCATAGCTATTTTGATGCATTTGTAGCTTGAAACAGTGAAATTGAAATGAAACAAAAGCCTTCGAAACAGCTTCAAAATGAAACAAGGGCACTTGAAAAATTTCAAAAGTTTTGAAATGTTTTGAGTTTTGAAGCTCAGTTTACTTGGCTTCAGTGCCAGTCCCAGCTGGCAGCAGCAGCCTCCTGCCATTTGGCACAGATCCAGGTGCCACAGCCCCCCCAGGAGGATTCTGGCACAGCCCTCCCAGGTGTGGGCCCCTGGATCTGTACACTGGATGACAGCATGCTGTTGCTGCCAGCTGGGGCCAGTGGCAGCACTGATCTTTCCAGTGTTCAGCACAGGCTGCGCCCAGCACCAGTCCCAGTTGGCAGCAGAAGCCTCCTGTCATTCGGTAGGCAGATTGGGGGTCTGCCTGCACCCAGGGAGGGTTGTGGGGCTGTGCTGGACTCCTCCTGGGGGTGCGGGGCCCCAATCTGCCTTCCAGATCACAGGAGGCTGCTGCTGCTGCCTAGGACCAGCGTTGGGAAGATTCGTGCTGCCACTGGCCCTAGGTGGCAGAACCACCCTCCTGTCATCTGGCAGGCAGATTGGGGGTCCGTACCCCCGGGAGGAGTCCAGCACAGCCCCTGCAGCCCTCCCAGTGGTGTGGGTGGGCCTCTGATCTGCCTGCTGGATGACAGGAGGCTGCTGCTGTCAGTTAAGGCCAGCAGCAGCACCAATCTTCCTGGCGCTGGGTGTGGGCTGTGCCCAGCGCTGGCCCCAGCCAACAGCAGCAGCCTCCTGTCACCTGGCAGACAGATCAGGGGCCTGTCTGAAACCCAGGAGGGCTGTGGGGCTGTGTCAGACTCCTCCCTGATCTTCCTGCTGGATCACAGGAGGCTGGTTCTGCCACCTGGGGCCAGTGGCAGCACCAATCTTCCCAGCCCTGGCTGCAGACTGCGTCCAGAACCGGCCCCAGGCTGCAGCAGCCTCCTGTGATCCAGCAGGAAGACTGGGGGCCTGCATCACTGGGAGGAATCCAAGACAGCCCCACAGCCCTCCCAGGGGTGTAGGTCTCTGGATCTGTGGGCTGGATGACAGAAGGTTGCTGCTATTGGCAAGTGGTAGCAGTTTTGCTTGTCAACACCTTGAGGTGCATTTTCCCAGAAATCTCTGCACCTATCTCCTTGAAACACGGCAGGCTTCATGCCCTCAGAAGGGGCTACCATCCCTGCAAATTTCATCTGAATCAGCCAAGAAATTACAAAATTATAGGCAGTTTTGTGCTTCCCCATTATAGACTATGGGCAAAATGTCAAAACAGTGTCAATGCAGCAAAACAGTTTCGACGGACTGGAACGGAACAGCGCTTTTGGAACAAAACGAAACTCAGAATGAAACATTTCCAGCGAAATGTCAAAATGGAAGTCAAAGCAGAACTGTGCTGTTTTGCACAGTCCTAGTTTAAATCGCAAGTGTACAGATGTACAAGCCAAAGTGGTTTAAACATCCCCTAATGTTTCAAAAGTATACCTGGATGATCAGGTGTTATTTTGAACTGATTCTCTGTGAGCTGGTTCAGTGTTATACATGGACAATAAACTTTTTAGGTGCCTATATCATGTCTGGGGTGGGGGAAAGAGTATTTTAATTGGGAGCCGCTCAGTGTCTCATGTATTCAGCATCCAATTCACATTGATGGAGCATGGAATTGATAGCCATTCTAAAGCGCAGGCTCAGGGGGGAACCTGGTGGCTGCCTATAAGTACAAAAGGGATGTGCATCAGGATCTGGGGGATCATCTGTTCACCAGAGCGCCCTGAGGGATAACAAGGACCAATGATCATAAACTCATCCAAGACCATTTTAGGCTGGACATAAGGAAAAATGTGTTTACTGTCTGAGCACCCAGGGCCTGTAATAGACTCCCTCTAGAAGTGGTGTAGGCATCCACTCTGGACTTGTTCAAGAAATGTTTGGATGCTTATCTTTCTGGGGTCCTTTGACCTTAGCTGACTTCCTGCCCCTAGGGCAGAGGGCTGGACTTGATGATCTTCGAGGTCCCTTCCAGCCCTAATGTCTATGAATCTATGTACCTATTGTGCAGTAGTGGTTTACAGCGTTGTTATAGCAGTGATCATCTGGAAAATGTCTAAGAGGCAAGACTTTTTCATGAAATTGTTTACTGGACCAAATGTACTGTGCATTGGCTGTTTTCCTCACTTAGCTATTGATGAATGTTTACCATTAAAGCTGCACCCACTCACCAAACAACCTCACAATGGGGTTTGGGATGGTTTAAGATTAATTAAGCAACTTTCTAGGAAAAGACCTAAAAGCTGCAGCTTAGGAGAGAGACCTTGAGCAGCCCTCAGAATACCCAGGCCCCTCAGAAAGAAGAAGCAGGGGTCCAGGTAGCCCCTGTCCTGTCCAGCCAGTTGGGTCTTCCTCCCCTGCTAGCAAAGTCTTGGAGAAACTACAGGCTCTTGCCTCTGTGATGCATGCTGGGGGCTTGATACTCATTCCCAGACATTGCTGGCAGTTCAACAGCAGTGTTATGTCTGAAAGGTGACCACAAGGTACATATGGACACCTCTGAACTGTGACAATTGTGAAGTGGTTCCCAGTGACATTCTTGGAACTGTTCAATTATTTTATGTGCCTGGACACTGTGTTCCCACCACATCTCTGTGGCTATTATGCCACCAAGATAGGGCTTGTATTTCTACTTTTCAAAGTACGTTTTCAAGAATTTCTTTTTATAATTTAATCACTTTTCTTGTTTGCAGAGCTATGAAAAATAATTCCTCCCCACCTCCCACTGGCTAGACCAAAAAAAAACCTCAACAAAAAACCCCCAAAAGGTCTTTGTCTAATATTGAAATTTTTGCTTTATTTTGGTGCTTAGCCATCTGAATCCCCTTTTCAAGTTACATTTGGACAACTTCAGAAAACAAACAAACATAATTTCAACCATGTCAAAACAAAACATTTTGGGTCTTTCAATTTTGTTTCCTGCTGAAGCTATTTGTTGAATTAGACTCCAACTCACAAATAAATTTGGTCTCCCTGGAACTACAAATTCACCCATTTTTGCACTGATTGTAATCTGATTGCACTGATTGTAATTCCATAGCTATATTCTAGCTATGGAAGTATATATGTGCTAAAAATTTTAGCTTCATAGGGGTTGGTTTTCTTTTATTTTTTTTTGGTAGGGGGTTCATTGAAAACCAAAATAGCATTATAATGTTTCTGCTTTGGTTTTCTTGCCTGTTTGATAAAACTCTGATGTTTTGTTTGGGTTATTTAAAAGCTCAACAGTACCATAAGGCAATAAATGTCTTCTGCAAACCCAGGACCTCAGCATTTGAGTTGCTGAGTTGTGACAGATGTTTATGCAAAGTAAATACTGAGAACATAAAAAAGAGAAATTACAAACAGGAAGTCATTTGTGCCAGAGAATGTGTAGTTTTTATTTTAATCTATGCACTAGAGGAGAAAGACACAGTACAGCAGAGTGTGTTCTCTCAGCCAGACAAGATGAGTAACATTTTTGTGGTTAGTTTGTGATTAGCTGCTTTAATGCATGCTTTGAAGAACATCTTTGTGTTGCCGTACACTGAATGTCAATGATTCTGCAACCTTCCAAGAGTCACAGTCATTGAATGGACTTCATTTTCTTAAATCACTTAGTGAAAAATACTTTACATGTGAATGCTTGATGGAAATTACACCCAATGCAGAAATTAACAAGCCAAATTTAGCTTTCATTTTCATCGACGTAAATCTGTGCTCAAAAATTACTCAAGTTCTATACCATTGCAGCCAAAAGAAAAAATTAACCTATTGATGTCTCCCTTAAAATCAGCAGTTACTGCTAGCCAGAGGCATAACAATGCCACCAGACACCCAGGGCAGCTGCAACATGAGGGCAGTAGTGTCTTCTGGCAGCCACTGTGCCAATAGCACAATTGTGCAGTCGCAGTGGCAAAGGTTTTTCCACTCCCCTTTACTCCTCTGAGTTGGGGCCCAGGGTGATTGGTTACCTCACCCTTGTTCTGCTACCATGCAAGATGGATAATATTTCCATAGCGTCAGAGCCAGCATAAAATGCAGTTCAACACTGAAAAGTAATTTGAAAAATAGCACTGTTGTAAACAGGCCTTCTTTCAGGGCTTTATGTTCAGCTGGAATATGCATTGGCGGTAAGCTTTGTGTGTTCAGTTTTACACCTCTGATGTTTCTTTAGCTAGGCTCTACAACATATTCAGCTATGGGGAAAGCTTATATGCATCACAGAGAACAAGGTGGAGGGAATCTTGTGATGGGCTCCTTGTGAAGATTTTCTTCTGTCAATTCCTTTCTGTTTCACCTGCAAGGGGGGACCATCTTTTGGTTACCTTTCTCAACTGCCATGATAGTAAGCCTCTATTTAGAAAGGATTTATGTTTCTTAGTGCCTTAGGATCTGAGAATTCCAGTGCTAGCTTTGGACATAAAATTTAGGTGGCCTTGTTTGAATTATGTTCTCAGTTGAACTAAAAGAAGGCATGTGTTGCCCTTTCCTTTTGTATTCATTAATGACATTGTGCATGTCAGAAACTGGGAGTAGGTATGAGGTTACAGTTGCAACTCATCCAGCCCCTTCTTAAGCCTTTCCATTTCTAGCCATATCAGCTACTCATTCTTTCAAAGGATCATAGTTTTACTGCAAATTTTGCAATAATGGATAGTTTTCAGAAGGCCTCAGCTTGAGGAGTCATATTATTTCATGAGAACATTCATATTTTTTTTTAAAGAAAAGAAAGAGAAACAGAGACAGATAGACAAGGAAAACAGTTTTTAGTCTAGTCAGTTGAAGAGAAAAATCTTGAAGACTTAGTTATCCTAAGAAGGTAAACTATCTAAAAAATGTCTTTAAAAATCCCCATATTTTAAGCTAGTCTTATGATTTCTCAGGCCTGTCTCATGATTTCTGACTGTTGCTGGGTTTTTTTTACCGCTTTTGGGAACTAAAGATACAACTAAAGATACAAACAGATCTTACGATGATAGGCTGAGAGACATGGGACTCTTTAGCCTGGAAAAGCGCAGGCTCAGGGGTGATCTGATGGCCACCTATAAGTTTATCA
>NW_017728886.1:204538838-204543369 GCF_001723895.1 Crocodylus porosus | reverse complement strand
AGCACCTACATTGAACACCTTCAAGAGTAAATTGGATGCTTATCTTGCTGGGATCCTATGACCCCAGCTGACTTCCTGCCCTTTGGCCAGGGGGCTGGACTCGATGATCTCCCGAGGTCCCTTCCAGCCCTGATGTCTATGAAATTTTAAAAAGGTGCTTGATCATCTAAAGATATGGAGAAAGTTTCAAGATTGCCTAAGCCTATTAGGTCTTTCAGTTCCACTGCTTTTCACAAAAGTTAGTATAGCTGCCTTAAAGATAGCATTTTATTTGGGAATTTGGGCTGCCTATTATCACTGCCTCTGGGAATCCTGTCACTGTTTCATCTCTCTCCCCCACATCCACTGAACTACATGAGTGAAGGAAGCAGTTAAAAACTACAAGTCTTATTTCCTTTATGAACTCTTTATAACTGGACTTGATGTGGCATAGACTGGCTTTATATAAAGCCTTGCTAGTCCCACAGCAGGTTTCTGGAATTTGTGCTATCTTGCCCCATCCATCTAGTGACAGCATTGTCCACGTGGGAGTGTCACATGCCTTTCTCCTACCCCAGCTCTCTGTTTTTAAAATGATCTTCACCTACTTCCTTTTTTCTCTGTTTGCCAAATGGCAGGTGAAGGATAAGGAGAAACATACGATAAACATGCATCTAAAGAATCTCCAGTGAGATCCCAAGGAAGTGCTAATATGAAGATATTCTCTCATCTCAGCCCCCTCTGCATCCTCTATTATCTCTTAATTGTAGGGGAAGCTGTATAGTCAGCAGAAAAAGAATCTGCTGCTGAATCAATAAGAGAAGGTGGTTTGACTACAGTTTCTGTAGAAGAGAGTCTGAAATTCAATCATTTTACAGACTGAATCTGGCACATCTGAAAAGCAAGATCAGGTTCCTGAAACAATGACTAATCGTGTGCAACAAACAGCAAGCTGGACAGTCAAAGTTGGGTGTAAAGATTTTTAAATTATGAGGTAAAAATAAAATTATGCATTTTAAAGTTAATATAAGACAGTTTATTAATAGAGAAAGGGACTAGGAAAATGAAGCCTGGTATTATTGGATAACGCTGGATATTTGAAAATTCTTAATAATGCTGTGTTTGGTTAACATGAATTGAGTGGTACTTCACCAAGCATCCACAGACCCTGATATTGATGACTACTGATTTAAGCACTGCTTAAGAATGTACCTGTCCCAAGAGAATCTAAATTGGCAAGACAAAACAAGTGAAAGGGAAGAGAGGCACAAAAAGTAAGGTGCCTGTTCAGAGTTGTATAGTAAAGTGATTGCTATATGGAAATGGAGCCCAGGTATCCTGAGTCCCAGTCCACTAGATTCTGTCCACTACCATAGTATGCCTCTTGAATATTTGTTGTTGTTTCATATTTAGTCCAATCTTCAAAACTTTCTTTAACTATTATTGGCCCCAGCCCTAGCCCCACATGCTGGATGCAGCACACAAAGCCAGCCTGATGCATGCTGCATATGGCATGTGGGGCTTGACCCAGCATGGGTGACTGGTGCCTCCTGAGTCAGCGATTGGGGGTGGGGAGGGGAGAAGGGGTCCCCTGTGGCCAATTGTGCTGACTGAGAGGGGGTCCCCCAGCAGCCAATTTCACTGACCGCTTTTGCTGACAGCTCTGCTCCACAGCCAGTGCTCACCGGGGGTGGGGGGGCATCGGTGCTCCCCCCTGCCCATCACCTAAACAGGAAGCGTGGCCTGACGTGGGGTGCACCAGTGCTCTCTGGGGGTGCATGTACACCCCTGTGCACCCCTATGTGTTGCCACTGTGACCCATCACATGTGCTATACACAGGACTAGTCTGGAGTGTATGTTGCATGTAGCCAGACTAGCCCTGGACTCTGGATCCATGGTCAATCCAGACTGTGCCCACAGACTGGATTCAGTATTTGGGGCCAGTCCAGGCTGGGCGCTGCATGGGAACAGATTGGTGTGCCCAATCTGGGCTATGGACTGGCCCCATGCTCCTCATCCAACCCCATGACCCTCATCCAGCCCAAACTCATGGGCTAATTGAGTTTGCTGCCCGTGTCTTAGCTTTTATTCATTCAAAGCTCTTAGAATGCTTAGTGTGACAGTTCTGTGAATGACTCTGAGGGCATCAGGGTACAAATATAGAAGGTGAAAAGTCTTTCTTGTTTTTAAAATGATTTGTATCTTTCCTGATAGGAAGAAAGTTGTTCTGGCACCAAGAAATATGGTTTGGGTTGTATATGCTTCATTATAGTCTTTCTGCTTCTCTACTTCATTTCTGACCCTGGCAAGATTTGGACTGGTTCAAGATAAAATAAAAATATTTAACTAATACTTAAAATTGAACCCAAGATTTTTTTTTTTCTTATCTTCTCAGGTGTTTTAAGGATGAAGATGATGTAGCTGATGATTAGAACTTGTCTTCTTTTGCCCAATTATACATTTACTATTCTGTTACAATGTACTGGTTTTATGGTGCCTCACAAGATGCTTAATGTGCAACAGTATACGAATACAAGCAGATTCAAACCATTGGTCAAAACGGTTTAACAATGAGAATACTAATAATAGTAGGTGCTTTTGTCAATACATTTAGACTTTGGGGCTGATTTATACCAATTGGGAATTAATGTAAAATGTACCACAATTTGAATCATAGAGAAGTAACACTGGAAAAGCCCTCTGGAGGTCATCTAATCCAACCCCCTGCCTGAGGCAGGATTATCCCTATCCAAACGTGAGTCCAAAATTACTTCAAATTTAAAATAACACCCCAATAAATTAAATACAAGATACAAAATTTATAATTTATTATAATTTTCCATGTCTAGAATCTAATTTTTGGAGAGTCATCATAAATTCCTTCCTTCCTCCTCCATTGCAGTAGCAGTGAAAGTAGCCATAGGAGGGCAAGGGAAAGGCAGGTTGCAGGGAGTGGCCAGACCCCTGCTCCTTGCCACCTGTCTCCCTCACTTGCACCCCTACTGCCTGCCCCTATGCTGCAATTCAGCAATCTGTAAAGAAGAAATAATCAATTCAGACAGGAGGCTCTCTCACAACTTGAAGGAATATCAGGGTAGAAAAGTTAGACAGATGAAAGTAGCAGTAGACAAAACTGAATGGTCTGAAATTAGTCTTAAAATACACAAATCAAGTAAAGCGAGGTACACAAATAATCATAAACAGGATATGGCACTTCATAATTATTTTGTATAATGGAATTCTCTCCAATTTTGGACAGATTCCACATATCATTGAAACCCCAGATAGTTAAATAATAAAAGATACACAGTGCTTAATTGCAGCTGGCAGTTAAAAAAAAAAAAGCAGCATTCCTGCTATATTTAAATTGAATGGATTTAAAAATGAGTATATGGTAAAACTGATTTCCCACTGTTTATTTGCCACATTTTTCAAACAAGTAAAGAGAAAGCATGTTTCCCTTGAAAAATGGAGAAGAGACTCCCATTTTCTGCCTCTGTATACAGGGGAAATTTTTAACAAATATATACAATTGTAGCTTATACCCATTAGTTTTCAAACCAGATATTTCACTCACTGGGGCAGGATGACAAGCAACATTTTTGCCTGTCAAACAGTAACAAAGTAGCTGAAAGGAAAGTAAGAGCAATATAGCCTCTAAACAAATTGAGGAGTCAAGGAAAAAGACTGAAGGGTAGACGTCAGTGATCAGGAAGCCTGTCTGAGACAATGCTGGGTTCAATGCATGCATACAGAACAGCAATTCTTGGACATTGCAACAATTTTTACTTTAATTTGTAGATGAACTGGGTGTTCAGAGTGTGCAGAGGTACCCAGCTCTAATGTTCAATGTTCCTCCAGCTCCTGTCAAGCTTTGAAGGCTTAGAATGTATAGCTGAATAATTGGCAACATTTGCATGACTGACTTCCACTACAGAGTGGAAATAGAAAAGTTTTAGTAACATTAGTGTGCTTCCAAACCAGTAGTGGAACAAAAGGGAAAGCAACTGGGAAAGCAGCCCTTGGTACCAACTTGGGGGCAGGAGAGGACTTTGGGGGTGAAGTGGGGAGCAGTAAAAATAGCAGCAGCTGTGCTGCCAGCTTGACCGCTGCTGCACGACAGCACCTGATGGTACCCCATGCATGACTGCTAGCCAGGACACTTAAGTCCCCACTTATGCCCAAACAAAGGGTGAAAGTAGAGGTGGTAAGGCTTGTTATCAACCAGGTGTTTAGCCTATTGAAAGAATGGCTAAACTTGTTGATACAGTGCCTGTAGGTAGACAGTATTTCCACTCTGGGGCATCTGTAAACATTTGTTAAAGGCTCTTGAAATATTCCTCTTATAACTCCAACTTTCTTTAACCAAATATCTTTCTAGTATACATAAAATAATTTATGTATCATATTTATTTATGAGAAATAACTCACAAATGAAATAAATTTGTTACTCAGTTGTTCATAGATTTCATAGACATTAGGGCTGGAAGGGACCTCGGGAGATCATCGAGTCCAGCCCCCTGCCCAAAGGGCAGGAAGTCAGCTGGGGTC
>NW_017728886.1:204486636-204538827 GCF_001723895.1 Crocodylus porosus | reverse complement strand
TCCACATCGTTAATGAAGATGTTGAACAGTATGGGTCCCAGGACAGAGCCTTGAGGGACCCCACTGGTCACAGGGCACCATGATGAGTGCCATAAATTCACTTCCACTTAGAGTACCTGTTAACTTTAGCACTACTACTGGCTACTGTGGTGAATAACTATTTCAGTTATATGAAGTTGATGAATGGAATCATATGCATCTTACATGCAGTTTGTGGTTTGTACTTCACACCATCACTAGGTAACAAGGAACAAGTAATAATCTAATTACCAGGAACAAATGACTACCCCAGACTAGATACAGACAGATGAAACCTAAACTGGTGCAATGCACATTGTTGAAGTTTTATTCCCAATACTTTTAGCGCGAAAGGATCCACAAGTTTTGGAAAAGTTATCCCATGTTAGGAGTTTGCATCATCTGCTTGTATCACTTTGTATACCAGTGTAATGGTACTTAAAATAGTGTAAATGTGTCATCTATCCAGGCCTTGAAAAACCCTAATAAACTTCTTACATCCACAATAAAATCCACCTATCTTCCATTTTGTTTACTAAATCTTCTTGCCATACTTACTTAATTTATTCATGTATTTTGACTGCAAAGCACAGTAATACATAAGAATATCTATCCAGGGCTCTAGCAAATAATTGAAAGTGCAATAGAACTAAGATCTGAATAGTAACAAAGAAACAGCCTCTCACTATGCAAAAAAAGTCTCCCCACCTCACATTCCACAAAATCATAACTCTCAACATGAAATAACTCAACCTACAAACACCTGGCCAAATAGACTGGTTTTACAGGATGCATTTCTAAATTAGTTAAAATATCAGCTCATTTTGTCCTCATATTTGATCTTGAAGTGAAGTCATAGTGCTACATTTGTGACATCCCATTCATTTCCATGGAAACAGATTGCTATTTCACAAATACAGAATTATATGGCTTCCCTGTGGGATAAAGAGAGAGAGAAGCTGAGTTCTGGGGGAGAAAGCTTGTATCAAAAACTGTATTAATATTAATGTTACTAGTAACTACATATTTATAGAAAAATATACATTAGCATATTTACTACAAATGTGAAAATCTCCCTTTAAATTCTAGTTGTGATGTTTGAAATGAAATATATGACACTAGTGTTTAGTAATTAGCAATGCATCAATCATAATCCATACTTTTTTTAACAGGCCATTATACAGCCCTACACTATCTTGCCTTTGCCTTCTCTCCATGCTCATCTCTTCCCACTCCATTCAAGTCATAACAATCATTACCCCCTATATGTCCTTCAAAATCTCATCTCACACCTTCTTCTATTCAGTGCTATATTCTTGGATCCTATTACCAACCCCACTCCTCCAAATCTTTGATCGTCTGCTTCATCAATCATTTCTTTATACGTCCTTTACAGGAGTATTTTAGCTTTACATCATTTACCTCTGCTCTTAACATACAGAAGAAAATGTTCAAAAAGGAAAAAAAAACACTTGGAACCAAGGGAGGGTGGGTGATAGCAGTGGAGAGAAAAGGTGTGTATTGTTTGTGCCACCTATGTTGTTTATCTACAGGGCACAATTCAGTGTCATGTAGAACAACGGTCTTAACCTTTTTTGTACCAGGACTCATTTGTAAACATCAACAGCCAGTCCTGTCCTAGTGCCCCTCACTCCAAACCCACTGCCTGCTGCCCCCAGGCCCCAGCCCTCCAGTGTATGGGGCCTGGGGGACCCCCAGCAGCCCCTTGCAAGCTGGAATTCTATCAGCCTGCAAGAGGAAACCCACAGTTTTTGACATTTTTCTCCTTTAAAGGAGAATTCCTTTTTCATAGATGTAGAGTTGGAAGGAACCTAAGTAGATCTTCAAGTCGACCCCCTGCCTGGGCGGGAGAGAATACTGGGCTCATATGACCCCAGCTAGGTAACTATCAATCCTCCTCTTAAAGACCCCCAAGGTAGGAGCCAGCACCACTTCCCTTGGAAGTTGGTTCCAGATCCTAGCCACCCTGACTGTGAAGCAGTTCCTTCTAATGTCCACCCTGAACCTACTCTCAGACAACTTATGGTTGTTATTCCTCGTTTCTCTGGGAGGTGCTTGGGGGAACAGGGTCTCTCCCATTCCCCACTGGTCCCCCCTGTTAAGTTTATAGATGGCCACCAGGTCCCCTCAGTCTTCTCTTGTGAAGGCTGAACAGGTTCAGGTCCCATAGCCTCTTCTCAGAGGACAGCAGGGTAGACCCTATAATTATGCGAGTGGCCCTCCTCTGGACCCTCTCCATGCTGTCCACATCCCGCCTGAATTGCAACAGCCAGAACTGGACACTGTACTCCAACTGTGGCCTGACCAGTGTTGCATAGAGGGGGAGGATCACCTCCCTGGCCCTGCTTGTGATGCATCTGTGGATGCAGGACAAGGTACGTTTAGCCTTCCTGACTGCTTCCTCACATTGGCGGCCCATGTTCATTTTGGAATCGATAATGACTCCAAGATCTTTTTCTGCCACTGTGCTTTTGAGAAGAGAGTTCCCCAGCCTATAGATATGTTGCTGGTTCTTACTGCCCAAGTGCAGTACCCTGCGCTTGTCAGTATTGAATCTCATCCTATTCTCATCTGCCCACCCCTGTAACATGTCCCGGTCCAGCTGGATCCTGTCCCTCTCTTCTAGCATGCCCATCTCACCCCAAATCTTGATGTCATCAGCGACACCAAAAAAGCTTTTAAAGTTTATTCACAACCCTGTCATATATTCTTGAGACCCACTTTTCGGGTGTGACCAACAGGTCATGAAACGCTGATGTAGAGAACACCAAGCTAGTTCTAAATAAACTAGCTTGGGTACCAAAAACAATACTGCAATATTAATGTGGTTCTCTGCCCAGCCTAATTAAACTTACTGTGAAGTGAGGTGTATTAGCCACTTTGCTAGCGTGACTAGACTGGTTCTAGCCCCTAACCTAGCTCACGGATTGCTACATGGTACTGTATTATGCCATGTAGGCATATTAAGTGTTTCTTCAATCACTGAGTTTAATTGATGTTTAGTTATATATCCTTGAAAGCTGTTTTAATTCACACAAACTACTGGTAACTCCAAGGAGTTGATCAGGTTACTAGAGATTGCTGAAGTATGACATGACACCAGCAAGACCTTATTTCACTCTACATCACAGGCTACGGGACAGGAAAGTGCAATGTAATGACAAAATTACACCCCTCTCCTGGCACCATTCAGGACCAACCACAACTCAGAAAGTTTATGAGTGGAAATCTTTAGTTTCTGGAGCTATTTTGAGTGACTTTAAACACAAATATTAGATTAATGTTTTTCATTTCTATTAGTAAAGACCCTAGCTTGTTGCTAATTGTATACAAATACTCCATAATTATCTCAGCTCATAAAAAACACTATTCCTACCTGGTCCTTGATGTTTACTAGTGCCTAAAGTAAGGATACAGTCCCTCATTCTTTTTCTCAGAAACTCAGGTGCTACTAAAGTTGTGAAGAATATTTCACAAAGAATCTGTCATCATGCTTAAGACAAGAACAGCTAATTCATTTGCCCTCATCAATGGCCAATGAGCAAAGGTAATAGTTTCTAAGTAGAGTGAGAGATCCTCTAGAAACAGTGAACAAGCAGCCCTTGATCTACAAAGGCTTATATCCAAAGAAATTACTCATGGGGGGAAATGATGCAAAAGCAAAGTGTGTTAGCATAGGGACAAGGGAAGTGGCATGTTCAGAACCAAGGTAACTATATAGGATAGACCAAGTGGAGGAGAGGAGATGTAAAACAGTATATAACAGAGGTGTAACTGCACAGTTCTGTGCCCTGAGTACCAGCTGAGGTTGGTGGCAGTGGCCAGGCCAGCAGCACAGCGGCAGCTATTTTCTCTGCCCTCCTCCGAGTCGCCTCCACTCTTAGTTATGCTACTGGTATACAAATAAGTTCTTATCTGTAATTTATTTACAAGGAGGCAAATTCAAGCTGTGAGTCTGAGATACAGAAGTTACAAAAGTTTAAGGCATGTTGTGTGGGTTGACCAGAAAGATATTATGTGTTTGTGCAACCAGGTTTTCAGAAGCCAACAGGAAAAAATACAAAACAAACAAAACTTAATGGCACAGCAGAGGCAAGAGAAGAAAAGGCTAGTCCTTGGAATTTGCTTAGGAAACAGGAATTTTTCAGCGTACAAATTTATTCCCACCCAAAATGGAAAAACTTATTTTATTGCAAATAAAGTACTGACAATGTAATTGTATTATTATATAAATTAGAATACTTTAATATTAACATATGTAGAATGTATTAAAGTGTGGCTTTGCAGAGCCATAGTCTGAAAAACAAACATGCATTGAAATACAAGATATGAAGCCAAATAGTCTAACTAAAAATATATATTTTAAAACCTCAGTTATCTGAGGTTCTATATGAATTTCATATATATATTTTACATGTAGTTGCTATGGGACCAGACCTTGCTCCTAAGTTCTAGTTCTTAGGAAAGTAGATCCTAGTGTAGGTGGTGGGACTATATATGTGAAAGAGGATTGCAGGATGCCTCCATATACATATATAATATATGTGTGTCTTATATGTTGGACAAAGTTAATCAGCTTTACAGTTTCAATGTTAACATGTTACAGAGGCCAGCAATAGACCAGGGGCCAACATGGAGGTCCCCATGTACTTCTAGGTATTTTGGAGTTGTCTAAACAAGATGATGTTAAAATTGGATAAGTTCTTCATTTGTACTTGTCAGTCATTTTCAGTTGTTTGCATTATTGCTCCCTCATTTAGAAGTGACAGGGATTTAGGAGTGGGGCTAAAGCGTTTAGGGGCACAGGTGGTGTTTTCTTTGATTCTCCCAGTCTCAGGCTATGGGTGGAGGAGGGAGAGGAGGATAGAGTAGCGAACCAAAGACTGTGGCGCTGGTGTCATCGGGAAGGCTTTGGCTTCTATGACCGCAGTCCACTCTTTGGTGAGACAGGCAGCGAGCTGCTGGGAAGAGATGGCCTCCACTCTCTCCATTGGGGAGGAGGCCCTTCTCAGCCAGACTAGCTACCTGCTCCACTGGGCTTTAAACTGAACCCACCAGGGGATGGGGGGACTACTGCCACTACTGGCCGGCTGAGCAACCCTTGCAAAGCCAGCAGGTCAAGGCACTTATGGGAGCCCACTCCTGTTCAGCCCTGGAACAAGCGGTAGACAAGGCATGAGCCCCTAGAGGAACACTTGTGTGCCTGTACACAAACAGCAGGAGCTTGGGGAATAAACAGGAGGAACTTGTCCTCCTTCTTAACACAAATAATTATTATGTCATAGGGATAACAGAGACCTGGTGGGACTCCACCCATGACTGGGCCACAAGTATAGACAGCTATACCCTGTACAGGAGAGATCTAGTGGGCAAAAGGGGCGGGGGTGTAGCTCTCTGTCAAGAAAAGCTACGTGTCCCTGCAAGCTGACATTGGCACTCAGGGTGGACAACTGGATATCCTCTGGGTTAAAATCCATGGGGAACACAGCAGAGGGGACACAGCGGTGGGAGTCTATTACAGAACTCAAACCCAAAATCAAGAGCTTGACCAGGAGTTCACCAGGGAATTGGCTGAGGCTGCATGCTCCTGGTCCATGGGGGACTTCAACTACCCAGATGTCTTGTGGGAAGAGCGCTTGGCCAAATCCACGTGGTCGCAAAGCGTCCTTTCGTGCGTGAATAAGCACTGACACAAGAAGTCTATGGGCCAACAAGAGGTAAAGCACTTCTCAAACTGGTACTGGCAACCAGGGACGACCTAATAAGCTACCTAACGATCAAAGGGAAGCTGGGTGACAGTGACCACAAGCTGATCACCTTCACCATCTGCTGTAAAGCTGGCAAGTCAGTCAGCAGTACAGGAGTCCTCAACTTCAGGAAAACTGACTTTGACAAGCTCAGGAGGCTTGTCAGTGAGGCCCTGAGGGACCACGACCCCATAGGGAGAGAAGTTCAGGAAGAGTGTTTGCTCATTAAGGGAGCAATCCTCGATGCACAAACTAAGGCTATTCCGTCTTGGAGGAAAGGCAGCAAAAGGGCACAGCAGCCCCCTTGGTTCAGGAACTAGCAGACCGCCTGCATCTAAAAAGAAAGACCTACAAAGGATGGAGGATGGGATCCACCTCCAAGGAGGAATATTCTGCAATGGTCTAGACCTGCAGGGAGCGAATCAGGAGAGCCAAGGCTGCAACTGAACTCCAACTAGCTACAAGTGTCAAGGATAATAAAAATTCTTTTTTCAGATAATGGGGAACCGGAGGGAAAGCAAGGGTAACATTGGACCCCTGCTAAACCAGATGGGACAACTGACAACTAACACCCAGGAAAAAGCCAACCTGCTAAATGGGTACTTTGCGTCAGTCTTTCACCAGTCCCATGGGATGCCCCTGCCCATTATGGGACAGGGAGGCCTGGGTGAGGGAGATTCCTTGCTCTCCAACAGTGCTGACCTCATGAAGGAACATCTTGAGAGGCTGGACACCTTCAAGTTCAACCAGCCCTGACTGTATACGCCCCAGGGTACTCAAGGAGCTGGCTAGCATCATAGCTCAGCCCTTGGCATGGATCTTTGAGAACTCCTGGTGCTCTGGTGAAGTGCCCGAAGACTGGAAGAAGGCCAATGTGGTGTCTATCTTCAAGAAAGGGAGGAAAGTGGATCTGGCAAAATACAGGCCCATCAGCCTGATCTCTATCCCAGGGAAGGTTTTAGAAAAGGTTATCAAAGAGGCCATTCTTAACAGACTGGCTAATGGCAACATCCTGAGGGATAGCCAGCACGAGTTTGTTGTGGGTATGTCTTGCTTGACCAATTTTATTTCCTTTTACGACCAGGTGACCTATCACCTGGACAAGGGAGAAGAGATTGATGTCGTATATCTTGGTTTAAAAAAATTCTTCAGTCTGGTATCCCATGATCATCTCTTGGCAAAACTGGCCAACTGTGGTCTCGGGTCCACCACTTTCTGCTGGATGGGGAATTGGCTTCGTGGTTGAACCCAGAGGGTGGTGGTTGATGGAAGTCAATCGTTGTGATGCCCTGTGACCAGTGGGGTTCCTCAAGGCTCTGTCCTGGGACCCATACTGTTCAACATCTTCATTAATGATGTAGACATTGGTATCAGAAGTGGACTGGCCAAGTTTGCCGATGATACAAAACTTTGGGGTAAAGCATCTACACAAGAGGACAGGAGGGTGATCCAGGCAGACTTTGACAGGCTTAGGAAATGGGCAGATGAGAACCTGATGGTATTTAATGATGAAAAATGCAAGGTTCTCCACCTTGGGTGGAAAAACCTGCAGCATCTTTATAAGCTCGATAGTGCTACACTGGCTAGCACTATGCATGAAAGAGACTTCGGGGTCATGACTGACCACAAGTTGAACATGAGCCTTCAATGTGATGCAGCTGCTAGTAAAGTGAGCAAAATGCTGGCTTGCATCCATAGACGATTCTCAAGCAAATCCCAGGTCGTTGTTCTCCCATTGTACTCGGCCTTGGTGAGGCCACAGCTAGAGTACTGTATCCAGTTTTGGGCTCCACAATTCAAAAAGTATGTGGAGAAGCTTGAGAGAGTCCAGAGGAGAGCCATGCGCATGATCGGAGGTCAGGAAAACAGACCTTATGATGAGAGGCTGAGAGCTATGGGACTTTTCAGACTGGAAAAGCGCAGGCTCAGGGGCAATATGATGGCCACATATAAGTTTATAAAGGGTGTTCACCAGGATCTTGGGAATGTTTGTTCACCAGAGCGCCCCAAGGGATGACAAGGTCGAAAGCTTATAAACTCCTCCAAGACCATTTCAGGCTGGACATAAGGAAGAACTTCTTTACTGTCCAAGCCCCCAAGGTCCGGAACAGCCTGCCATTGGGGGTGGTTCAAGCACCTACTTTGAACGCCTTCAAGAGAAATCTGGATGCTTATCTTGCTGGGTTCCTGTGGCCCCAGCTGACTTCTTGCCCCTGGGGCAGGGGGCTGGGCTCGATGATCTTCGGAGGTCCCTTCCAGCCCTAATGTCTATGAAAAATCAAGTTTGAGTACCTATAGGAATGAAGCTACAGCAGTATGGGCTATCTCCCCAACTATTCAGGGTCCCGAATGGCCTTGAACAGCTTGTGCTGAAGTTCTGGCTTCATTGCAGTTGGCATCTGAGGTAAGTGGATCAAAGCTAACCTTTGTGTATATCCACATGCTACAACGATGTCTCTGATTACCGTAAAGATCTATCCTCACTAGAACTTTCTCCTTGGTACTGGAGCATATTTTGCTTAATAGCTGGTTTGTGGGAAGTGTGTTCCTGGATATCATTTGGGGTCAGAAGTATTTCTATAGTTTTGATAACAGAAGGCTCCTGACTGGCAAGAACTATCATATTTGTATATTAGGATTAATGTTAGATTTTGAGTAACTACTCAGCCATAATTGACTGGGTGCTCAGAGCTATTGTCCCTGTGTTTTGTTTGAAAGTTGGTATCTACAGAAATAACATTCATAGACCTTTTCTGAACCTCTCTCTTTATTACAAGTCTCTGAGTGAATAAATACAGTACAACTTACACTGTATACATACAAAACCGCTGTGTACATACATCGCAGCAGCCTGTCATTTTTAACTATTACAATAATTCCTGAAAAAAACAAAGTAACTGTTCATATTATTTAAAGTGTCACTGTTACATTAGTGAATTCACAGGGGTAGAAGTTGATAGTAATACTATATTATTACGAGTAAAGATAGAATTGGAATCTGAAAAGGAATGGTTTTAAGGTCAATTCTTCAGTTAAAGTATAGCACTTAGCATCTTCAGAGGGATGTGTAGGCATTAACTAATTAACTATAAATGCATCCATGTGAGGTAGTTTGGTATTTTTATCTGTATTTTATACATAAGAGAAATGAAGCAAAGTGATCAAAGCCAACATTTTCAAACTGTGCTGACTGAAGTCAGGCATCAATATTGCCAAGTACTCAGTTCTTCTGTGCTCTGAAGGCACAGACAGAAGTGCAGCTCCCTGGTCTAACTCATAGCACTTCACAGAAAGTGCCATGAATTAGATTGACCCAACAAATGTTAGCAGGGGAAGGAGATCTGTTCTGGGGTTCCCCACTCCTGGATTAGAACTCCAGTGGTGGTTGGGGGGGGGGGAGGGGCTCCAATCCACTCATCCCACCCTCCAGTACCAGCTGGGCAACTCACAGAATGAGCTCCCTCCAATCCCTTCCCCCTCTTCCATTCTAAAAACAGCACTGGGAGCAGGGCTGGGTTGATGTAGCCCAGTCCTGTTCCCGGCACATGCAGACACAAGTTAATGAAGGTGCTCTCCTTTGGAGTACCTTCATCTGAACCCTTATATAATAAGGGTTCAGATTGTTATGGGATTGGGCCCTTTTAAAGCACTTTGTAGGCATGCACTTGCATTAGGTCATGGCTATAAAGTGCTTTCAGGGGCCAGATTGGGCAAAAATTGTCACTTCTGCCTGTGCCTTGAATGTCAGCCACAGAAACCATGAGAGTTTTTCAGGGAAGTCTGAGTACTCATTTCATTATGCCAAACAACCCTAGGAACAGTCATCTTCTTGAATCAAGTAGCTACCCCTGTCTACAACAGTAGAGGCAACCTTTTTGGTAGGCAAACTACAAATTAGCTCAGCAGCCTCTGAGTGCCACACTGATCCTTTTCCTTTACCCAACCTGCTGCTCAGCTTTCTGTTCCTTGCCCTGTGATCCCTGCCCAATCTGATCCTCTGCTTTCTGCTCCCTGCCCTATGTGCTACTGTGATGCCTGTCCACTTCCAAGTCTACCGAATGCCATACAGAGCCTGCCCATGTCATTTGTGACACCCTTGCCACAGGTTGGCCCCCTGTGGTCCATCTACTCTAAAAGACAGTTTTATACTCGCATCTAATCAGGAGCCACCAACTGAAGTCTTGCCTTTTTTGAAATTGGGTGCAATTTTTTTAAATTGGGTGCACAAACTAAGCATTTAAATCTATCTTTAAGCACCTAAATCAATAGTCATTTTTTTCAGAAGTACTGAACTTCTGCAGTTCCCATTAACTACATACACTTGAGGTGTGTACAGAGGTTACATCTTTCATGTGAGGAGGCCCCCAAAAGCACTCTGTAGCCATAGCACAGCAAATATTCCCAGCAGCAGAGCACTTTTAAAATGCCTGCTCACACAAAAATGTAACCCTGGTCTGATGAAGTATCAGATAGGAGTGCAATAAGACAGAGGTCCTTAGGGTTAAATTTGGGCGATTCCACCTATATCCCATGTGGCTTTTCAGGCTGGACTGGTGCTCATGTGGGTGAACAGCAGCCCAGTCCCATCCCTGGAGCTATCAGAGAGATAGCTAGGGGGAAGGGGGAACATGCATGGCAAGAGGGATCCTTTCCCCCACTGCCATACCCCACACGAGTGTCTTGACAGCAGTAGCTTCATGACTGCCCTACCTGGAGCTAGAGTGGTGGTGGTGGGGAAATGGAGACCCCCTGCTTTGTAGGCCTAGCCCAGCTCCCCACAAGACCACAGCAGAGGTAGCTGGGCTGGGCCTGTGACGTAGTGGGGCTCTGTTCCTCCCACCTCTCCCCTGCCGCTGCTGACAGTTGCCAGCTGGCAGGAGCGGTGGGGCTGGGGAGACGGGTGGTCTGGCAGCCTCCAGGGAGGCTGCTGGAGCACCCTTACCAGCTGACCTGGGACAGTATGGGCAGGCTCCGAGCCCCCCACACCTGTTGGGTTCAATGGTGCTTTAACTCATAGCACTTTGTGTAAAGATCATGCCTTCAATGAGTCTTCCTTCACTAAGCCTTCGTGCTACTCTACATGCATGTATGTGTACATACATGCCTTGAGAGGCCTATTCACAATTCAGAGAAAAGAATAGTTTGCAGGTAAACAACAAAATTGTTTTTCCACAGTCTCCAAAAGTTTCGTTCTCCAAAACACTAATATTAACTCAAACTTTGGGGAGAAAAATGCATGTGACAAATTGGGGCAAACAAGATCTTATGGGAAACAATAAAGCTTAAAGCAATGTTTTTCATCCACATGAACCGTTCCTATACTCAAAAACAAAGAACTTGGTGTGGCAGAATTTAAGTGGCTCTCTGGCAGCAGAGACTCTGTAGTTCTGTTGCTGTGGAGTTAATCCTAATGTAGGATAAAAGATAGCTGCCTTTTTGCTTCATCCCCTGGACAACCACTTTATGTAAACAAATAGCTGTTTTATTCTCATTGATGAAAAGTAGTTCATACCAACAGTGTCAATTGAGCATGTGCCAAAAGAACAAGTGGTGTCAGCACATTTCTTATGAGGCTGGATGTCAGCATCACAACAATTCATTTGTCTTGATGTGGAAACACAAAAGTTAATTAAACTGTGCTCTAGGGATGAACTTAAGAACAAAGTTGGTTTCTGAATCACAAGGATGATAGCACATTAATCTACAGGAGCAGATTGTATTTTTTGCAATGTTTTTAATCTCGTCCATCTGTCAGTCACCTCATGACTCACTCCACCCCTCTCAGCATCCTAGCATTTGTCCTCTTCCTGTTTCTCTTTCCCTTTTCCTACTGGTTCTCTTTTCCCATTCTAGATGCAGTAATCCCTCTATAGCTCCATAAGCTGAACCTGCTCGTCTTCCCTTTACAATCCTACTGGGACAAATCCCGATGCTATATTTGCATCATCCTCTGGCTGCCCTTCAACCCTGCGATATATGTTCTACTCATGGACTTCCTCCATCTCCTGCAACTATACCGTATTAAGTCTCCTGACATACAGTCCCAACCTGCCTTTCCACTCTAGCTGTCCCAAAAGCCTCCTGATTTCATCTGCCATACCTTTGCTGTTATATTTTGTTACAAGTTGGCAGTCAGTCCTCAGTTGTGCTGGAGTGGCACTCTGGTGACTCTCTGTAGTGCTCATCAGGGAGCTCTCTTGAGGATGCCTCTGCTAAAATCACTGCATGATAAGCCACTGCAAGCCCCTTGCACAGTGCTTTCTAAATCCAAAAGCATGCCTCAGAAACTCCAAAGATGCAAACAAACCCCAAATGAAAACAGCCCAGTTCAGAGGTGCCTTGCCCTTGCTTGCTGGCTTCTGTCAATTCTAGCTCATCAGGGTTTACTCACTATTCACTGCTGTATAGCAGATTGCATCCAGACAATTCCTTCTCCCTTCCTGGTCCAGGCCATGCTGCCCTGCTCTGCTTCAGAGCCATGTTTATACAGCTGGGTGCTTCTGGGACACAGAAGTCTGGTTTTTAAAGGAGTCCTTTCCCTTTTCCCTGGCTTTTCTCTCGTAATAGTAAGAAGGCTAGTAACTAGGCTCCATACAAGATCTTGCCAGTTTCGGAGAGGAAATTAACAAAAACATGATACAACTTTCTTCCCCTTACGTCTTTATTCTTTTCCTCCTCCCCTTTCTGCACAGCTTTCCTTTTCCCTCCATCAAAGATTTTGTCTGCTCTCTCTCTCTCTCCCATATCATTGTCTCAGTGATCCTGTCCCATCATATTTCCTAATCTTCTCCACTCTCATTCACTTCCTTATTCTTCTCCATAACCTTTCAGTTTTGTCTATCATTCACTAAAAAAATATTGCTTCCCACCTCTAATCAATGCAGATTGCCAGCCTCCAGCAGCCACTTGTTAAATTTTCAGAACGCGCGCCTTTATGCTGCCTCCCCTCCACACACAGGAGCAACTATTAACATCTGAAAAATGGCTTCACTGCCTTCTCTAAACCTTTTTTCCTTTGATGCTTAAAAAAATATATATATATTTGTTAGGCTACTAGCATGCTAAAGCAACAGTGACTGATATTGCCATCATGCTAACCAATATTGCCTGATACTCTATCTGTTGCATTATATCCAAATGATAAGCTTGGATGCAGGAAACATCAGTGCTGTACAGCAAAAAACATGAGCACGATGGGATACTGACCTATGAACAGGGTTCCTAGATGTTCCAAAGAACAATCAGACTTTTAACCTCACTTCCTCAAACAAATTGGTAATTTTCTTTCCAAATGTTACCATTTCCCTTTTTGCTTATGGTTTTGAAAGTGCAGAATTTATAGAAATCTGTTTGGCAGTCCTTGGTAAAGGAAAAGTGTGTAAAATTCTTTGTTATTGTTGATCCTAGTAGGATTTCTCAAGAAAACACAGTGAAAGGCAGCAATACTTAATATGTAAACAGTCTCAGTTAGGGACTTGAAGTGTGTTCCACTGCTGTATTCCATGACATACTGAAAGGGAAAGGTAGAAGATCTCTGCTTTATTTACTGTGCAAGCAGGTGCTGACATTTTAATCCCTAAAACAAGTGATTCACATATATGGAATAATACATGGATATTTAGAAAAGATGCAGCATTTGCAAAAGTCAAAAGCTAGATACTAGACTTATCATGAATACTTTTGCCATGGAGATTAAATGTAAAAGTAACATCTACAATCTCTTACGTCAATGTCTTTCAATCTCATCAAGTTCTGTCTATGCTCTTCCACAATGTTTCATGAGTTGTGCTCCGTTTCAGTGGGCAAGGTTACAAATAGCACCTTATTCTGTAAAAATACTGCCATGTGTAAATTGAAGAATACTGTATATCTACTGACTGTGGGTATGGTAGATATTATTGAGCATAAGCTTTATGGATCAAAAGGCTCTAAAGCTGGACCTTGGTCCAGACTGCATTTGCAAAGATTACAAGTGGGCAGATTCTTCAGGATGGCTTGAATGAAGACAATACAAGTGTGCTGATTTATACTCACTAAAGGTCTCTAGGCTTTTGCTTCATCTGAACACAATGCTTTTGTGAAAGCCCTCCAAGTTTGCTAGTAGATTCTTCTTCTGTATGAAGGAAAGTTTTGTGACTAAAGTAATGGTAGCAGAATGGTACTGAGGTGGCCAGGGAATTGGGTGATACTGTATCAGGACTGCAACTGTTGCACCAGTTAAACAGGTACAGCATATTTCCTCTGCATCAGCATGGTTTAACAGCCAGTAGGAAAGAACACAGAGGTACTGTCTTGCCCCTGTCATTGGCTTTCTTGAAAATGTATTGGAGATGATGTGGGCTTGGATTCTTTCCACCTAACACACCAGACAAATGCCTTTAAAACAAAACATGGGCAGATCCAGGATTCTGTAAATGGAGGTATGGGAGCAGCAACCAGGGCTGTAGGGGTGATTGCCATCACCCCACCCCACAGCTACCTCTCTAAGGATGAGTAGACCACAGCATGGGAGCAGGGCCAGAGACTCTTCTAAAGTCTACTCCCTTCCCCTCTGTGTTCAGAAGCATGTGCCCTCCCCTCCCATTCCCTTGTCTGCTGCCTGCCACTGTCACTGCTCCCACTGACCCCAGGGCAAGGGGAGCTCCAGAGCCACTTGTGTCCCACTCCAGCCAGGCTGTCCAGGGGCCTGGGCTCAGATGGGAACAGCAGAAGCAGCAAGTGGCCTTTCCTTCACTGAGCCTGCTCCTAGGCTGGCAAGGAAAACATGGGGGAATCAAGCAGGGAGAACCACATCTGTATTTTATGGACGTTTTGGGGAAGTCAACTTTACCTAGAAAGATTTACATTTGTACCCACACCATGGAATTTAATTCCTCCCAATAATGAAAATTGACTGGGGTTGTTTTTTCCCTTAGTTGGAGGCTTCCTAAGAGATTAGGAGATTTTTAACTACTGGTAATTATTGCCTATTGCCTCTTGGAAGGGGTAAGCTTCCTTTCCTCAAAACACTCTTGTAAATTTTGTGTTGATTTTAAATGGATGCTTTTGACTGCTGCCTCCACTGGAAATTTCTCCATGTCCCTTATGGAATGCTGCTTATGATTCCCAATGCCCTTTTCCTGAATTTTAAATTCATCATCACTGACAGCTACATTACAGACATCATCTTTCCAGCTACAGAAGTGCACAAATGCACGTTCTACCAATGAATGGTTCCACAGTGGGCCCATAAGCATGGAAAGGTTAAGTCAGGCAACGCAAAAGGTTACTTAGTGCTCGTTTTCCTTGTTAGACCAATAAAAGATGTGAAGGAAAGATGGGGAATTCATCCCTGCTTCAGGGACTTAAAAACAGTCTCGGTTGCTGCTCTCACAGCATGGTCCAAAAGCAGGGTGCAACCGTACCACCATAACCCCTCTGGATCTGCCTCTGAAACAAAATGAAGGGAAAGGCTGCATATTCATATGTTATGAATAAAAGTAAATCTTTACAGACTGGGTATGCGTTAATCCCTGCACAGTGAAACAGCATTACTGACAGCTCTATCAGGGCTAAGTTTCAGATTTGCACATGCACAGTTAGATAGTTGGTTTGCAGAGATAAGAGGTTCACTGATTAGTGAAGATACTGATGTCTTGGTTTTTCAAACCGTATTTTTTAAACACATCTTTCATTTTATCTACTATTGGACTTGTTTTATAAGTAAACCCAAGTTGTAAAATATAGTTGATGTCAGCTGAAAAAGTACACTTTAGTGGGATTTAGAGACTTTCCAACTCCTGTTAAATTTGATATTTCTCCTTGATGGATTTAGAAATTTAAAGGTCTTACTGAAAATATTAATTTCAATTTAATAAGGGTAATAAAGTGCTGTTATATAGCAACTGGTCATTAGACATTTATATGGTATATCTAATACACTTGTGCCTATTAATACTAATGAAATTACATTAATCACAATTTAATTATATGACTGCCATACTAAATCAAAATTATTCCTACAAGAAGCTATAATGATCTTCCTCATCAGAGACTTTGGCCCTCTAGGAATAGCTGGACATTTTCATAATTTGTAATGTAAAACATTATTAAATCACAGTGGGATAGTAAAACACATCTTTGGTAACTGGAATATTTCCATTGTTGACAGCAATCTACTGATTCCCTTCTACTAGTGTGTGGGTTTTGGTCACTGATGGATGGGAGACCAATGGAATTAGATCCTAATTCAAAGACGTGCCAGAACTCATAACTCCCATTAAAATCATGGCATTTGCAGGTGACCCAAAATCAGTTCCTTAGCAATGGGCAACACTGAAAGGTCAAATATTCAGAAGTGTCTATATGACTTTTATGTACTGAAGACACAGTCTGTAGCCCTTGCTTAGGCAAAATTCTCATTTACTTGTAAATTTTTACTTGAGCAAACCTATAGGATTGGGTTCTAGATTTGTACATGGAACTCTCCCATATAAAGTCTGCGGCAAATGGAAAGTAAGACAGCAGAATGGTGCCAAGCTTCAGGAGACCTATTTTACAAATACAATTAACATTGTATCTCTGACTGTCACTTTAAAGATTTGGGCTATAGTGGTTGGGTTTACATGAGACGTTCACTGTGCAGTAGCTCGTTACTACTGCACAGTAAGCATCACTAGGCAACTGTGCTGGGATGCTATTGTGCAGTAACTCCAGTTACTGTGCATTCATTTAGTACTTGCATAACCAAGTACTAAGTGACTGCACAGTAACTGGAGTCCCAACACAGTTGCCTATGCAAGTACTAAATGACTGCATAGTAGCAACTGCACAGTCAGCATCTCATCTAGACATGGCCAGTGTGCTTTAACATGCACTAGCCTACATTAAAGGGTCACATTAAAATGTGCTAATATACCAGTGCACAGTAAAAATAGGCTACTGTGCATTAAGAATCACTACAAAAGTGTGTACTTTTGCTACTGCACATTAGAGCAGCCTAATGTGAATTTGCTTAGTACTTCATATAATAGGTACTAAATTTAATGTGCAGTAGCAAAAGCACCCAGTGGGCGTGTCCAGATGAGTGCACATGTGCCTCTTGCCCCATCTCAAACCCCTTTGAGATGGGGCAAGAGGCACGTGTGGGAACGAAAAAGTGCTCCTCATGCTGCAAACTTGTTTAAAAAAAAAGCAGGGCACTGTAGCTGGGGAGCAGAGGGCTGGGGAGTAAAGGCCTCCCCTTTTCTGCCCCACCTGCCCCCAAGCCCTCCAGATTCCTTTTCTCTTTATTGACTTGTTTCATCTTGGGATGACATCATGGAAGTGAATCTTCAAAGATGACTTGAATAAGGAAGCACTCCCACAGATCTTGGTATTTTGGGGCGGACTGAACGTGCCTTTCTCTTCCTTCCATGACTGTACTTAGAACTTTACCAACTTTCAAGAACAGCATTCCATGCAGGTAGGATGGCAAGTAACTTAGATGCCCTAACACAGAAAAAGGACTTTTTCCTGCTTTAAGTATATGTACTATGGTCAAATAAAATATAAATTCTTAGAAGACTGCTTTTTCTCTTTGTGGTATTCTTTGATTTGATTGTTTTAAGAAATGCATTTGGTATTTGAGTGCAAGCACTATTGGCAACAGAGGGGGCATATACACATGTGCTTTAATGTGCAGTAAACTATTTTATTGAATAGAAAAGCATCATGTAAAAAAATGACATTGTGCTAATGTACAGTAAAATAGTCTACTGTGCATTAAGTGTCACTAAAAAAGCATTCAAAAAAGTGCTACTGCACATTAGCACAGCCTAATGCTCATTAATTTAGTACCTCACATTGGAGGTACTAAATTTAATGCACATTAGGAAAGGAACATTAATGTAACATGTTGATGTGCCCACAGAGGCAGCTACTAATCTTATATGCAGAGAGGTTGCCACATATACGATACCAACATCCATCCTACAGATTCTCTCATCTGTAGTTTGCTGCTAGAACTGAAACTCTTGCTTCCACTCTTTGATCCCCTAGTCAATTGCCAGAACAAATCTAAGACACCCTGCAGCAAACTGAAACAAGGAACTGCCATCACTTCTCCCTGTTGGTTTGTAGATTTATTTCCTCCCAACAACAGCCCTGCACTTATTTTTTACTATTATTTCAGGGTCATGCTATGTTTAGCTTTAAAACTGCTATGAAAAAGCATCTTATTATGAACCAAAGATAGGCATAGGCATATACCTCATGAAGGAAGGATGACATCTATGATTTATAGAGGATTTGGGGGTGAGTCTAGCTACAGAGGTTTAATTCAAGCCTACCACAGTAGCATTTTAACACCACCCAGGCTAGGGACAGGAGTTACACAGAAACTGGTTTAAACCTATATCAGAACAAATGCTCACTGCACATAAATCAGTTTCAAAGTGACTGAAACTGGTTTAAGATAAACCTGGTTGAATGTAGTATCAGAGACTTAACTGATTTGGGTCAAACTGGTTTACAAAATTTCTTTCCCAGACCCCTTCCTGGTTCAAGTTAAATCACAGTCCCCCAGCATGCTCTGCAGCCCTGGGCTGGGCTGTGCTGTCTGCTCCACCAGAGAAATGTTGAGTGGAGGGTGGGGAAGGGACTGCCCCTACTCCAGGCAAATCCCAGCTGGGGTCTGAGGCCAGGGAAGGGGGTTAAACCCACCTTCCCCCAAGTACAGAGCTTCCCTGCTGCTAAACTTACTGAAACTTACTGCTGGCTGTGACTGTGGACTACAAGTTGCAGAGGTACCTGGAAGCAGGGAGAGAGGGAGTGATGAGCAACCCTGGAGAGTCCTGCTGCTGTGATTCTGGATTGCAAATCCCATAGACCTCAGGGGCAGCAGGAAGAGGAAGCAAACACACAATCCACACTGGCTACGTGCCAGAGTCATACTCTAGTGTCCCCTGGCTTCTGGCCTCTGCCACTACAGGCATGTGGCTGCATTTCCTGGATCAAAGGTAAGTGTGTCCAGTTGTTTCTCTAGTTTAAGCTGGAGAGATTAAACTATGTATAAAGACTGAATCGATTCAGCCGTTGGATTTTTGAGTATGTACTTAACCCAAATAATGAATATGGACTGGGTTTTCTTTTTCATTTGGTAGAAGACTTCCTAACAAAACTAGAGGATTTAAAACTATTGATGGTTATTGCCCATTTCCTCTTGAAAAGGATAAGCTTCCTTTCCTTAGACACTTCTGAATTGTGTTGCTTTTAAAATGGATGCTTTAGACTTCTGTCTCTTCTGGAAGTTTCTTCATATGCCTTATGTAAAGCTGCTTCTAATTCCTGATGTATAGCTAGTTTTACTTATACTCCGGTAATCTATTTTCTTACATTTCCAGTGTGCCAACATTTAAGACTTGGAGTTTAGGCTCTAATACACTTTTTGAAGTGTCCTGATCTCTGATATATCTTTCCTTAGTACTGAACATTTACTTATATACAATTCCATCAAAGCTGTGAATCTAATCCTATGATAAGATCACAATCTGACCCATACAAATTGGAACTCAGCTGACAAATATGTATGAGGATATCCAGGATCAAGTCCTGGGTTTACCAAAGTCACTTAAACTTCCATTCATCTCAGCAGGGTCAGAATTCCAGCCCTAGCATATTCTTTTGCCAATGAAATATTTTTCCTAAGAGTATGGTTTTCTAATTCTTTGTCCAGTCTCCAAACAGGCAAGTATGCGAATTCTACCATTTCCTTTGGAAAGTTACACATTTTAAAAGGAAAAGAAAGCCATGTGATTTGGCAGCCACATTTACTTTAAAAATGCATGTGCGCACACACACACACACACAGAGGCAGTTCCAAGTATATTAGAATGAACATTCCCTGATGCCACCCTAAAACGATGCCAATTTCCTGGAAAGCACATCTGAGAATGGAAATGATTGAGCTGAAAGTAAATAAACTCAAGATTAAAGTGAAGCTATTGCTGTCAATAAGACACCTGCTTTTAATTTTCTAATTAGGAAAGCCAGAAGGATGAATAAAGAAAATACTTTCTAATGAGAAAATGTCTTCCAAATTCTTTAGAAACACTGTAGGTTATTTTAGTATTCCAACCACAAACTCTGCATCCCTCATAGTACTGCAGCTTTAAAAGATACCATGCATTTCAGAAGGTAGATTTGTAACCTATTTTTATTTACCCTCCAGGACAAAATGATCACACTGCAGTAAAAGCTATTTGAAACTTTTACAACAAAACCAAATTAAACTCAATTGCATTTCATGTTTTTATACTTGTATAAACCTTGAACTAAGTTTTCCACGGTTGACAGAACTTTCAGTAAACTTGGAACAAGTCTTGGGCAAACCTGGGGTTAATTATGACTTCATGCAGAAACCACGATAAACACTGTGGTTTTGTACCATTTTGATCCAAAACCAGGCAAAGCTTGTGGGTTTTGGCTGTGTATCACTGAGTTTCAGTTCTGCTTCAACCCAAAACTAAAAGCAAAAATCACGTTAAACAATCCCTTCCCCTCAAAACAAATCCAAAATAAAAGAAAACACTGAAAGATTTGAGTATAGTTGCAGTGTGGTATATTTTGACATTGTCTCAGTCTGCGATAATGCTGCATTGTGTTAATGTCAAGAACTTATGAAACAGCTTCCCAGTGTTAGGTGACATAATGATGTCAAGGCACTGAAAATTTACGTGCAACTTTTTGCATTATTTCATAGGATGAGATAGAGTTGTGAATACTAGGATTGTCCTTTTAAATCTCTCATACTATGGCTTTCCTTTTGCAACCATGTACAAAATCTATCTGTATCTACCCCTTGGGTAAAGGAATAGTCTTTTCAGTTTTGAGGCAAACTTTTGCCCAGTTTATGATGAATGTGAATATTGTACTAAAACTACGCAAGAGAAAAAACAGTTTAAAATGCACACCGCAGTTCCCTATATCTTGTTTCACCACTACTGTCTCGGAAGAATTTGCCTCAATAAACCTCCCAGCTGGCTCTCTAATCACATTCATCTTTTTTAAACATTGACTTGCAAGCTAACAAATGGCAAATACCAGTGTCAGTGATACTAGTAGTAGCCAAACAGATTATTCTGTGCAAATGGAAAATTGAGACTGTGTGAACAGTGATTGTCTAAAGGAATTTTTGAATAGAGCACTCACAGTGAAACTACCTCTTGGGTATAGACTGGACTGGAAAAAATCCTATTTGGAATAATATGCCTGAATTACATGAAGTGATGTTGTATCTCTATATCTATTTAGTACCTCAAGGTTCATTTGGCAGGCATTCACATTTTTAATCAGTTGGCTGTGTCATGCTCGTCTTCCTTAATAGCCTTAATGCCAGAATTTATTGGAATTTTACTTATGGTTTTAGATATACAGTAGCAACATCTGTTTACAACACTGGTACTTTATAGCAAATGTTATTGCCAGTATGTTCACAGATTGTTCTTGGTTCTTGAACAGTACTTTCCATGGTTTTCTTTTCCCTTTTTATCCTGGTTTCTTTTTTGCATATTCTGAAACTTTTAATGCAGAACTTAACTGGAAAAATTACAGGAATCTTCTGATCTGCTTTTGGATTGAGACTGAAATCTGAGAGGCGTTTTCCTTGCATCTATCTCAGCAATGCAGTCTTTAAGTTGTTTGCAGTTCTGGTAATTTATGTAGTACTCACTTACTCTAGGCTTTCAGCAATAAATTTCAGATCACATGTACATGACACACCCAGAGAGTGCAGCTGAAAATAGGGTCTTATTTTGTGGTAGGCACCATAGAAAACAGAGTAAGAGACTGTTCATCCTGAAGAGTCATATTTTAAATAGGGAAAGAATGGAAGGGGGACTTTTACACGTGCTCTGGGGGTGGCGCTTTAAATTAGAGCAGATCCAAGCACCACTCTAATTAGTGCCACAGTGGTTCATGTATCAGAATCTGAGCTTTAGTTCATGCACCCCCACTGCCACTTTTAAATGTGGGGACGGTGATACACAAGATGCAGGAGGCTGCTGGAGCACAGTAATTACCATGCTCCAGCAGACTCAAAGTTGGCTCTGATGCACTGTAATTACAGCCTCTGCACTCATATACAGGCACTCATAGTGACTTGCTCAAGGTTATACTGAAGGTTGATCAAAGTCAGGAATAGAACCTAGTTCTCCTGACTCCCAGTCCTGAGGACTAAAAATGGCCTTCTCCAGTAACATTATTCTTTGGATATATTTTTATCTGTTGGCTGGATTTGGGAGATGGGGAGGTGAGTATTACCAACCAGATACAAGAATTTCCACTGTCACATGGAAGATGTTGGAATATTTGGATTCACTAAACATGGTGACAGATGATACCAAGTGATAATGAGAGAGAAAATGCAATGGGACGGATATGTTTTATGATGTTATTTTCTGACCCAGTTTTGAATGCACAATTACTCTGCCTACAAAAGATTTCTCCTGTAATCTGTGCAGGACCACAGCCCAATCCTACTCCCAAAGTCAGTGGCAAAACTGCTGACTTCAGTAATATAGATTTGGGTGCTATGAAGAAAAAGGAACAAAATATTTAAATTCAAGTTACCTACACATTCAGGGCAACAAGTTTGGGATAGGTGCCTATACATGCATACAGAACATATTTGTGACAGCAACCGATCATTTGCAAATGGTTGCGAATTTTGGCTCACAATGTGCATTAAAATAAACTATACCCTATTCTCCATGATTGTATTTTCCATTAGTAGCTCACCCTTCTTGACATGATAGGCCATCATGGAGGACAGAAAAAAGGTGAAACTGCTCAACAGCTACTTTGCCTCAGTCTTCACAAACAAACAAACAGCCTTCAACCAGAGAGCTAACAAAATATAGACAAAATGGAAAAAGACTCAGGATAACTAAAGAGAGCACTGGAGAAATGTTAATTAGTTTGAATAAACTAAGTTAACAGGACCTGATGAGCTCTGTCCCAGGATCCTGAAAGAGATCTCAGAGCCCTAGCCAATCGTATTTCCAAAGTCTTGGGAGACAGGAAAGGTTCTAAGGACCAAAATAGTGCCCATCTTTAAAAAAAGGAAAAAGGAAGACCTGGGAAATTATAGCTTAGTCAGCTTGACTTCAATACCCTGGAAGTTTTTGAAGAAAATTATAAAGACATAGGTTTGTAAACATCTGGAAAGGGAAAGGCTCATCATTAGCAGCCAGTATGGCTTTGTTAAAAATAAATCTTGTCAAACCACTTTGAACTCTTCCTCTGATGAAATAACTAATTGGGTGGATGAAAGAAATGCAACAGACAGTGTACTTGGACTTCAGTAAGGCTTTTGATGAAGTCCCATATAACAGTCTCATAAGTAAACTGGAGAAATGTGGCTAGATAAAATTACTACAAGGTGAATAGATAATTGGCGCAAGGTTTTCAGTGGGGTCCCACAGGGGTCTGTCCTGGGTCTGGCGCTGTTTAACATACTTATCAATCATTTGGAAGTCAGAGGAGAGCCTTCTAATCAAGTCTGCAGACGATACCAAACTGAAAAGGATTGCAAACACTTCTGAAGACGGGAATAAGATTTTAAAGGATCTTGACAGACTGCAAAGCTAGGTTAGAGACAACAGAATGAAGTTCAATGCAGAAAAATGAAGAGTGCTACACCTAGGTATAAATGCAAAAATACAGAATGGAGACAGTAGATTTGTGAATGCATAAATATAGAATGAAAGTAGACAGCACTGTTGTTAAGGAGGATCTGGGGAGAGAGTGGTTTTGGTGGGTCAGAGACTTAACAGAAGTCAGTAATGAGATGCAGTTTCAAAAAGAAAAAAAGCAAGTGCAAATTTGGGCTGCATCAACTAGATCATTAGGGGTGAGACATAGGAGATGATAATGTCATTCTACTCGGTGCTGGTTAGGCTCAGTCTAGAGTACTGTGCACAGATTTGGGCTACACATTTTAGGAAAGATGTGGAGAAGTTAAAGAAGGCCTGGAGGCAGGTGAGACGAATAAAAGGGTTGAAAGACGAGCCATATGAGGAAGGCTGACAGAACTAGATTTGTTTAGCTTGGGGGGGAAAGGTGATGGAGGTGGAATGAAGTTGTGAGTAATCTTCAAATATGTCAGTCTCCCTCTGTCATTAGGAAGAGGGAGAACTACTGGTCCCCCCTTACCTCAGAGGGCAAGACATAAAGCAATGGCTTTAAATTTCAATTTAAGTCCATTTAAATTTAGACTAGATAGAAATCATATAAAAACTTCCTCATTGTTAGGACAGTGAGGCAATGACTAAGATGTCCAAGAATCTTCTTCCCTGGAAGTATTCAAGACGACACTGGATAAGCATTGTACAGAGAGTAGTATTGATTTAGGAGTTACATTCCTGTAAAGGATTGGACCAGATGATCGCAGAGGTCCATTCCCACCCTGTATTTCTTTTATTTAGACTAAGGAAACACAGAATTTATTGTATCTGATCATACAATCACAATAACTTTTATTTCAGTTAGAGATTAATGATTGATACATGACAAGAAGCAAAGCCACATCATTTTCCTAATCAATAGTTCAATGCCATGTACAAGGTCAAAGAAGCCAAAATCCTCCTACCCCTTGCTGTGATCATTTTACATCCTAGAATAGAATTTGATTAGCATTATTTTAGGATGGGCTTGTTATTTTGTCATAGAGCAAAACTGAAGTATCTTACCAGGTAGCAAATTTCAGCTACTGTAATTAAAGGGATGTGTTGCTTTCACAAATGTGTCTCCAAAAGAAGATAACGGTACACACATTCTAAGCTGCTTACTACAGAACATTAGTGCCTGCAAATGCTCGTTATGCAAGAAATTCTGTTAGTGAGCATGCACACGTGTGTAGGAGGGTTATTATAATGGGGAGTGGAAGAAGTTTGTTAATATTATTTTATGAAAAAGCAAATGAATCACTGTGAGACTGTTTCTTGGACAGTGGAAAGAGAGGAAACAAAAGTTTACGTCAGGAGCAGGAATTCCGTTGTAAAATGAGGAAACATATCTAGACAAAGATGCACTGGTACAACTTCCACTTTCCTCCTGATCTAATTGCAAATCTTTGTTTCTGTTGTACTTATGGGTTCATTAGGAATTATAACGTGTTGCATATTATCAATATATTGAAAGCTAGTTTCTGGATGCCAAAATTAGACAGGAACGCATCTTTTCCTGAAAAATGACATCCATCACTTAAGCATTGACTGACCTCTGGGCCTTGGCTGTAGTCATACATTGGCAGATTTTGTTTATCTTCAATGACACACAGTCAAAAGGAAATTAACAAAAAAAAAACCCTGATGAATGGACGAAAAAGTCTGAATGACCCAGGTCATCGAAAAACAGATGACTGACCTGGCTACATTCCTCAGGAAACAGCTTTGCGTGAATTTTTAGTTGTGGGCTTGGTTTGCTTACAGAAAGAATATATAAAATTTAAGAAACTGTAATAATTAACTGGCAGTTGCATCTACTGCTGAGTATGCCAAGCACATTCATCTTTCTGTGCATTTATGTCTTAGTATTTGACAGTATTTGTATTGTATTTTTATAGGAATCTTAATTAATGAGTTTTATAAAAGAAGAGAGAGATAGTAATGGAATAAAGACTCTCACTTCTCAATATTATTTGTAAATAGGAGAAAAACTTATTTGCAGTTAAAAGATATACTGGGAAACATTAGAGAGTGGGACAAATTAACATCAGCTATCATTCAAACTGAGGACAGACCTTACATAGAGGCACTAAAAGAGAAAACAAACATCTTGGGCACATGAGCAGGGTCCACCTGCCTGATGCTGTTGCTGACCTGATTTCAGGGACTGCTGCTCTCCAACAAGGCATAATGAAGACAGGAGCCAGGGGGATGAACAAGGATGGGCCATGGCCCTACTATCTGTCAGACCGAGCTGAGTGAACAGCACTGCCTCTCTGCATCATCCACCTCTCATAGGGTTCAGGCAAAACTTTAAGCAATAACCAGTGACTTGCCCTCCCAATATACCTAAAGATAATCTAAAAGCATAAGGACAGACAGTGACTGGTTTTTACATTCAAGTAAAGATGGGCACATTAAGAAGTGTGAAAGACACACTGGAAATAAAGAGCTTAAACTGTAAAATCTTCAGGTCAGGGAATGTCTCCTCCTGCACATTCATCATAGTGATGCCCCAGTCTTTACTGAGGCCTTAAAAGACAAGCCCTAAATGGAGATCTCTTTTCCTAGTCCATTCCTACAGAAACTAAGAATCATCAGAAATCTTACCTCTGTTTGTTCTAAGTCATGTTTCCTTGATCATGTGTTCTCTAACATACATACAGCATAAATATATTATTGACACACCATTCACAGACACACAAACAATTTAAAGAACATTAAAATAAGAAACCTTATTGCCAAAACTTTTTGTGAGGACAGGCTGAAAGATCAAGCATGTTACACTTTAATACATATAGTCATAATGATTAATTTCAGTATTGGAAGGTGCTTAATGACTTTGCTGAGCATTACAATATAGGAAACTAGACGGAACAAAGAGGAGAAAGGTACTTAAAGATCTTGATAGATGGGAATACACAATGACAAGGCTTTAACTTTTACAGTAGAAAAAACTACACAGCTATTAGATGTAGATTTTATGAAAAGAAGCCAGCAAAGTCAGACTCTTTTTCTAAAGCCTATACTGGGAGGAAGGCAGGGCTGTAAATGTTACATGAAACATGAAAGATTTCGTTCTCTGGGTGCATTTCTTATAGCACACCAAGGAATTTTATTTTTCATCCAACACATTAATCTGATCTTCCTTTTATTACCACTGTAGTGATCTTGTGCTGCATAACAACATCATTACTTTAAAAGATTATAGGGTGGCATTGTCAAGGATTTTCCAATTCTCTCCTGCTTGAGATTTTTCAGTGAAATATTACTGATTGCCATCTCATACTGGGATGAGAGACAAACACCGCCAAGTACAATGATAAATACAAGTCAGCAATTTTTTAAATGATCTACACAGGAGAGATTACTTGCATCCGAGGGATCAAAAGCTAAATTTGTCAGAAAGGATAGGTAGTTATATTCATGTTCGTGATTCCTTCTCTCTACCTTCTCCCCAGTTTAGGCTGTTACACAAGTATCCCAGGAGAACTTCAGGTTTCAGTAGCAGAGACCAAAGAAAGGCTAACAGACATTAATCTTTTATTATCAGGCTGAGATCCTTTTGCCTCAATGAACTGTAACACTTTGGATGAGACAGCAGAAAAGCTGCTCAGAACAAGAGACATGGCATGGTAAAAGAAGCCCTGAAATGACTCATTTTCAGAAGAAAAAGAAACAAGGGCTTGACGCTTCAGATTCCCTTCTTCCTTCGTGCCTTGCAGTCCTTTCTACAACTCTGCATTTTCTATCTGCAGCAACACATTTTACAAGCCAGAGGGAGGGGCTCATACTCTGGTACACTGGTAATTGTTGATGAATGATGCTTATTTGAATGCAAGTAGTCTCTGCAAGGAGGCAGCTAATTTTCCTTCCTGTAATTGTTCTAATGTTTTGGATTTATATTTCACATCTAATTCTGATGATTTTACTGGCTAACTCCCCCCTCCAATGTTAAATAGCCATGTGTTAAGAAATGGATGGATGGCTAGAAGAGGGATGTTACTGGCACAATTTGGTATTTGGGGTTTGCCTCTTTTTTTCTTTTTTTTTTTTTTAAGTTAAGCATAAGATTCCCCCCTCCAGTCCATAGAGCGGATTTCCACACATATGAGATCACTGCATGTGTCTACCTTCTGCTGACACAAGGAATAATGGGCATTTATAGACATGCTCTGGGAGGATGCTTTAATTAGAGTGGCTCTGAGAGCTGCTGTCATTAAAACACCCAGGGCATCCCATGCATCAGCATCCCTGCACTTGAAACTGGCAGTGGGGGCATTTTAACTAAAGGTTAAATAAGCTTTAGTTAAAGTGCCCCTGCCACCATTTTTCAGCATGGGGACACTGATACGTGTTGTTGGAGTCTGCCTGAGCAAGATAAATACCACACTGAAGCAGACTCAATTAATCGAGTCTGCTCTGGTGCATTGTAATTGCAGCACAATGGAGCAGCCTCTCTGCACATGTATAGGCACCCAATACGTGTATTCATGCATGCAAAGATAAAAGTAAACAACCCTTGCTTTTCAAAGTGAGCACCCTGGCAAACAAGAGGCCCTTAGGGTGCCTATACATGAGCAGCGAGGCTGCTCCAATGTGCTGTAATTACAGTGTGGTGGAGCAGATTCAATTAATCACATCTTGGGAGCATGGTAATTACTGCACTTCAGCAGCCTCCAGCATATTGTATCAGCACCCCTGCACTTCAAAATGGTGGTGGAGGCACTTTATCTAAAGCCCATTTGACAAGCTTTAAATAACGTGCCCCTGCCACCATTTCGAAGTGCAGGGATGCTGATACATGAGATGCTCCAGGTGCTTTATTCAGAGTGGCTCTAAGAAACAATTTAATTAAAGCACCTTCCCCCCACTCCCGGAGCACATGCATAAATGCCCTTAGTTTCCCAAGTCACCTTTAGTTAGGCTAGATAGTTAAGTACATTGGGCCCTTTTTCTTCCTTTAGAGCATCAGGTATTGGCTACTACCATAAACAGGCTAAGACTGGATCCACTGAAGACCTGAGCCACAATATAAAGAATCTTCCTCTAAATATATCTTTGTCAAAGTAGAAATTTAGGAAATGTGCCCTTCCATACAAAGGTAGAGTTGGTTATTTTATTTTGTTGAGTTTTGACAAAAAATTTAGAGCTGGAATTAGACTTACAAAATTCACCCTCCTCTTAAAGTGAGCAATATGAATAACTTAAATTTAAAATTCACCCCTACTTTTGTGTCAGTGGACCTTTGGGGTCAAACTTTGAGGCATAACCCTAGTACAATAGGACACCCACCTGGATATCATCAAAACACACAGAAAGCTGGTAGGGACCTCAGAAGGTCACTTTGGCCAACTCTTTAAGGCAGGATCATCACCATCCAGACCATTTTAGGCAAGTGCTTGTCCAACCTACACTCAAAATTAATAATTAACTGAGAGATTGCATACCCCTCTGGGTTATCTCTTTTGGCATTTAGCCAGCCTCACAGTTAGGAAATTCTTTCCAATATATAGCTTGGAAAGCTATATATTCCAGCCCATACTGTAGAGACACAGAGATTAACTGATCACTATCCACTTTATAAAAAAAAAAAAAAAAAAAAAAAAAAATATCCTTTTTGCATTTGAAGACTGCTGTCAAATCCCTCAGTCTTCTCCTCTCTAGGCTAATTAATCTTGGTTCTCCAAACCTAGACTCATACATTAAGTTTATAGGAGAACATCACAGACAGTCTATAAAACATTTTTCCTACTTGTCCAGAGTTTCTTGAAAGGTGGTGCCTAAAACTGGATACTGTACTCCATGTGAGCATTAGCATTAGTTTTTTATTTCCACAATATTAGCATCAACTCACATTCAGCTTATGGTCTACTATAACCCTCAGCTCCTTACACAGCAATGCTGCATCTCTTCCCTACCTCTAACACGAGCATTGCTGCTAGCTGTTATATTGCCCAGAATATAAAATGATCAAAACTGAACTGATAGAATGGTTTATTTACTAGAATAACTATGAACACAAGACCAGACCTTTTATCGTGAGTCATTGCAAAGGGATTTAGATCTGAGGCTGTACAAAAAGCACAGCAAGCATGACTAGGAACCCCATCCTGTAGAACAAAATCACCCTTAAGAGTACCAACTATTTTAGAAAAGCCCATGTCATCGAATCACAGAAGATTAGATGACCTCCTGAAGTCCCTTCCAACCCTAATCTAACTCCCCTCTCAAAGCAGGACCCTCCCCAACAGAGATGACCCTAGCAAGGTGTGGGGCCCAGGACAAATCAGCCTGTGTGGGGCCTGAACTTGAAGCTGGTGGCGGTGGCAGTGGGAGGGAGGGACAAGCTGCCACATGCAAAGCCAGTGGCAGCAGTGTCACAAAATCATCAGTACTAGGTGGGCCCTGCAGGAGGGCCTGTGGCTGTTCCACCTGGCTCTGTGGGGCTCCCCAAAGTGTGGGGCAAGGGGTTGTTGCACTGATTCACCCCCCCGCCTCCCGGGATGGCCCTGCTCCCCAATTATATTAGCCCAGCCAAGACTTTGTCTAGCAGGGTCTTATAAACCTTGAAGGATGGAAATTCCACAACTTCTCTGGGTAACCTGTTCCAGTGCTTCACTACCCTCCTAGTGAGAAAGTTCTTCCTAATATCCAACTTAAACTTCCCTTCCTGCCACTTGAGACCATTGCTCCTTGTTCTGTCACCTGCCACCCACTGACAACACTGTGGCTCCATCCTCTTTGGAATCATCCTTCAGGGCTCCCCCTCTGCAGGGCACCTCAAGCCTTTAGGGCTAAGTGCATGGCTTCAGTCCTTCCCTATGCCATGCCCCTAGCTTTGCAGATGTAACAGTATTGTTGTTCACTTGGGGCTTTGGCCTCCTCCCCTTTATTCTCAGCTAGGCCTTCTAGCCCAGGCCCACTGTATCAGACCTGGCTTTGTAGCACTAATTCTGGTCTAGCCCTTTGAGGCACTGGGCCCCTGGCCCCTGTCTTCCAGGCCCCTGTCCTCTGTCTGGTCATGCCCCTCTTGGGTGCCGGGCCCTTGTCTGACACTGTGGCCTCCCACTCTGCCTCTCTCTGGGCTCAACAGTTGCTCAAGCCTTGAACCTGCCCCTGGCAGGGCTGAAGGTTGTCATGTGCCCCTTTTGGCATTAATGGGACCTATATTGTGAAAGGGGAGAAGACAGCCTAAAGGGTGATCTGCACCCCTTGCCTACCTCGATGAAGGCAGTGCATGGGAGAAGCAAGCTAAGACTGGTGCAGTGTTTCTGGAGCAGCCTTGTCTTCCAGATTGGTGGGCAGCATGCTAATGGAGGTACTTCCGGTTCTGGTGAGGGCCCTTGTGGGGAAGCCTGTCTTGTGCCAGAGAGGCAGACACTGGAGCAACCCCCTGACAGGGTGCAGCTAGTGGCCGGAGTGGAGCCAGTGTGTCAGTCTGCTCTGTATGGCGTTCGGAGGAGCACTGGTTCCCCGCAGCAGCCTGTAAAGGACATGGGAGTAGATGGTGGTGAGTCTGGTGAGAAAGAGTGCAGAGAGATAAGAGTCAGGTCAGAAGTTACCAGGGACATTGTGGAGAGGGTGAGGGGCCTGGATTTTGGAGTGTCTCCCACACAGGGCACGGCCCTCACTGGGAGGTGAAGGACTGGCACAGGGACTGTACCCCAGGACTTTAATCCTTTACAGAGAGAGGGTCTGGGGGCCAGGAAGGGGCAGTGGCCAGCTGAAAAGGGCCCACAGTGATGGGATGGAGAGTGACAAAGAGCCAGTGTGCCAATGGGTTGTCCCCTGGAGGTGAGGACCAGTTTAGTAAATTGGACTTAGGAAAAGTGGACTCTACTAGGGAGTAATTACCTCAAAAGAGGGTCTGACGAGTATAGCAGTGGCTGCCGCCATCCTTTGTTATAATTTTTGGGTTGAGTTATGTATTTTTCTAGAGTTAAGGGGACTAGCTATCTGAAGACCCTCACGGTGTTGAGCATTTATGGGCCCCATAGGACTGTAGAAAGGGAGGGGCTGGACCAGAAACTGGCCTTGTTACAGGCTACCAGCAAGGACTGCTATTTTGGCCCATACCAGTGGGCAAAACCAGTAAGCCTCAGCACTGATCATCTTTTCTGGAGGCTGGAAGTGGTTAGGGTCGGGTAAAGGAAAGGTTTGGAACCCTGCGAAGAAGCCAGGGTATTGTACCAGAAAGGTTGCCTGCCGGAGAACTGGCTGCTAGTACTATATAACATTAAAGTCATGGCAGGAGAGAAGAAACAGTGATCAGGGGACCTGGGTGAGGTCCAACCCTGCTGCTGTCAGTAGGCCAAGGGTCAGTTAGGAAAAGCATTAAGCCTTAAAATACCTACAGGCAGCACAGCCATATACTGCCTCTACTGTCCCAACCCAAACCACTGATATAACTACAGAGGCATACCTTGGAGATATTGCGGGTTTGTTTCCAGACCACCGCAATAAAGCGAATATCGCAATAAAGCGAGTCACACAAATTTTTTGGTTTCCCAGTGCATATAAAAGTTATGTTTACACTATACTGTAGTCTATTAAGTGTGCAATAGCATTATGTCTTAAAAAAAAAAAAATGTACATACTTTAATTAAAAAATACTTTATTGCTTAAAAAATGTGAAGTGAGCAAATGCTGTTGGAAAAATGGCGCCAATAGACCTGCTCGACGCAGGGTTGCCACAAACCTTCAATTTGTAAAAAACACAATATCTGCGAAGTGCAAGAAAGCGAAGCGCAATAAAACGAGGTTTCCCTGTATATCATAAACCTAAGCCCCTGGGCTATAACATAAAAGGGGAAGCAACCCTCTGCTTCTTTAAGAGGGAATACTTCCCCTCACTACTAGTGAGCTCTCTTAGCCTCAACGTGGATCCAGATGCAGTCCCATAGTTCCTTCAGGAGCCGTGCTGCCAAGAGCACTTCACTCTGTGACTGCCAGGGAGAGGCTAGCCTGCTAGCCCAAGCTGCAGGCTTATATCCATAGGCAGCAGAAGGCCAGGGCTAACAGGGTATAGGTACCTGAAATGCAGCTCCACTGCTCCAGAGACACTGGCATGCCCCGCTGCTACAGCTCCATGCCCAGTGCCCCTGCAGCGGCCTTGTGGCAGGGAGGGGCAGCCACACACAGCCTTGCACCACCCCCTGCATCCCCCAGCCCTCCCAAATAATATTTTCTCCTGCCACTGCTGCTTATATCCTCCCAGGGTCCTGCCCTCTTTGTGTCAGACTGCCTGGGCTGCCTGCAGGTGCCCACTAATTGGCTTAACTGCTTTGCAACCACAGCAGCCTGGAGCTGCACCCTGCCCGGCCTGCAGTGCCCCCTTACTGAGCTACTTCTTCCTTAAAGGAACAGAGAGCCCCGGGCTCTCTGTTATAGTATCCCCATGTTCACCAATACTCTTAATGGAAAGGCCTGGAGGGTCGGTTTGCTAACTATCCAAGATGAATGGTTCTCTAAACCTCTAAGTTAAATCTCCCAGTACACTGGGCTTTTCTGCAAAATCTCCAGTTCTGCTTGGACCCAACCAGCTCACAAATATCTCACAAAATGCTACTCAGAGCTTTACAGTAGATATTCAGAGACCAGAAAGAAGGCCATAGATCATTAATGAGCAGTCATTTATAACTAAACTGAAAGACAACAACAATATCCCTTATAGGACATAGATTCAAACGGAGCTCTTTATTTTTTGCAAGAAAGAAATGAAATCTGCAGTTTTTATAACCACTGGCCAATGATACCGCTGCGTAGTTGTCTCTTAATTTAAGTCATATGTATATGGCACTGCTACCCAGGGCTTTTCATGATACCCAGGAGGATTCTAGATAGGAACTATGATTGTGACAACTGCCTACAGCTCAGTCTGCACAGAACAGGAGGAATATGCTGCCTCAGTCCATTATCAATTAAAGGATATTTCTAGGCTTGATGCCTGGCATGTGGTCAGGGGCTCAAGCTATGAGTCTACTTGGTCTTTGTTTCTCTCCCTCTCATTCTCAGCAATTAGCAAATTAGCTATGCATATCATGTTTGGGCTTGCAATCTGGGTTAAACCTCATGTGCCCACATAAAAAGGAATAAAATGGAATTATTTTTTTTATCATGACATAGGGCAGACAAAAACCTTGCTCTGTATTAAATAAAGTAGGAATAAAGAATACACACTCAAATAAAATCAGTAGTTTTGCAGTAAGAATAAAGAAGGGAAATCACTGTTAGATATCTAAAAATCTAAGGCAGAAAGAAACTGATTAATAGGTACAGAATACTAGTAAAAAATAAGTTAGAAGGTCAGTTAGAAGGGCCAAGGCAGCAATGGTTAGCAACTAGAATTAAGGACAACTAAAGTCCTTTTTCAGGTATATAGAGAGCAAAAAGAAGGTACATGGTAACATAGGACCCCTACAGAACAGGCTAGGGCAATTAGTGACAGGTAGGAGGAACCAAAGCTGAGCTCTTCAATGAGTTTTTTTGCATCAGTATTCCTGAACATGGGCAAAGACATCTCTCCAAATTGGATTATAGAAAGGGACAAGAAGGACACCACCCTACCAACAGTTACTGCCGACCTAGTTAAGGGGCACTTAGAGGGGCTTGATGTGGTCAAGTCAGCAGGCCCAGATGCTCTTCATCCCAGGGTGCTGAGAGAATTAGCCACAACATTACAAGGAGAGATTGAGGAACCTGGATCTCTTCAGCCTCTGTAAGAGAAGGCTGAGAGGAGATCTGGTGGCTGTCTACAAATTCATTGGGGGAAGCGGGGGCAGCAAGGTATAGGAGATACTCTGTTTAAAAAGGCACCCCTTGGAGTAACTAGAAACAATGACCATAAACTGATAGACAGCAGGTTTAGACTAGACGTTAGCAAGAACTTCTTTATGGTAAGGGTTACCAGAGTCTGGAATGGCCTTCCAAGGGAGGTGGTGCTCTCCCCTACCTTGGGGTCTTTAAGAGGAGACTCAATAAACACCTGGTTGGTGTCATCTGCCCCAGCACTCTTTCCTGCCCAGGGCAGGGTTCAGACTTCTGGATTTACTGAGGTACCTTCTGGCCCTAAAAATCTATGAAATCTATCTATGAAATCAATAAAAGGAAAGCAAAACAATTCCTAAAGACTAATGCAGCATATATAATAGGAGTAGCAATGTAAGTAAAGATAGAGAATAATTCTATAAAACCATGTATAGTCACTCAAAAAAGACTAATATTGCTGCTAGGTGCAGCAGAAAGTTACTGGTAATGGATGAGGTCACTACTGCTCAGCCAATGTGATGCAATCACAAAAATCTCATAAAACTGGAGGAAATGGATCCAGGATGTTACCTCGTTCTTTTTTGCTAACGCTAAAGTAAAGGATGCCTAAGAAGAATGGCAACACCCCAGAGGCATGTATCTGATCACACAAGAATAGGAATTAAATGTTTAAAACTTTAGTTGCATTACACCAGAAGCTTAAACATCAATAGTAAAAGCTGGTATAGGGACAAAATGATTTCCAGGAATTCAAAATGAATCAATGAGACTAACGGAAAATTGGACAATGGTTTTTGATAGTTCATTAAGTACAAGTTTTTGAGGACAAATAGCTAATATGCATCTCAGCAGGTCATCTTTGGATAGTAAATCTGACTTACTGTGGAAAATTACTGAAAACACTGACAAGGGACCTCTTAACATGGTCATTAAAAATTGCCATCTTCATAGCAACATTTGACATGAATTCAAGGAGAGAAGATCAAGCCTGTAATCTACTGCCAGCAGTGCAACAATTCTGAGTCAGCTATATGAGTGTACAAGCCAGGGACTTGAGATGGAGGAATTGATGTTTCCTGGAAACAAAACACTTGGCTGTTTTTGGTCTGCAAACATGTATCAGATGTAGCACAACTAGAGGAAGAGTCCTCCAGTTCTAGTCAATGAGAAAAACCCCCCCTATATATCAGGATAAAGACAGGCCTGTTTTAGCCCTGGAGAGATTGTACATTCCCCAAGCAGAACTGGGTACACAGCCTGTGGAGTACAGAATAATGGCAAGAAAAGGGGCTCCTGGGAAATCCTCACTTTAAACAAGCTATTTGACCATTTCCTAAGCACAAGAAACAGATGCATGAGAAAAGGTGCTACTTTTAGACCAGGAGATTATCCTGCCATGAAACTGCCCCCAGCATATATCTGATGTGATCATGCGAAATAAGATTATCTTTGTTTTCAATTAATTTTTTTCCCTCCAGACACAGAGCACAGATATAGTCTATGAACAATACCATAACTGGTTGGCACTTTACAAAAGAAAAACAAAAACAAACAATCCCCCCCCCAATAAGCACCTACTCTGTGCGGTATAACATTTGCTATAACTGGGAAGCAACTGCCATGAAAAGAGAAATGCAGACTAGAAAGTAAGTCTAAGCACAGTAATAGATTGCAGTGACATTCTTTCAGGGAGTGGAACTTTGTGACAGTTCTTGGCTGACTCCTTTGCAAATTCAATAGCTGACTTGATTTTTTTCCTTTCAAACGAGTACAGTCATCAGGAAGCCATCCCATGCATGGGAAGTAAAATGTCATGGTAATAAAAATAATCCTTTCTAGGCAGAATATGGTTTTGGAATAGAGAATCCAAAATTCCAGATCTGACCAAACCTGAATATCTATGGGACTATATTTTAACCCGCAACTGGAAGACAAACAACATGCCAGAACAGGAATCCTTTTTGAGAGTTAGATTAATAGTGTAATGTTGTGCACTAGCGAGTATATACACTATAGGTTTGCCTCTGGCTGGCAATAGGCTTGTGCAAAGCAGAAAGTATTAGCCTAGGATTTGAATTTGGTGATTTGGAGGAACAGTGATTTGATTAGAATCACTGTCCTGATTTCATTCAGCTGAATCTGAAGATATTCAGCACCAAATCTTAGTTGGCCATACAGGCAGGCAGTGCCGGTGGGAGATGCTGAGGAAGTAGTCAGACAAGCCCTGGCTTGAACCAGCAGCCCTGAGAGAAGCTATGGCTCACCTGGCTGCACCCCAGCTGCCCCCCTGCCAGGGTGATGCAGGCAGTGCTGGCAGCCCTGGGAGAAGCTGCAGGGGCTGGGGGGTAGTGGTTGGAAGCTGGGGGGAATGACTGGGGGCTGGGGGAATGAACAGCAGCTTCTCCCCAGCTCCTGGTTTGATCCCCCAGCTCCCAGCTTGATCCCCTCCAGATTTTGCAGCTTCTTCCGGGGCTGCTGGCTCAAGCCACAGCTTATTAGGCTGCCCCCCTGCCAGGGTGAGGCAGATAGTGCTGGCAGCCCTGGAAGAAGCTGCGGGGGCTGGGGGAATCAAACCAGGAACTGAGGAATTGAATTGGGAGGTGAGGGGAAGCCCCTGTTAATTTCCCCAGCTCTCAGTTCAATTCCTTAGTTTCCAGTTTGATCCCCAGCTTCCAGTCATTCTCCCCAGCCTCCATGGCTTCTCCCACGGCTGCCAGCACTGCCTTCCTCGCCCCAGTGGGAAAGCAGCAGGGGAAGCAGTTGAAGCCGCAACTTTTCCCAGCGCTGCTGGCTCAAGCCGGGGCTCAACTGGCTGCTCCCCAACCTGCTCTCACTGGCACTGCCTAGTGCTTGCTTGCGCATCCTATGGCCAAATCTCTAAATCGATTCAGAAATCGAATCAGAAGCTCCTGATAGATTACTGGGTCTCCCAATTCGATTTGGATTTGGAGATTTGTCTGCCGAATTGGGCCAAATCTCCTCCAAATCAAATTGGCTACCGAAGCTTCACACAGTCCTAACTGGCAATGCTGGGTGTAGTCTGTCACAGCCCTAGCTGCAGCATCTGGTCTATTCTGCACGAGGTATATCTGCTTACACTTTTAGCTCTGCAGGTCTTTTAGTCTTCATAGCAGGGCACTAAGGTGCCTGCTCCTTTTAGAGCAGATATAAGAACCCAGGTGCAGGTTAATCAGTTGTCCTGGCAATGAGGGAATTGGCCGCACCTGCACCTAGTCAGCTGGCCAGAGGAGGCAGGGCCCTAGGCCAGTATGAACCCCAGGGCTGGAAGCAGTCCCTTGCCAGCAGGTGAAGGGGAAGGAGCCTCTAGGAGAAGAAAGGGCCCAGAGATGTGGTAGCCAGTAGATAAGCTACCCTTAGACCAAAGGGGACACCAGGAGCCCATAAGGTATCCTTGCCTCTGAGGTACTGAGCCTCAGAGAAGGAGTTTTACTCTTTAAAAGAGGCAGAGCATGATGTGAGCTCTGTGTTAAGGTACAGCCCAGGGACTCATGGTGGTTGAGTATGTGCTGTCCGATAACAACCGGTGGTTTGGGTGAGGCTATTTGGGGAAGGCGGCAGCCTCACAGGGCCCCACTGCAGCGTGGGGATGCTAGCACCAGAGGGCATCATATTTTGGGGGTGGGGAAATAGACCCCGGCACCAGAGAGGGCACTGCATTTTGGGGGAATGGACCCTGGCGCTGGGCTCTCTGCAGCCCTGAGAGGGTGCTGCATGTGAGACTGGGCTGTGGGAAGCCCAACGAGGGCAAGGAGCCCAATTAATAAGAGGCCTAGGCAAGACAATGCCTGTATCACCTGCAAGGCTTAGGGCATGGTAAAGGGGTAGTTAGAGCCATGCATACGGCCCATAAGGCTGAGAGACTCAGGAACCATCCACAGTAAAGCAGGACATCAAAGTGGGGTAGAAACAACAGGGTTAATGGGATCTAGCTTGACCGTGTCCAAAACTAAAGCTCAAGGGCAGCCTCCCTATATTTATTATACCAACAAGACATGGCAGGAAACTTGTAGGGCGAAGGACTGGCATGGTTAAGGATCTGGAGGGATAACACAGCTACCCCTAGGTATCCCACCCTGATACAGTCTTACCCAAAATATGTCAATCAAAATGGCAGCTATCGTAATAAGATGGGCTCTCTTTGAAGTGTTTTCTGGAGGAACATATATTGAGTCTGTTCATGAAAGGAGAAGACGCTGGACAGAGTGACAGATTCTAAGGCCAATCCTACCAGTAACCTACTGTTGACAGCCACTTCACTGTTCTGTGCTGCTTTGCCCCCTGCTTTTTTTTTTGTCTATTTCCATGAGCAAAGATTATCTTAGCGTCAGTTTGTCTAGTGCCCAGCATGATTAGATTCCAATCTCATTTGAAGCTTCTAGGCTGTATTGTAATCTAAGCAGCAGCAAGTTGATATGAAACCTATCTGAGATTTCTGAGGTTCAAATAAAAGGTTCAGTAGACCACGTTATACAATGAAGTGTCACTCTTCAGTTTCTAAGCAAGAAGTTTTTTAAATGGTTTTTTTCTTTTTTCTTTTTTTTTAAAAATGATCTGCCTTTGATTGGTACTCTTCCAGTAAAGTCTAGCTGCATCCAACAACATCAAACTATGCAGAACAATGTAGCATTGTCTGCACTCCCTGCTATTATAATAAGAAGTTAAAGTGCTTTAAGAAAGATGAACCGTAAGATATCTTTTGAATTAAGCACATGGCAAGCTCTTAAAACAGGGAAATAAATCTTTTTCAGCTGGCAAATGTAGCAAGAATAGTTCATTTCTTCAAGAAGATTGCATTGGTTCTGCACTGCCAATATCTCAGACAGAGCCATTGTTTTAGTCTCAGCTAGTGTTATTTATACACTGCAGACAAACACTCCTTTCTCTAGCACTGTTTTCTAACTTACTCAAAAATCACCCATCCAAAATCCTATCAAAATAATATTTTATTTTCATATTATTTTTAATATTGCAGTTTCTCTTTTTGCAAGATGGTGGTTCAATCTTCATTTTCAGAAGTTTTAAAGGACAGAAGTAAGCATTACATCATTTAGCTGGAGCTTCTATATAACACAGACTATAAAATGAAGCCATAAAATTTCAACCAATTACTCCTTTATGGAATCCAATAGCTTCTGAAGTATACCTTCCAGAAATAAGTATACACTCTTGAATCTACCCCTTCCCTTGGCAATTTCTTCCAACAGTTAATCACCCAGAGTGTTAAAACTTTGTCTTCTAGTATTTCTAATTTGATTTTGTCTAGCATTCATTTCTAGGCACAGGTTCCTATTGAGCCCTTTTCTGCTAGATAATAGAACCTTTAGTGTCCACCATTATCTTGGTTTCAAGATACTCTGAGCTGTGCTAATAACCTGTTTTTTGTTGCAGTTTCAACAAATTGAAAATTGCTTGTTTGGAGATCAACCAAAAATGATACATTTTCCCCATTTGATAGTTGGGGTAAAAAAAAATATGTTTCATCTTATATAAGACAATATTATCCAAATGAAGTTAATTTTTGAGAGGTTTTTAAATTTGAAGGTCTCTACCTGAAAAGAGATTTCAAATTAAAAATAAAATCCCCCCCCAAAATTTCCTATTTGACTTTTTAAAAATGGGGCTATTTTAACTCTTCTAGATTTTTTCCCCCCCAGACCCACAAATTCAGTAAAAAGATACTATTTCATGCAAAGTTTTAGTGTTGCTAAAAATGTGAAGTTTTTACTTAAAACAGTTCAGTTGCATTTCACCCAAGTCTGGTACTTTTGCATCAAAATTAAGTCACCCATTATCTTTTGGGGAAGAAAGATTCTTGTTGAGCTTCTTATCACAGCGAAACATTTTGCCAGTACTTCAATAGTCTGTGGCTGTTCTTCAAAACCTCCATTTTTTCCCACCAGCCCTTAAACAGGGGTCATCTGGGCTGAATACAATGGTCTTGTTGGGTGAAAGAACCTAATCCTATACAGTGATTCTCGCCCAAATCTGTTTCCTTCTATTCTTCTCCTAGGTAAGAAATTGCAAAGATGTCACAAAGTGAATATATCCACAGATGAAGTGACCAATATTTGGTTGAGGAATTTAAGGAATACTTTCCTGAAACTATTCCCTCCTTTGCTTCCATAAATGTAGAGACCTTTCATAGGCTGCAACATTTTGATGGCTGCACAAAACCCAGGCAAACAGACATCTTAGAACTTTTTCATACCACAAATGCCTAAGGTGGTGTGCCTTTTTCATACCACAAATGGCCCAGGCAGAAGCTCTCAAGGACCTGATCCTGCATGCCCTAGGAATCCTCCTGCAGGGAAATTCCCAGGGCACCATGTTTATCACTGCTGCACCCCAGGAATCTCCCTGCAGGGGAGAGAGGGGGCAGGCTTTTTTAGGTTTCATGGCCCCTGAAGCCCTTGGAGTGGCAGGGATCATGCGTTGCAGGACAACATCCCTGGCAACCTGGAAAAGCTAATGAATTGGATCATCTGTGCTGGGACACATCCTGGTACAGCTGATACCTCTCCAAACATGATGTTTATTTATACCCATACTGCATAACACTTGAGTTGCCATACCCAAGCACAGCAATTAAAGACAGAGTATCAGTTTGATTCTAAAAACTCACTGTATTTAGTAGTTTTAGGCCAGATTTCCAAGTACTTAAATGACAATTTAGCTCAACGTATGAGAATTCAGCATGTAACTTTAGTGTGCATTTCACAAATAACTGCAAGTATTCATCTTCAACATTCTAAGACATGGAAATAGTTACTAAAATGCTATCATGGCATCTATGTCATTTAAATAGCAATATAAAAGATCAATTGCCCTCATTTCTATCCTCATTATGTAAATAATATTTTCTGCACCACTGACTTGATGGTGTTCTTCACTATTAGTGTTATAGCCAGCTCTTGCACACCATTATATATAAAAACAATTACATGTTCTTTGTGCAGCTTATATCTTAGCAAGCTTTGATCTGTTATAGTAGGCATCATCGCTAGGTGTCAATGCAGACTTAATTCTACTATGATATTGTTACTACTATTGTGACTCAATCATTTTAGTACTAAAATTATTTGGTAACAAATTGAAGTAATATGATCATTATCCACTAGATCTTAGCAAACCCAATACTCTCAGGCATTTACTTTGGGCTTGGTGAATTAATGGAAAACCTGCCAAGTATTCTGGACCAGTCCAGATTATCATTTTTTAAAAATAAAATAAAATAAAATTCCAGCTTCTCAGCTTTACATAGCTTTCTGGTAACTTGTAAAGAAATTCATTTTGGCAACGAAAAAAATTACATTATATTGAGAAAGCTACCAGGTAGTTTTCCTTTAATTCTCCTTTGTAGTAAAAAAAGTATCCATAATAATGGTAGCATAAAAGAACCATGTTGTTGGGCAACCAAATGGCTGGGCTTCCACAACAGTTGGTCCCAAAATAGGGATCTAAATGCAAATAAAGTCATGACAATTAACAGGAGTATGAGGACATAAACTCAGACCAGAAATGAAGTTGTAGAATGACCAAGGTGGGGGCACTATAGAAAGAGACTGGGAAGCACTATAATAGTATTGAAAGTATTCTTAGGAGATTATAAAAGATTGAAAGAAAGCACTGTGTTGTATTAATTGAATGTGGTCTTTTAGATGTTGCATAGAATCCATAGGATGTCACCAAATGCTAAAATGACATTCATATTGTAGAAAGTCAGTGTCACAGGATTCTAGGCCTAGAAGGGACTTGGAGGGTTCTCTAGTGAGTCCCTGAATGACTGAGTTGACCAAAGGTATGTATCACATTGTGTAAGTATCTAAGTAAGTATCTAAAATATAAATACAAAAGTTATGGTTACTATGGGCCTATGGCTAATGTTGTACAGTTTGATTAAAATATCTACAGGTCTAATCTGATTATTAATATAAACAGATGTTGCAAAAAACTCTTTAGTATGGGCATTGATTTGCACATTTCAAATGTCAGGTTTAGCCTTCCTTTATGTTACAATTTGTCATATCAGATACCAGGCTTTCACAGGAGAAGACATCTGAAGATATTCTTACATTATTTAATATTTTTGCTAGAACCCCAGCTGGAATCAAGAATATTGTGCACTTTTTAATAATATAAGCAGATGTGCTAGGCCTCATGTTTTTAGCAAAAAGTTTGAGGTGCTTCATGTTTTTCCCTAAAAAAAACAAAAACAAAAACCAGAAACAAGAATGGAAATAGGAATGAAAGATGATTTAAAAAAAATAAAATAAAAAAAATAAAATCAAGATTTTGGATTTTTTTTTAGTAGGGGAGACCAACAAATGATTTTTGAATGATTGCCACTGTTTACCACAAAGATAAAATGTAGATTAGGATCTTGATTATTATCTACAATAGAAGGGTCCAACCTGCGGTATGGGTATGGGTGTTGCAAGTAGCATAGGTAGCCTCTGTGGCCAGCTACATACACTACACTTTTACTAGTCTAAGTAATCAGAAACTGCTCTATACCCATAACGGAACAGAAATTTGGCCCACATACGCTGGTTTAAAAATGGTACAACCCGGTCTAAGATTTTCACTCCATCCCAAAATGGCAAATGTTCACTACTGATCTAAACTATGTAGGAAACGGCATAAAACCTAGATGAGTTCCAGCCTGGGCTTTTTGAATGTCTGTGCCTAGCCTATATGTGCATGCATCAAATTGGGGAGAGGACAGGCAGCACAGTGGCAAATAAAGCAGGAAGCAGAAAACAGAGCTACAGATCAGGCATGGAGCAGAGGATGATGCAAAAGCAGAACAGCAGCTCGATCAGGGAGCAAAAAGAACAGGAAGCAGAAACCTGAGCAGCAGATCAGGCAAGGAAAGCGGTACTCAGATGTGGAGCTAATTTGTAGCCCTCATTGACCTAGAAGCACCTATACACATTAGTGCATGGCAGCATTTTTTTTTTTATTTTGTTCTCGTTTTGTAGGTGAATAAAAGCGCTAGAGTAGTAATAGAACTCTATTTCCTACAAGAGCTCCTCTAGAAAATATAGTCTACATTCAAAGCTGTTTTAATTAGAAAAGGATTTTCCTTCCAATATTCCAATTGTAGATTTTTTAGCATCATCCATTGTGGATGGCATGCTAGATTTAACTGCAAAGCTATCAAAAGCACAAGCTATTGAAAACATTTTGATATGGATTCATTAAAATGTTGCAATGCAGCACAGGAAATGAGGAAAAGCTGTAGCAACAACTTCTCCAAAACTCTTTGAATTAAGCTTTTTAGTGGGAGTGGAGCAGTTCTTGCTAAACTTTTCAGTAGACAGCATCCTTTTTATACTATGAAAGAGAAACGCTTTCTCTTTTTTAACCAGTACAGAATCATTCAACTATAGTTAAATGCATTCAGTGAAGCAATTTAGATGGCAACAACTGATAATTTACTAAAACAGAGTTCTCAGAGCAGAAATCAATAGAGATATCTCCAGCATATTGATTAGTAGACTAGTATTTGTATTACCAGAGAATATAGAGTAATTTAAGCAAAGAAGAAAGAAGAGAAATGGATCAATATCATTAGTTAAGCTGGATGGTGTGCCATGAGAAATAAAATGGATTTGGGACCCTTTAGAGTAAATAGCTGTCTAGGCTATAGTTATGAGGCCTACATCAAGGTGATTTTTTTTTATTATGCCCATTTAAAATGTATTAGAACCTGGTTTTAAGGAAAAGGCAGCTGCCTTCTTTATTTTTTTTTTTAAATCATAACCTAATGAAATAGAACACCAACAGCAAACTGAAAACAGCAGCCACACCTAGCAGGGGTGTCCATGCATTACAGCCACTGAAAAACTGCTTTGGGAATGAGTATTAGCCCTTATTCCACTAAATCAGTGAGGAGGTTATTAATGTTATGCTGAAGCTTGGACCCTCTTGTACAGAAGTGCTAACTTCTACAATAATCCCAACACAATATTGCACCAGATTACAGACAGTTGGAAAGCAGAAAAAGACCCATTGCATCAAGTCAGAAGAGGGGTCCTTGGAAACACTGAGTACAGGAAGAGGGAAGTATGGAGTCCACCAGTCTCAGGAACAACAGGAACTGCATGTGAGTAGGCTAAAGGCAGGAGCCTTGGAGACCAGTCTGCAGCAAAAGCTGCATAGCAAGCATGATGGCCCAGTACTGTCCCTACTAGCCGTAGAAGGGCAGCGGTTTATAGTCTGTGAATGTGAAGGAGGTACCAAGAAGGCTCTTAACTTTTTTTTTTTTAATTTACCTTTCATATCATTTGTCTTGCAATGCCCCAGTGGTCTGAATTAAGAAATCTTTGTTTGATCTTTTATTGCAACTAAGTCACCTATGGTGTGAACATCATTTACCTTTTCTCAGTCTTGCATTATTCAGAATACATAAGCTTATATGTACAAGCTAACCAACAGCAGGTCATACCTGACCAACTTGATTTCCTTCTGTAAGGGCACAGGCTCTGTGGATGGGGGGAAAAAGCAGTGGATATGATATACTTCAACAAGGCTTGTGACACTCATTAAAAAGATAAGGAAATACAAACTAGACAAAAGTACAATGAGATGGATACATAACTGCTTGGATCATCATACTTAATGAGTAGTTCTCAACACCTCAGTGTCTAATTGGAATGCTGTATCAAGTGGGTTCCCCAAGGGTCTTTCTTGGGTCTGGTATTGTTTAACATCCTATCAACGGATTTGATGATAGGATTGTGTGCACGCTTTGAGTGCACAAAGTTGGATGGAGCTGCAGACACTCTGGAGGATATGGCTAGGATCCAGAGAGTGCTCTAGATAGACTGGAAAAATGATCTGCAATCAACCAGATGAAATTCAAAGACAAGTACAAAGTCCTGCACTTGGGATGGAGTAATTTCATGCATCAATACAGACTAGGGAATGATTAGCTAGGCTGCAGGACTTCAGAGAAGGACCTGGGGATTACAGTGGACCATAAACTGAATATGAGGCAGCAGTATGCTTTCATTGCAACCCTCTTACCCTCCGAACCATCCCCCACCAAAAAAACCCAACAGTATGCCGAGTTGTATTGATAGGAGTGTCACTTCCAAGTCAAGGGAAATGATTCTTCCACTCTGTTCAGTAATGGCAAGGCCTCCTCTGGAGTACTGTGTTCACTTTTGAGCCCCACATTTCACGAAGGATGTGGACAATTTGGGAAGAGTGCAGTACAGAACAACAAAAATGATTAGAAGCCTGGGAAACATGACCTATGAGGAAAGGCTGAAAGAACTAGAATGATTTAGCTTGGAAAAGAGAAAACTCAATAGGGGGAAAGGGGGAGAATGTTGATAGCAGTCCTCTAATATCTGAAGAGAGATTATCGAGGGTACAGAGATGGTGAACCCCAACAGCCACAGAAAAACCCATCCCCAGTGGACCTAACAGATGCCGCCTGCCACCTGCCTAGGATGTCATCAGCTATAATTGGGGTCTCACACGCGTATGTTTCGCCCACCACGACTTGATATTAAGGGAGTTGGTTCAGATGTCTCAGCATGTAGTCCAATTATGAATCTCCCCAGCATCTCACAAGGTCCTGGGTTTCTGAGGGCTCCGCCACCCCTACACCCTCGCCCATCCCACCAGGTGGTGGCCAGCCGGTTGGTCCAGCCACGTATCCTCAGTTCCTCCCAGATAATCCACAAAAGAAAGGTCAATCAAAACAAACACGACAACCAAGAAGGTTCCCCTCATCTGTGTAGCTGCTCCGTCTGTCTGCAACCTTTCAACTCAAGCTTGACCTTCAAGGGGTCATGCACTCCTTTGCTGGCTCTCGGAGAGCCCCCTTGTAGGGCTTGACAAGATTCCTTTTTAACAACGTAAGTTCACTACTGAACTGTGCCCCTACTACAGGGACTACGGGACCCAACGTCAATATTGCCCCTCTATTAGGGTTATTACGGTACCCTTCTCCCCGCCGGGCTCAGTCAGCTCCCGGCCGGTAAATAAACAGTTCTACGCCCGGCAGGGGCCAGTAAACTGTTCCAAAACCCCGCTGGGGTTTTGCTCTCTGCCAGAGGCTCCTACCAGCGTTCAACGTCGCATTCAGCGTTCCCTTCAGTGTGTCCCACCTCCTCCTCCTCTTTCCGGTTCTGCGTTGCTGCCGCTTTCCGGTCCCGGCCTCTTCTTTATGCTGGCAGGGAAGATATTGGCCCCTTCCTTCCCAAAACACCTAGGTAAGGGGAATTTCTGCCGGGCTCCTTGGGGCTGCGGGCCTGGGGCCACTGACCCCATGCTTAGCTCGGGAGCCTTGGAGCCGGCTGGCTCCTTTTCTCTCTCACACTGTGGAGGCCAGGACTAGAAGGAAATGTAGGTTGGAAATCAAGTTGAACTTTCTGACCATGAGGATGGTCAAGCAATGGAACATGCTACATAGAGAAGCTGTGGAGTCTTCATGCCTGTACATTTTCAAAAGCAGGTTGAACAGACACTTGTCTGGGATGGTTTAGTCAGGGATGATCCTTTTCTTAGCAAAGGACTAGTTTAGATCACTTTGTGAGGTCCCTTTCAGCCCTACTTTCCTATGACAGGTCAGAGGGCCAGAGTTTGAAAACCCTAGTGCTGGAGCACCTACAGCCTCTGCCTCCACGGTCACAGTATGGTAATACTATCCCATAAAGTAGGGTTCTACAGCACTTCTAAAACCAAGAGAATGCTGGGGCTGGCAAAGTACTGGCAGAACCATTGCCATCATCTGCAATATAATCACCATCCTAGTACTGCAACCTGCTGACACTTTGGACCAAATGTAGAAAAGTACATAGATCATTGTTTCGTTTAAAGCATGTGAGCAAGATGAATGACTTCATGCACTGATTACATGATAGATGACTGGTTTCATGGGGCCAGAGGGTATAGCCCACTGTAGAACTGAAGTCTAAAGCACAAAATGAGGGCTTGGTAGTTCAGGGAGAGAGATCCTTCTGAGAAGGAAATGCCCAGTGGGAAGGGATAGTTTCTGTATTTATGACATTGTATCTTAACCCTTAGCCCATTGGAGCCAAAAATACATGGGGTTGGAAGGAAAAAAAATCCAGGAAACTCTGAAAGTAGGAGGAATCTATTGACCAATTAGTGAAGTCACAGTTGTGGTACCCGATAGCTGAAGACTATGTTGTTAAGGAAGTGGGGATGGACTACTAAAGTCTGAGAATTTCTGTAGAAGCACTGGGCCATTGTGCCAATGGCCTTGGCTTCAAAAAAGACCAGTGTTTTCTGTGGTGACTCTCACTGCTACCAACTGAAGAACATATAGGTTTCTATTACAGAGTTTTTCTCCTTTTAATTCCCTCCCAAGGTTTCCCTATGGAAAGATTACGGCTTGGACTTGCTTTGTTCTGCAACACCAAACTGACATAATACAGTTCACATTTGCAGTGATTTTTTCATCAGATCGAAGGTACGTTTTAGAGTTGTTTTTCTCCAGAGCTAAGGTAATAAACAAGACTTGAGAACTTCTAGTGTTTGTTCGCTTTGATTTGCCAACTATTTGATGTGCCCCATTATAATCAGAATTTGTATATACACACAGTTTTAGGGATCTCAAGTTGCAAAAACAAAATTTCTGCCAAAGCTGCTTTGTTCCAAAAGAAGATTTTTAAAAGGAAATATTTTTTCTGAATAAACTAGTTTTCAGTTCACTGAAAAATAAAATGTTTGTGCTATGCATCAAAAGTCAAGTAATGAATTGGCAAAGCTTATTACATATGGTGTAGAGCAAGAAATGATTTTATGTTGGTTGTGGCAGTGGCAAACACTCACTGTCAAAGATGATCGCCCCTGCAAGTCAAGTAAAGGGTTGTATCCATTGATACTGAAGAAGGCTGATCCTAGAGCTGAGGACTCTGGCAAATGTCAGAGATAGTGGTTTTCTTGGTCTTGTTTCCTTTCCTTCCATTTTTGTCTCTTCACCCTGTCAAGGTAGTAGGGGATTTTATTAGGTAGTAGGGTACTTCTTAACAAGAAAAGTACCTGTGTGTAAGTACATTTTACCTGGTCTATCATGAATTTATTGTAGTCTGTCAGAAATCTCTGTATTGTTAAACAATGAATTGTTAAGTATTTTGCATTTGTTTATATGACTGACTCACAGGTGAATAACATCATTCTATTGTGCATTCATATCACTGTACATCTACAATTATTGATATTTTTAATCCACTGAATACAAGTGAACTTGTGTATTCTTATAGCATCGGTGTCCAATATAATGCCAGAAAAGTCTACAGGGGTTGGTGACAAAAGCCTATAGGTAAATAAAAACACTAACCTAAAGAAAAGGATGGAATTGGTGGGAGAGGGAACAGAAGGGGTAATTGCAGTAGTCTTGGAAAGACAAGGAGCGAGAAAAATGGAGCAACCTTCTGGACATCTGAAATGTTTATGCACAAATCCCAGAAGAATGGAAAACAGCTAGGATAAGCTTGAAGTCTTAATACCCTCTCTGAACAGTGACATACCTAACACTGTAGAAACTCAATAGGACAAGTACTAGGATGAAATATTTTTGCAGAATGGTTGAATTTGTTCAGGAAGGATAGGCAAGGCAAAAAAGGAAGAGGGGTTGCACTGCATCTCAACAACTTATACTCTTGTTCTGAAGTCCAGGAAAAAGCAAAACAGACTTGATGTCCATCTCTTGATGAGGAAAAAAGGGAATGGCACAGGAGTGATTCTATGGTCAGGGTATACCATATATAACTTAATCAGAATGAAGAGGTATGTAAGATTTCTTTGAGTGGCTAACAGAAATATCCACAGCACCGGGTGTCTTCTGGAAAAGCAATATGACAGGCAGTCTGACAAGGGCCGGTTTGAGAGAACTTTGCTTCAAGAGAAGGAAAAGCTAGCAAAGCAGCTGTTTTACAGGAAGGAACTATTTAAAAATATTGTTGTGAAAATGACCATGGCATTTTACAGTTTACTCTTCTAAGCGGGAGGAGGAGTATGGACAGCTGAAGGAGGTTTTTAAAAAGAAATTAAAGCAGACACCTCCCCATAATGAATTAGTGGGTAGAAGCTCTTTGGAATATATGTTAAGACATGAAAACTGCCAGAGAGCTGACAAGTGGCTGAGACTAAATTAAAGGCATGCAATGGCAAGTTATCCCCATACAGAGGAAATGTAAGAAGCACACTAAGTGACCAACTGTGGAAGCAAGATTGTGGAAGAACAATGTAAGAAGCATACTAAGAGACCAAAGTATGGAAGAACATGTGTATGCATGTTCAAAAAACTAGGGAGAATGCTCCTGGGTTTGTTTTCCTGAAAGAAAAAGTTATTTAGAGACCCCTGAACAGACAGTTGAATGCTGAGTCCCTGAAGAACAGAGAGCTTGCAGTTCTTAACACTGCACAACTGAAAGAGCCCTGTGCACACATCTTAATGTGGTCTGCAGGCTCCCTCAGCCTGGAGACAGAATGACAGCAGTGCATAGGGCAGGCCTAATTGGCTGACCCAGACTACTCAGAGTCAGCCTGTGTCTTTTTGCAGCACACTGTGGGAGTTCTGAAGGGGTCATGTCCTGCTCCCTGCTCAGCTGGAGCATCAGAGTCCAGCAAGCACCACACTTGCCTACCTGGGAAGGGTGGGAGCACGGCACCCTGGGATGGTGGAATACTGTGCTGTGGCTTCTCTCAGAAGGTAATGTGTATAAACATCTACTTTCCCAGGAGAGATGCAACCGTTATTGTTCCTGGCTCATCTTACTGTTGGAATGGCCATTTTTGCTCTGGGAGAAAAATCCTGAATATCTTAAGCTCATGGTTTCGCCTGGGAGAGTAACAACTCTCCTAGGAAAAACTGAATGTCTGTACATGGCCAAGTGTTCACCACAGAAGAAGTCTACTTAGCTGTATGTAGCACAAGCAAGTAGGGGGAAAAAAATCAGAATTCTAAGGCATGAAATGGCTGTAATTTAGCAAGGGACAAATGATTTTATAAATATATTAAGAGTAAAAAAGAATACAAAGGAAATGGGGAAGAGGAACAAATAATGGATGACTGAGAAAGATGAAGAATCCAATATCCTTAGTGTTTCTCTTTTTTTACTAAAAGGATGTGATGAGATATTTTTAGGAAAATAATTTAAACAGGGAAAGAGTGCAGTCCAGAATGGGGACAGAACAGATTAATGAATTTACAAAAAAATTTTTCAAGTCAACAGGGCCTGATGAAAGTTACCCTCAAAACACCTGAGCTAGTCAAAACAATCTCTGAACCATTAGCAATTATATTCAAGAACTCATGGTGGATAGGAAAGGTCCCAAAGGACTGGAGGAGGGCAAATATAAAATTTACCTTTAAAAATGGGAGAAATAAAAAAGGAGGACCTGAGAAATTATAGACTATTCAGCCTCGCTTATGTTATAAATTGTTTAGTGTTTTTTTCTTGTACCTGGATATTAAAAGGTGAAAAGACAGACAACCAAGAGGGAATTGTCAAGAATTATGTGATGCATATTTCCTTCTTTGACCTGATACCTGACTGGATATGGGGAAATATAAATCTTGACCTTAGGAAAAGTTTTGACTGTGTGGAACAATGTATTCTTATAAGCAAGATAGGGAATTATAGTCTATATAAAATTTTTAAAAAATCATCACCGAAGGAATATGAACACGTGGTTAAAAAACTTCATTCAAAGAGTATTTATCAATGGTTTACACTTATACTGAGAATACATTTCATCAGGTCCCCCTACAGGTCTGTCCAGGGTCCAATTCTATTCTAGTAGAATTTGTGAATGGGTTACAAGAAATTCCAAATGCACAAAATTCTGATAAAAGATTAAATTCAGTAAAGATTTGTGCAAAATGTTGAACTTTGAAAAGATAAATCAAATTCACAATAAAAACCCCACAGGATAACTGCCTAGAGAAGAGAAACATGTGGGAATAGAGTGGATCTGAAGTTAAATACAAGACATGACTGGAATGCTGTTGTAAAATATTCAGATCTCATATGTATTAACAGGAGTGACAAATATGCAACAAACATAGGAAGAGAAGCCTCATCTGAAGTACTCTATCCAGTTTGCAGTAAGACATGTTAAGAAGTATGTCATAAATTAGAAAAAGAAGCTGAACAAAAGGAAAGCTGAAGGAATTGATTTTATTTCATATAGAAAATGAAGACTAGGGTGAAGGCAGAGAAGAGGGGAGGGAACATGATAGCAATTTTTCCAATATGTAAACAGTTTTTAATCAAGAGGATTCTACATGTCTACATCTACAGCTAATGTAGAACATGAAACAGATTTAATTTGAAGTAAAAAATATTTAGGTTAGCTGTTTCATAAATTTAAGGCTGGAAGAGTCCAGCCCCCTACCCAAAGGGCAGGAAGGCAGCTGGGGTCATAGGATCCCAGCAAGATAAGCATCCAAGTTGCTCTGGAAGGTGTTCAGTGTAGGTGCTTGAAACATCTCCAATGGCAGGCTGTTCCAGACCCTGGGGGCTCGGACAGTAAAGAAATTCTTCCTTATGTCCAGCCGAAATGGTCTTGCAGTAGTTTATAACCGTTTGACCTTGTCATCCCTTGGGGTGCTCTGGTGAACAAACTTTCCCCCAAATACTAGTGGTCACCCCTGATAAACCTACAGGTAGCCATCAGATTACCCCTGAGCCTGCGTTTTTCCAGGCTAAAGAGCCCCATGACTCTTAGCTTGTCATCATAAGGTCCGTTTTCCTGACCTCTGATCATGCGTGTGGCTCTTCTCTGGAGTCTCTCAAACTTCTCCACATCCTTTTTGAATTGTGGGGCCCAAAACTGGAGGTAGTACTCCAGCTGTGGCCTCACCAAGGTTGAGTACAAAGGGAGAATGACGTGTCAGGATTTGCTTGAGAAGCATCTATGGATGCAAGCCAGCATTTGGT
>NW_017728886.1:204443425-204486194 GCF_001723895.1 Crocodylus porosus | reverse complement strand
CCAGGTGATCAGTCACCTGGTCATAGAAGGAAATGAGATTGGTCAAGCAAGACCTACCCGCAACAAACCCATGCTGGCTATCCCTCAGGATGTTGGCGTCAGCCAGTCCATTAAGGATGGGCTCTTTAATAAACTTTTCTAAGATCTTCCCCGGGATAGAGGGGCACTTCTCCCTGGGGTCATGGCCTCCTGAGCTTGTCAAAGTCGGCGTTCCTGAAGTCAAGGACTTCTGTGTTGCTGACTGACTTGCCTTTATGGCAGATGGTGAGGGTGATCAGCTTATGATCGCTATCACTCAGCTTCCAGTTGATCACTAGGTCATCTCCAGCAGCCAGTACCAGGTCGAACTGGTTTCTGTTAGGAGATACCTGAATAATAGGGGAAGTAAAATACTGCAACAAGCTACCTTGTAGGCTGTAGAATCTTCACTGGCAGTTTTGAAAACTAAAGTAGACAAGCATCTGTCCAGGATGATGTAGGTATACTTGATCTATCAATGCAGGGGGATGGATTGAATTATTTCTTGAAGTCTCTTGCCTGCATTTTAATGACTTCAAATAATCTACTCCATGGTGTTAAGAAATTCCGCTAAGAAAAGCTTGCCAATATTTTCTTGTGGCATATCAAAACCAGTGCATGAATTCTCCAGATAAGTAGCACTGTAATTTCAAGGAAAAAAACAACCAGTTTCCCAGAGCTGTAAACATTCACACAGGCATCACTTTATACAGATATGAAGATTAATGTAAGTAGTTGTGCTGGTTTTTGCTGCGTTACTGAGACAGCAAAGATTATTCACTGAATGAAAAAAGATGTGGTAGACTTTCAAGATAACACTTTTTCCTGAGATAATACTACAGATCATGAAAAAGAAAGTTATAATAGGGCTAAGAACCAAGAAAAATGCTTTTCCATTACCTGCTATACTACCAGTGATGGGCTGCATATGCCAAATCCTTTATTCTATGGGCAATGCCTTGTTCCTGGTATTCAGGGTCCACCCCAAGCCTAGAAGCCCAGTGAGCTAGCATGGCTAAAGCCACACTAATTTCTATAGTCAGGAGCTTGCAAAGAAATACATGGATACCCTCGCATTCAGCCACTTTTGACTTCCTGGTCTAAATTAACGAGCTAAGGGAATCTTTTAGCTAAGTTTGGAGTTAAGCTCAGACTTGTGCTTCAAGAAAGTTTCAGTGGGGTGCTTCAAATACCTGCTTCAACTTTCAATAGCCTACCAGGCTGGCTACATATATTTGACATCTTTTACCTAGAAGTTTGTTAGAGACAGTAGTGTCAGTGTTCTGAGCACAAATTTTTCCTAGAAAGCTATATTTTACTCCCTTATGAACTAGAAAAATTATGAACTTTAAAGATGCACTATGCCATAAAAAGGTGGCACTGAACACTGATGTTTTCCATGTATATTGCAGGCCTTCACTCAGAATACATTGCACATATCAAGCCCATTCTCCTCCTCCAGCTTACTAGTCTCTGTCTTCCCTTTCCCTATCTTGTTCTCCAAGGCTAAGTACAGATAATCAAAAAGCCTGAAGTGGAATTGATTTAATCTTTGCTGGTTATTTTAAGCTGTGTAGATTGAACTGATAAGCAAGTGGACAGACATTCACTTTTGATTCCAGAAATGCAGCCACATGCCTGCAGTGGCCCAGGCCAGAAGCTGGGGTAGGGGTGTGGGGAGAGGAAGGAGGGGGTGCTAAAGCATGCCTGTCTGCTTGGATGGAGAAGACAGCTTGGGCCAAGGCTAGCCTGACCACCCTGCAAAGCATTCCAGGATGTTGGGGGACTGTGACTTAGGTCTGATACTACATCCATCCAGGTTTATCTTAAACTGGTTTTGGCCATTTTAAAAGCAGTTTATATTCATTGAACTTCTGTTCTGTTACGGATTTGAACAGGTGTCCAATCACTTATACAGGTTTATGTGTGATTTTTCTCCTAGCCCAAAAGGTGCCCATTGTGCTGAGTCTGTAGGACAAGGGAAACTGGTAGGATATGGTAGGTTTTTCTTGACTGTGTACACAGCTCTGTTTTAGTTCCCTGGATTTAAAGTCCCAACTGTGTACCAGGAAAACATGGACTTCTTTGGAAGTGTTCTGCAAGAGGAAAGACTTGAGTAGGTTATGGGGAAGCATGAGCTAGTGAGAAAAAGCTGGAAGTTTTGGGGAATGGACAAATGTTTCCTAATGTGGAATATTCCTGTTCATGTCTGCCAAGTTTTCTGCTTGAACAAGACAAAGCAAGATCAGACAGTACACCATCTGTTTCAATATACTCAGGGCCAAAAATGGGAAGTACAAACACATGATATACACCTTGTATATGGTACAGTTGAAAACCATGGCAAGCCTTTAGCAGGGCAGTTTTGGTGCTATTTTACCTGGCTTCAAGCAGAAACAAGTCACTAATTTGATCACATGCCTGGAAGTATGTCTAATGCATTGGTGCTACCGTCTTAGGAATATCAGAATGAAAGAAGCAGTTAAATAATGAAAGGGGAACTCCTTGGAGAGTGGAGTGGCAGGTATTAGTTTCAGTCAATAGAAAAACAAGGAAAATGCCGAACAGGTATTATTAACAGTACACGAAATCCGATAAGAGTGTAATGGTTCAAATGGGCAAAGAAAAATGCTAATTACATAGTCTTTTAGTTTAACTCTCCATGTAGTTTTGATCACTGCCAGCCACTTTGTCACAGCAGATGATTGCAGCTTTAGATACACAGCCAAATATTTCATTAAAATCAGATTGTGGCAGACTAGGCTCAGATTCCAGTTTTAAAAGGTTGTTTTCCAAAGACCATGTCACAGTTCAAACAGTGCCCCTGGAAGGACTTCACTCTAGGAGGAACCATAATGGAGGGTATTCCACAATGTTCTTTAAGCAGAGTAGTTTGTTCTACATACAGCAGGCTGTTGTCTCTTGGTTCCTTGCAGAAAACATTTCATGGGATGAGGACAGCAGAGGAGAGCTCCATGAAGTGCTTAAGGCCCTTTTCAGCACAGGCGCAAGCAGCACCTCTGACCTATCTCCCCACTCCACTATTTAGATCTCCAGTTTTGGTCATCTCTATACTTAGATTAATCATCAACCCTTCCTACCTTCAGTGATGACAGTACCACTCCCTACTGCTGAACCTATTTTCCCTATCAGCTTAATTTATTTTTGGTAAAATTTGATTGGTAAATTGATTCACTTGAGTACTTTTCCTAGATCACTTGTGGACAGTACAGTCTGATAGTTTTAGACTGCGCCTATTTTGCACTACCTGGCTCAGTGGATTTAGACTTTAAAGAACTCTGTTTGCAGATCTATACTTGGTAGAATGACATATCAAACTGATGCTCTTCTAGTTTTAAAGGGCAGGCCCTTTTGCTACAACTCTTCCAGGTCTTAAATTATGCAAAGAGTCAATTACCCCTTAGAGCTCTTCTTCTCTGACTGATCCAATTTAACCCCTGCCCCCCGTCCCAGTTTCTAAATTAACTGTGCATCAGCAACTGGTAGCATAACAGAACAACTTTATCAGGAGTACAAAACAGTCAGTAGCGTTATCAACGGTAAGTGGTGACTTACTCACCTAATGCTTTGAAAGTGGTAATATTGTACCTGGTGAGAGCATATTTTGAGAGTAAGTGACCCTGTTACCAGGAATAGGTAAAGGAGAGTGTTTGTTACAAAGGAAGTGAAAAAACCCCACAGAAATATTGAATGCTACAATAACATGAAAAGTCCAATTTATGCTGGGTATTTGACTACTACATTATATAGAGCCTTACAGGCAGATTTTGAAGAATTTGTTTTGAATTATGCCATTATTAAAAAAAACCCGCCCTTGTTAACATATACAAAAATCATTTGTAGCAGTGAGATCAAATAAGCACAGTCTAAGATTTGTTATCTGCTCATGGAGTTCTGCAACAAAGGAACAGCATGCTTTAACTGACCAGTGGATAGCACTTGAGTAAAAAAGTGAAAAAATGTTCTCTGGAAGATAAAATAATCCACAGCATCAAAATTGAACCCTAAACATAAAAAAGGCACAAAACAATCAGATATAAACTATCATGCCATTCAAAGGTGGCTGGGGATAGTTAAATAAACTTTCAGGGGCATGTTTTTGATAAGCTTCAACAATTCACATGGCAACATGCCAAATCTACAAGAGGCACAGAAAATTTAAGTTGTTCTCAGCTTTCTAGAAAATAGATTGGATGTTAAGTAGAGCAAAGCAAAGCAGCTTTCTGCGGCATGTCTAGACTTGGGGAGTAAATGTTTTTTTGAAAGGACATTGATTAGAAAAATGACTCCTTGCCCTTGAGTCAGTGCCAGCTTCAGAAGTATCTCTCTCACTGCTGATGAATGATGCTGTTACAAGTAGAATTAATTAAGTCCTTAGATAATGCTGGATCTAAACTCCAAATGGGAGAGTTGGACAGGATAAAGAATTTACATATGTGCTTTATATGCCAGTGCAAAACATGTGAAAACCAAGTATTCAATGGCTTAGGGACACCCAATAACACCTATATGGAAGGGGTACATATTGCATCATAGTAACAACTCCTCATTAGCACTTTGAGCAGTATGTGTTACAATGATTGGCTTGCTCACCTTTGAAACAATGAGCTGGACAAGTGGGATGTGACAGAGTATTAAGACAAACATCAAGAGCATAATTGCCAAAATATTACTATCATTCCGCTTACAGAGGGGGGTTATAGACTTCTCTTGAATACAGCTTTCATTTATGCACTCTTACTCCAGTTATCCAGGTTCAACCTGTATAAAAGGTCAAGTATAGGAACTCCAACACTAAACATTAGGACCAAATTAAGTATGTTCTCCCAGCCTCTGGTAGTTTTCTTCATGGCCGAAGGCAGACAAACATACCTTGGATCACAGTAATGCAACTGTTATTAAATATCAGACACATTAGCATTCATAATTTCTAAAGACAGTCACAACACTTGAGCCAAACAAGTTTTTTTTAGTAGGAAAAAAAAATAAAAATAGGGAGACAAACAAGTAGTAATTTAAGTCTGCAACTAGCAGCCCATTAAAAAAAAATTATAATAAAAACCCATTGGTCCAAATCCTCAACAAAACAGGTTTGATTTCTTCACTGAATAATCAGTCATTAGCCATGGAAAATGGATTTGTGGATTTGTGTGGAACACAATGCAGATAATGTTTAACTTCAGAGTATTTATGCTTTAGAATTCAACTAACAGGGCAGGAAAGTGGCCAGAATCCTGCATGTGCTTTGTTAATAGCTGCTTGTTTACAAATGTTAATGGAGTTAATTCTCTATTTTAGTTTCTAAATGCAGCAGTAAAACATTTGGTGCAACAGAAAAGGTGCATGGATCAATAAGTCACCCAAGCCATGGGTCATTAAGTCTCTAAATAGAGTGGGAAGATGCAGAAGATTATGATAGATGGTCATTTATAGTAACATGCATTTGCTTTTATACATATATGAAACATTGTAACAGGACTGTAGCTTCAGTTTACTAAGGTAGGAGCTATTTTTTACCAAGTGGTTTCTTTAATCATGCTAGCGGCACCCAGACATGGGCAGCCATCCAGCTCTCTCCAAAAGTGAAACAATAATACCCTGCAGGGGAGCTGAGTGACAACCTAATATTTAAATGTATACACTCCTCACAGTACATACTATAACAAATCTCACAATAGTGAGATTCCAGGGAATAGAAAACACTACTGTTGTGTTGGACGAGTATCTGGGACCTCACTGGAACTTTTGTTGAAGTAAGTCACCTAAACTAATAGGAAGCTGGTAACATTTGCCCAGCCTCTGATGCTTTCCTCCTTTAGATATTGTGTTATTATACATAAAAACTTGTTTCATAATACATGTAACCTGGGTGCACTAAAGTGTGTACCCCCACTTCAATTGGAAGGGATGGGTGACCAGGCAGGAGTGCTGAGAGAGGCATCTGCTGTGCAGGCCAGCCCCCTCTATTATCTATAGAGTCCAGGCCAGGACTTGCCAGCTTAGCTATTTACAAGTGTATTATTATACAGGCAACAGTCTGTACAGACTTACAGGAGAGTAATGGTACATATATACAGTATCCAAATCACCAAATACAGATATGCTCTACAATCAGAGGCCCCCAGGGTCATACTACCTCAAAGGGCATGGGTCCCTATACAGGTAAGCAGCTGACTGTAACAAGTAAGTACAACCAAGGCAAATAAACAACAGGTAACAACAGATAAGTTCAGGTAAGCACAGCAACAACAGGTAGATACAGGTAAACCCCAAATAGATGACATAACCCAGGTCACCTTAAAGGATAACAATATATAAGGAACTATTTACAAAATATGAGGCACCATTCCTCCCTTCCAGGTACCCACATGGCCAAGACCACTGGGCATTCCCCTGAGGTTGCCAAACCCTGGCACTGCTCCTACAGGGAGTGCCAGTACCTCCTCAGCTCCTGAGGGGCCTGCCTGATCCTAATCCCTCAGGGCTCCCTCCCCTGTGGAGACCCATTCCACAGTTATGCACAGATCTGGGGAGCAAACTGGGAGGGGCTCCCAGGGCTGCAGGTGCCACACTGGGGCCACCCAGGGCCCTGCCTTCTGTCCTCTGTTGGGGCTCAGGCCACCTCACGTGGGTCCTGAAACCCAAGTCCTGCCAGACCTACGCTGTGCTGTGCTGGCACCTCCCCGATGCCTCGCCTCACACCAGGGGGGGTTTGCAAACTCAAGTGGCCTGGTGCTGCTCCCAGGGTTTGTGGCTCTGTGCAGTTCCACATGCACCAAGTCCTTTGCCTCATGCTGAGGGTAGCTGATCCAAGCCTCCATGGGAGGTTCCCAGGGTCTGGTGGCTCCATGCACTGCTATGTGCACCAAGTGTCCAGGGACCTGAACTGCTTCCCTCAGCTCCCAGCTATGCACCGGCTGGGGCTGGGGCTGCGGCCAAAGATGCTTGCTGCTTCGGTCCCACCAACAGAGTCTTCAGGGGCTCTTCTGGGCTACAGCTTCCAGCTACTGGTAGCTCTACCCCAGCTTTTCACTGCCCGTCCTCTTCTTCGTTCCTTAACGCATCTCCCCACATGCTGGGCACACAGCTCCTTTTATTCACTTCAGAGGCTCTGCCCCCAAAGTCTTGCTGGACCTGCAGAACAGACTTCAGTCAGGTCTGGGAGGCTCTTTGCCCCCCCTCCCCCCAATTGCTCTGTGCAAGGAGTGGGGCTGGCCAGGCAGAACTGGTAAGTCTGCCACATGCACAATAAGACCACTGTCCTGTGCTAACAATGCACCTGTTAAGGTCATTGAAAAAAGGCCAAGCAGAGAATATTCAAAAAGCGTTGTTGCAATGTCCTTACCATTTTTTAAAATCAAAACTTTTATTGACGTGTTCTGATCAGTTCAAATATTCACACTTTCTTTGGAGGAATAAGTGTTTTTCCAACAAAATGCAACAATACGGATTTGCTTACTGGCTCCCCTCCTTTGTCTGTAAAAAAGTTTGTTAAATTTAAATGGAAAAGCAAACAGATTTCCCTGTTGCCCTAAATATGAAGTTTATCACATTTTGCAGTTGGATTTTTGCTACCAAGGCCTATTTTAAAGTTGTTGCATTGCCTCAAAGATTTGGAGTCAAAGAATTAAAAAGGTACCCCAATTCCGCAAGGTGAACAATGTTGGCAACGCATTTACGACAAAAGAGCCCTTAGAAGCCGATGTGTGTGTGTGGACTTTCAGAACTGGTATTTGGCCAATGGCAATAATTTAACTACAAGTCAGTAAAGCCATGTGCTTCTCTGAATATATCAGCTTAGACTTTACAGGAAAAGAAACCATCATCCTCTTGTTCTACAACATCCTAAATAGAGAAGTTATTTAAGTCAATAATCACAAATGAGACTTTGTAATCCAGGTAGTACCTGGTTATGTACTCCCCTCTCCAATTAAAGGGAAAAGTTAGCAGGGCAGATACCCTAGGGGATGAATCCTTCCCTTATAGAGTTAACCATGACACTCCAGTAACTTAACTATGTACAAGTGTATTGATACAATAAACCATAACAGAAATAGATAGAAATATAAATTATACCTACAACATGAACTATATGCAATATATATAATCCTTTACCACCAGTCAGAACACAGATAAGAAAGAAGTAGTTTAAGAGTTTCAGTAAAGATTATGGCAATATTAAACTCTACTAAAGTACAAGCTCACAATCATGAAATGCAAATGCACAAAATATGAGGCGCTAACCTATAAAATATAAGGTGCAGGAACAACAAATACTAACTAACATCTTTCAGGGACACCCAGGGCCCGGGTGGCCCTGGAGCAGTGACTATGCTTCAGTGACTCCAGGGAAGAGACTCCCCAGTGCCCTTCAGGCCCTTCTACAACCCAGCTGGAATAGCCCACCAAGGAAAACCCCCAAACCCAGGGATTCCTCTCCTTCTGGGCTACCCTTCCCTTGGTCAGCCTCACCAAGCAGGGTAAATTCCCCCCTCCCCTGTGAGAATCCCCTTCCTGGTAACTCTTGATTCTGGGGCCCAGTAGGGGGGCCCTTGTGTCTCTGGGTGAGTTGTCTCCTCTCTCGCTGGGACCCCAGCTGCCTTGGGCTTTCTCTGTGCCACTGGCCCACTTGGAGCCCTGGGCATCATCACATCCCCTGGGGGTTCTGCCTTTTGCTCGGGGTTGGAGACCCGAGCTGCCTTGTGCGGCACCAAGGCTCAGTCTGCTCTCGGGCCCTTGGTGAACAGACTGGTGCACAATGTTCCTGGCCTTGTGCCAGGGGCTAGGGACCTGAACTGCCTCAAGTGGTTTTCAGGCCTGAGTCCACTCCTGGGCACTGTCTGCACTGACTGAACTGGAGATCTGAGCTGCCTTCTGCATGGAGTGAAACCCTGGGAGCTGCATTGAGCTGTGCACCTATGCCATGCTTCTCAGTGGCCACTCGCTGCTCCCATCCAGCAAGGATGCCTTCAGGCTCTTCAGGGTAACAGCTGTGACCCACTGGCCAGCTCTTCTTTTCCTGTCCTCCTCTTCATTCCTCAATGTAGCCACCTGTGTGCCGGCCATGGCTCTGCCCCTGGATGGCAGATGGACTAATCAGGAAGAGGGTGGTGTAGTCCCCAACCAGGTCCAGACTTTTCGCCTCACCCCGGGTAGAGGCAGGGAAAGCCTCTCCACAGTCATCATCTGACTGGTGGGACAATGCTTGAAGCCCTTTTCGAGCCAGCAACCAGGCTGCTGTTGGCAAGCTCGCCACAACTTCATAGAGAGTAATACTGCATTGGAAGGTGAATGGTTGAGGCAGAAGAGTAATTGTTTTAGTTATGGCCAACTGATTCCCTCCCCCCAAGATGTGTTTCCTTGTTACAACTTCAATATATCTTTGTTTGGATCTGCTATCAAAAACCCTCTTCAAGGACTGGACAATTACTACATGCACCATGTTTAATTCACTGTTTAAGATGCAAGTAAAAATATCTATGCTGCTAGACCATGACCAATTATCTTTTCAGTTCTGTTAAAATATCAGGCAGATTTTTTTTTTTAAATAACCACAAACAAAACAAGATGAACTATTAGTTTCCACACCCAGATTATGATGTCATGCAGTCATGGTTCAAAATTAACTGAACATGAGTTCCCAGTAAAATGCTCTGGCCAAGAAGGCTAATGTAATCCTTGCATGCTTCAGCAGGAATTTTGAGTGGGAGTAAAGTAATTATATTTTTTCTATATTTGGAACTGGTGGTACTACTACAATAATTGTGTGTCTAGTCCTGGGGTTTGCAATTCAACAAGGATTTTAAATAACTGAGAAACATTTGGAGAAGAGATATAACAATGCCTGTGGGATTGGAAAACAAACCTAATAGTGGGCCACATCCAGATATGCAGGGACATTCACTTGAAGTGGCAAAAGTAGTAGCAGCACAAATTTGTGCCACTATTTTTTGCCACAGCACATGCTCCTGCATATGTGCTTTGGTGAGAGACAAAGTATCCCACTTCGGGCAAACTACCTTTGTCCAGCTCCTCCTGGCATACTGGAGGAGCTGGGGTGCAGCTGGAGGAGTGGAGATGCTCTGGCCAGCATCCAGAGTATCTCCCTAGAGGACCGAGCCTTCATGCCTTCTGGCACACACGCCTGTCACATGACCCAGAGCACTTATTTATCTGGTACTTTTTTTTTTTTGCTACTGAGATTTCCCAGTAGCAAATGTTGGTCCTGTGCTGCCAACTTGCAAAGTAGGGCACATTTTAAATGTTCCCCATGTGCAGTTTGTGGTGTTGCAAAGAGGTTTGTGGCACCACAGACAACACACACCTGCATGTCCGCACACTGCCCCAGAGATCAATTGATTTCTCTGACTTTTGGAAAGTAAAGAAGGACTTCTGTTTTTAGGTACTTACAAAAGGAACGGCACAAAAGTATAACAAGATCCCATATCTGAAAATTGAAACTAGAAAAATCTAGGCTATACATAAAGCATTTTTTCCACAGTATAGATGTAACAAGATAACATCTTCAGTGCCATTTTTAGGCCTACAAAGGTAACCCAAAATCCTTTGTTATCTGTTTTTCTCTGGGAACAAACTCCCCTTTGCTCACCTGCCATGACTTGATGTTCCTTGGTTCTTGAAGAGGAGGCTGCCCCAGGGCTTCCCAAGCGATATCTACATGCTCACTCACCCATGGTGAGGGCCTTTTGCCATAGAGGCTAATTGCACATTCTGACCTTCCCTTAACATGCCTCATACCTCGCAGGTGTTAGCTGTATGTCTCTGTTGGGACTTCAGCCTACTTGGCTTCTGCCCCTTTTTTTCTAGCTAGGCACACCAGTCTAGACCCACTATATAGGGTCAGGCTCCGAAGCTCTAGCCCCTTACTGTGCTATGGACATGTGTCTGATACACTGTTCCCCGACTCTCTGTTGGGACTTCAGCTGATCTGGCCTCGTCCCTTTTTTATAGGGCTAGGTCCTTTAGCCCCTACCTATTGGTTCAGGCCTGGCTTTAAGGCCCTAGCCCCCAAATGGGCCCCTGGCCCTTGTCTGCTATGCCCTCCTGGCACTGGGCTCTCTAACGCCTCTGTAGCTGTACCTCATGGACATTAATGAGATCTCCACCTCCCCTACAGCCTCAGCCACAAACCACCAATTCACAAAATGCAACAAACAGTAAAACCCTGGGCTATAACAAATAAAAGATAAAAAGGCAGTCTGCCTGCTTACAGTTCCATGGCTCCATCTGTGTCCCCATGTCTCCTGCTCTCCCTTAAAGAGCTGCCACAGCTTCTCCAGGGGTTCTCCAGTATTCACTCTCTCAGCCAGTCACCCTTTGGCCAGCTCAGACCATGGTTTATATAGCTCTGGCCTGAGCTGTCTTCCAGTCACCTGATGCTCCAATCACCCAACCAGCCAGCCAGGCTCAGCTTTTAAGTCAGGCCCTGCCAGTCTGCTGTGCCCTGAAAGTTCTGTTCTTAAAGAAGCTGTCATGCTTCCTAGTAACAGGACCCAGGTTCCCTGTTACAGTGGGTAATTAGCTATTGGAGCAACTTGTGAACAGTTGTGGTAGATTTCTATCACTGGAATTTTTTCAATGATAATTAAATGCCATTATAAAAATAGGCTGTATTTCAAACAAGAATTAACTCAGGAAAGTCCTATGGCCCTTTATGCATCAAGCAAAAGTGCACGCTCATTCTGGGCTCTTTTGGCCTTTTGATCTATAAATTCTAGCAACACAGTAACATTACCTTTAATACAAATTAATAGCATCAGTTTCAGGGGTCCTGTTTATTTCCTGTATTTATATATGCCCAACCAAAATAAAATTAGTTATTAAAGATACTTTGAAGACATCTCAAATTCCTCCAAACAGGAGAATATAAGCTTTTACAGAGAAAGCATCATTTAACTTCAGGAAGAATACAATTTTTCCATTACAAAATATTTTGTTGCCATGATTAGAAAGAATCCCCATCAATAAAGTATTCTGAGTTGGTCTTTTGGGTTTTCATTTGTTCATTTAGATTTTGTTATTTTCCCCCTCCATAAAGACTATATGCTATGATGGTTAGAACAAATAGTTTTCATTCTGGAAATATTAGTATAATAATTAAAACAGATAACTATTTCATTACTATGGTTCTTTTTTTCTATGAAGGCAAGGACTGAAACCCAAGTTCTGATCACCTGTCAATTTTAAGGGTTAGAATCAAATCCTGAAAATCCAAAGCTCATTCTTCTCTGTCCATTTCTCATAGGATGCTGTTAGCCAGGAGAATATTTTCTGTTTAGTGTTAGAGGCATCCTAAAGCTTTCAAGAACAATATTGCTAGGATTTCTAGCCTTTGCACGAGGGGGAAATATTGAACAGAGACTTTGAGCTAAAACCTCAAAAATGCAATCTGTTATCAAATCGGCAATATTATCAAATCAGAACAAAAACAAATTGTCTCAGTCTTGACCAAAGCAAAACCTAATTTAGATAACAGATCTAAATGTTGCCATCTCATGTGTTCTCCAATAGAACAAAGAGAAAGATAAAAAAGAGTGGGGAATTCAGATAGATTTTTTTCCATTTCTATGCTTTTCAACCCCCCCCCAAAAAAACAACTGAATCACATAATATAAATATCCTCTTTTCTTTTGCCTTCATAGCTTTCTTCTGTGTTTACAAGGCCACATGTCTTTTTGCTGTCAGCTCCCTTCACTGCTAATCACTTCCTTCCTCTATTGCTCATCGTCATCTCAATTAGTAAGCAAAAAGCCTTTGATAGGTATATAATAAATGCAAGGCTACTTGAAAAATAGTGGTTTTGTCTGTACATTATAAATGCAATGTCTGCAAAAAATGACTAGGGTATTTAAAAAAAAATGCTAAAATGCCCTCAAGAAATTTGGATGCGAGTGAATAATTGACAAACAAATCTGGGGAGAACTACAGATCATTACAAAAGATACATGGACCTCTCTTTTCAAAGGAATTTCCCCTCCAACAATCTGTGAAAGAGTAATTCAAAGATGTGGGGCCCTATATAAAATCTCAGTAAGCCATACCATCAGACAGCATTATATGGTCACATAGTAAGTCACTGCTCAATATACTCTTCTCTTGATGAAACAATTCCATTCTTGGAGAATCAATATGACATCTCCTGTACCTTGATTAGTTACCAAAACTTAATCATGGACTGCAGGTATTGCTTTGCCCATATGTACATGTGAAGAGAGAGAAAAATGGAAAACATTTTCATCTATTTTTCCCCCAGTGAGAAACTGACCACAGTAAACTAACTAGCATTCATTACCTTCAAACTAGTTTGCTACAAGTTTTCAGGTCTCAGAAACAGCTGCATTGCTTTTTTATTCATGTGGCCTATGCCCTGAATACGATGGTTTAATCCTTGTGCAGGTTTTTATTCCAATTACATCATGAAAAGAAATTTTGTTATTCCATTTTTGTAATTACGTTATTTCATTTGAAAAGCCTTGGTCCTGTTTTTCAAAACCATCAATGGACCAGGACCTGTGACAGGGGGAAGCTCGAGGCTGGGTCTCAACTTTGACCCGCCTACCTGTCTACATGGGGCAGTCCACCCAGTGTCACCTGCCACAACTTGTTGGCTTAATAAACTGGTGTTCTAAACAGGAGGTAGCCCATTATAATGCCCTGAAACCAGGGGCCACTGTCCACAGCTCTGTACCACCCTTATGCCATAGCCCATGCCTCACAGATGGCATTCAAACAAGTTCTTACAACTATGCCCTCTCTCTAGGACCTTTACTGTACCACCAAAGTTATTACTTGAGGGGTTGGCCCATATTCTGTCCTTCCAGCTGTCCTTCAACCCTGTTCTACACCATGTTTATGCATAGTCCTTCAGGTTGTAATGATGCCCCCTACTCTGTTTGGGTCCAACATGCACTATTGCCCCACTCTGGGGCCACTCTTCTGACCTCTCACTACTGGTCTCACTACTGCCCCCTCACTCTGGGGCTGCCAGGATCTTATACTTAGGATATGGGGGCTGGGGTTTTAAGGTGCCCCTCCTCACCCTTCACCAGGGAAGTAACTGGCCTGGCATTTCTGGGGAACTTCCCTGCCACAGAGAGTCAACCAGGCCACCCATTCCTGGCAGGGTGCAGTTTCCTGTCATATCCAAAACCAAGAGCCTCCTGCCAGCCACATAGGTCCTGCCCTTACCTCCAAGATGTTCCTGAGCAGCAGCTCAGCCAGATACCATCTCCTCGGCTGCTTGCAGCAAACTGTTGCCCCTGCCCTGCAGGCCTAGACTTAAAATGGCCGCCTCATCAGGGCAAGCCTGCACCTGCCAGCTGCCTGCTCCCAGCCTTAAAGTGGCAGGCACCCAAAATGCTCTGCCATAGGACCCAATTTTATTTCGCCACAATAATATCATGTAGGACTTACCCATATGGAATTATCTGCAGATAATAGCCTTTAATAGAAGAATTAATGTAGACTGAAAAAGCCTTTTGAAACAATGTAGCTTGAAGACTGGACAAGAGTTTAAGAGCCAGAGGAGATACAAGAATTAGGCTCTGGAACAAGTTACCGGAAGAGGTTAGGGCTAATTCAGAATCTGATGATCTTCAAGGCATAACATAAAAACAATAAAAACAAGGATTTTGATGTAAAAATGTCTATACATCAAAGATTTTTTATATCAGGGGATGGCAAAGACCAGAAGGTACTATGAAGTACTCTATTTGGGAATCCCTTAGCTACACTAATGGAACCTTAAGCCAGAGATGACTACAAATCAAAATGGTCTTTCTTGAACAATAACAACCCCACAGTTGAGCAAAGATGGCCTTTCCCCTACCTTAGTTTTTCATTTGTTTGTTAATTTTTCATATATGGCCTCAGAGTTAATACAGACAACAATTAGTTTTTGCATACTTACCAATATTTTAAAAGCAATCTGAAGTGAAAGAAAATTGAGAAGAATAACCTATATTTCCTTGTCTCTTATGACAACATTTATTGTATTTTATCAATTGAAATAGATTGTTTCTACTTCTCTTCTATGCTGTTTACAATACCACCCAAATTACCATTGCATCCAAGCATCTTCAGTATGCTACCATTGCATCCCAAGCAATATAAGTATCCATTATATGTGGTTCAGTCATTTTCTCATCCACTCTCCAAAGGGGAAGTAGTGTGTGGAGTTGATATAGTTTTGATGAGGCTTTTTAGTATGTACCTGCAGCAGTATGTGTTAGAAAATGCATGAGGAAAGAAACATGCTCCCCTTTGAAGAAAGTGGTGAGGTCTGTAATACTTCTTGAGCAAGTTCTTTTCACAATATGAGGGTGGCTCCAAGAAAGTTCTGCTTCCTACATAGACAAGTTTTACCTTGGAGGTGAATAGCTCTATTCTATCTAAGACACAATTACTTGTGGATACTTCTTTGCAAAATCTGAGCTATGAGGAATTCTGGAGCAATTTTAAATGATGGACTGAATTGATTGATTAGGGGCCTGTATCTGCAACAAAAACAGGTCACACCATAGTTGAAACATCTTCAAAATTCTTCAACTTGTCCTCATGAATAAACTTTGGTCTTGCATAGGTTCAGCTTTAAACATCTCTTCTTCATCCAGAAGTCAAACTCATCCAAGCACTGCATTTCATTGGTGGTAGTGATAAGACATATAAGTCCGGGTCTTTCTTAAGTTGCATGTAAATGTTGAACAGAACCGATGAGGATAGAAGCAAAGACAGGGCTGCTCTATATAGAATAGCATGGGTGAGAAGCCTGGTGTTTCAGTGTTATGCAAATATATATAATACTTTGGGATCCAGATATCCAATTATTTAATCCATCAGAAGAAAAAATGTGAGTATTCAGTTCCTTATTTATTAAAAAGCAAAACAAAACACAACTTTCTTGTTATAAAAATAAATACACTTAGAAAAAGAAAAAAAATCAAGCTAACTAAAAGCCTTAAAGATTTTGAAGTAAGTACTTACTCCTTGTTCCACTCATTGATAATTAGATCTGTAGTTTCTTAGTTAGACTACCTATACCGCAAGTCAATGGCATACTTCAACCCATTTGTCTTCTAGTCTATGCATAATTTGCATGTTCAGCTCTTTGGATGGATTATAAAATTATATTTCTTCAAAAGAATAACTTCATGTCTAAAGATAATGACTATTCAAATGGCATGTTACTAATTCATCATTAAATCTTTTTCACTTATCTCATTAAAAATGGAGAATCTGTGAAAGTGTACACAATTTCTGCACCAGTTTTAAGGCCTCAAGTTCCTTCTGTTTTACTTCAGGAGCAAAGAACAAGTAGTGAGAGAGGATAAATCAGTGACAATGTATACTTCTGGAAAGGTTTAAAATATGAGGACAGGCACAGGAAGCAACTCAGTGTACTTAGTTTACTTTAAAATATAAATATTTAAGAAAGAGGGACTGAGGCAAAAAGGCAGAATGAGGAAAAGTTTAAAGAGGAACCTGGAAAAACTCAACAGTAAGTTGTCACCTGAATGACATCAAAATAAATTTCATGGGTGGAGAAGGGGGGGGGACTTTTACATTGTACAAAGTCTTTCAATTAAATGTACTCAGAGTTTACATGATATTTCAGTATAAAATATATTCCACATTTTCTCACTGTGGGTGGTTTCCGCATAATCCTGACCAGCCTCCACTAGAAACAGAAAAGTCTGAATACTTTCTATTGAAGAGTATAACAGGCTGGTGTTCTGATAAAGCATGCTTAGAGGCAATTACACCTCCAGGATGTGACTGCAAATCTGTGTGAGAAAAAATAAGCCAATTTCAGAAAACGGTTCAGGAAATTTAAATAAAAAAGGGGCTGGTCTTGAAAGTGATTTTATATTATCCTCATAACTTGCATTCTGTCTAAAGAAATTGCCGTTACATGACCCAGTGGTCCAAACAATATATTCTGCAAGATAAATTTATGCACCAGGTTTATCATAATGTAGAGATTAGTGAGATTTACTAATCAATTTTTACAATTTCAGGTTGATGTATGGTAATAATAAAATATAAATGCTATCAAAATTAATGGCATTTGGTACAAGATGGGGAGTTAATGAATGATATTCAGCAGTATACAAGTTGAAAGGGTGAGAAAACCAAAAATATTGTGGGTATTCCCAAGCCCAAGTATTACAAAAAATAAATTAGGTCATTCTCCTAAAAATATGAAAGCCACTTAGAAACCTGTTGTGATTAAAACTACTGCATTGTACTAAAGCCACATTGACTCTCTCACTGCTCCAGGAAGTATGTTAGAGAATCAATGCTCTACATGCCTAAAAAAAAAAAAATCTCACTGAAATGAACAGGAGTATATAACATAAGCAGGTTTTCACCTCAGGTTTGACATTTTAGGGTCTGGTCCCAAACACAATGGCTCCATGATGTATTCACGCACTACATTCTGGCACCCAGGCCAGGGGTTGCCTACCCCTGCCCTATGATGTGTACACTCCTCTGGGAGGAAATGACTTCCATAAATAAGACTTAAACAGCCAGATGGAGTCAGCAAGAATATCAAAGACCTAAAGCCATTCCTGAATGCTGCATTGGTAAAGTGTCCATTCTGTTTAAGGAAAAAATAAATCTGCCTTCGATACTGAATTTGCTTTAATGTCTCTAGCCATACATCTGGAATTGGAAGGACAGGTACACATGACCAAGTTCTTAGCCTTTCTTCTGCTTTCCCTCTCAGCTTATTATGTAAACAGAAATAACTGAGAGCCAAATACTGATGTAGTTACTTTTTTTTTTTTTTGCATCTTAGCAAATGGGTGCCAGTTATATCGCCTTACACATCAAAGTGTAACAGGGCAGTTCTGGTACATGGGGCAGCATCAGCTGCTGCCCTGTCAGTGTTGGCATGACCAGACACCGGTTCTGGTACTGGCTATTTTTGCATCCCTCTCAATGGCATGCTACCCCAGTTGCTCCCTCCACAGATACACTCTTGCTTACATATCCCCTTTGAAATTGGCTGCCGGGTTTCTTGAAATATGGCTATTTTTACTATATGTCTTGGGGAGACATGAAAATAAAAAGATCTACACTTTCCCTTGAGAGCAGAAGGGTAGTAGAAGGGAAATTCTTGCACCATGCTGATGCCCCAGGTCCCCCTCAGGCCCCAGCTGCAGGCTCCTTCAGCTCAGCAGACTGTGCCAGACTCCAGTGGTGGTGACAACTCCAGCAGCTGCTGATGGGGTGAGCAGAACAACACCTGGACTGGGCTTGGGGGCCACAGGTCAACCCTTCAGGGGCCAGAGGTACCTCACAGGCCGCCAGTTGCACAGCCTGAGGCTTAAAGATTCGTTTGTTTTTATTTTATTTGGTAGCTGGCCAAGTTGGAGTAGCCAGAAAACATTTAAAACTGTGCTTCGGTGGATGGAACACTGCAAAAAGCCATATTTCAGAGTCAGCTCTAATTAAGACTCAGAGATCTGCTTGATATAAAGAAGTCGAATTGTCACCTTTGAATTTCTTACTTGGCTTTGGTATCAAACCAATTAAGGATATAATGTTAAATGATGTCTTCATTTACTCCTCCTATAATTGATCTAGAACTGTAAGCTCTTTTTTTCTCTATCTGCTGTTCAATCTTTTCTTCCCTTTGTTTTGGAAGATAAAGCTCTTTAAAAGAACATTAACGTAACTTATTCATGTGTACTGCACTATTCACAAGAAATTACTGCTTGGCATGGTGAGAATGGATGGGTTCTCAGTAATTATGTTGAATGGGTTCATTTGGGAGTTTACATAATTGATATTTACTGTTATTGTCTGCAGTTTCTTGAATCTTTCATGTGAAATTCAGTCAGCAAACCAGTAAATAAAGTAAAGGTAAAACAAATGCAAAGACATAAATCCAGCATCAGGGCAGCTTATGTCAGAAGGTAGTAACAGGAAATGCTGTCTTATTTTAAATATTTTATATGAGTCTTTGAGACTGGTTAAATTAAAAATCAATTCACAGAGCAATTTGAGAATATGCTGAGATATTTAGGATATAACAAACCTGTTCAATTTATCATGGCATCACATGGTAACAATTTATTAAGTGATACCTAAATAAAACCAGGGGCCTACAAATGAATTTTGGTTAGTATTAATCCAAATTCTGATTGATGACAAGCATGAACAATTTAAAATGTAATGAATGGGCTGTCCAAAGATTCAGACATGAACCAAATATCACTTACTCATTTACAAGCACATAGTCAATCTATATCCCACTTTGACAAAAGAACTATAAAGGATAAAACCAGAGTTTTATTGAAAATTCTCAAATGATGTAAATGAGATTGACTAATGTCTTATGGAGGGGAAACCTTCTTTATGTTAAAACTGGCAAGTGATGAGCACAATTGTACTAGAGTTTGAAATTCTTGGAAGAGGATATAATAATTTCCTTGTGAGGCAGAAATTTGTCAAAGTACCTGTATCAGCTGAAGGAAGAAAACTGTTTTGGAAATGATTTAGAGAATCGAGACAAAAGGTAGCACACCATTATACTAGTTATATCTTAATATCTATTAACTTAAAATTAAGTAGAAAAGACCAAAGGAAAGGACAATTTTGACAATATCTTAGGAAAAGCTTGCATAAACGTCAAATAAAGTTATGACCTTATACTACATCAGAACTCAAGTGCTATTTATCCCACAAAGAATCCTCTCCCTCATAGGAACTAGAATTTAATTTTCAATGTTTGAGAGCTCAAAAGATCAAGTACAATATTCAGAATGGACATGAATGGGCATTGGGTCAATGTAATTCTGGGATACAGATACCCACTTTGATGGAAAGGAAGAGAATAATTCAAAACATATTCTCTATTTTTTCTTAAACAGTAGTTATTTGTAGCATTCTAAAACTGAAATTAAGAACCAGATGAAAGAAACTACTGGACAGAAGGCAGGTTATGACAATTCTAGTTTAGCATATCAGTTTTACCTCTAGCTATGTTATATATACTTTCCTTTATAAGACATTATTTTCAATTGCTTACAGCTTTTTCAAACTAAGCATCTGGGCTGCAGTTTTCTATGCCATGCTGGGTGACTTAGGTCAATCAGAGAGGGGTTGGGTTGGAATTTTTAAGGGTGTTTTTTAGGTTGGGTGGTGAGAGGACATGGGAACTTCAGCTAAAATGGTATGGGCCTCTCAGAGGATGACTCCAAGGGAAAAAATGTGGTTAGGGCTAATCAACATTTTTTTCCAAACTCTTTTTTGAGGGGGCAGTTTTATTAGTACCCTCAACATGTTTATAATTATTAAACAGATACCATATTACCTCATTGATTAATCATCTAAAACCAGGAATGTCTACAGACAACTAGCTCAAACATTAAAAATAGCATGGTCAACAAGCTTGCTTCAAGCAAGAGTGAGAACTATATAATATGTTCAGGATGTTCCAGGTGGGCCTGAGGATTACTTACTTGTTCTTCAGATTTTTCTTGAGCAAGTCATTCAACTCTTCCTGGCACACAGTGCATACCGGCTATACATACCAAGTGCTTACGTTGATTGAAAGAACCCCAGAAAATACTAGTGGTGACAATGAAACGGTCGGGTCTGAACAAGATTTTTATTAACAGTTCCTATGCTTCTCCCAGTCACAGTGGGTGTGTCAACACAAGATGCTTTTCTGTGAAGTTGTGATTATTGCGCAGTAAGCATGTGTGCTACATGTGCACATACTTACTGCACAGTAAACCTGGCTAGTCGCAAGTAAATTTGCTACCTGCAGAAGCAAGAAGCAAATTTACTTGCGAGTAGTGACAATAATGCTCATGTTGACTCTTGAGTGGGAGCAAATCTGCTGGTCAGCCAGACACCAAGGGGCAGAAGATTGCTCCCTGACCCCTGGAGCTACCTGAATATGTCCCTCTGCCCTGGCAGCAGGGACCTCCATGTCCCTTGCTCCGAGATCACAATCGGGGAGTCAGGGCTGGGAAATCCTTACCTCCCAGCCCCTGCTTTGCCATCACAATCAGGGAGTGGGGAGCTGGGAGATCCTTATCTCCCAGTGCTGTCTCCATCATCATGGGGCCAGTACTGAAAGATAAAGATCTCCTAGCCCAAGCCCCATGACTGTGGAGCTGGTGCTGGGAGATAAGGATCTGCCAGCACCAGCCCCGCAACCACGGAGCCAGCAGGGAGATAAGGATCTTCTAGCCTGAGCCCCATGACTGTAGAGCTGGCATTGGGAGATAAGGATTTCCTAGTCCAAGCCCTGGGACCACAGTCATGGAGTTGGCACTAGGATCCCCCTGCTGATGTGGGCTGGGGATCCTGTTCCCCGCCCAACTCCATTCACACACCGCTGAATGGAGAACAGGTGCTAGTCCCCACCCTACGACTGTGGAGCATCCAGTCAGGGGCAGGATTGTGGAAGCTTTTCCAGTCAGGGACAGGTTTCAGCATTGTGCTCCCATTGGGTGATACAGGCATGGGGCTTAGAAACAGTTACAGGAGTGGGGCAGGTCCCAGCCCCTTAGGGAAAGGGCAGGTAGCAGCTCTTCGAAATCCCCTGCCCCAGTCAGGGAGCCAGATCTGGGAGCTCCCTGCTGCCAGGGTAGAGGGACATTGTCTCCTCCCTGGCAGCAGGCAGCAGGGCTGGCTCACTATTTTTGGGGGCCCCTGCAAGAAAGAGCTTTGGGGCCCCCTGCTGCGAAGAAGCTGGTGGTGGCATTGGCAGCAGGGGGGAGGGTGGTGTGCAGTCAGATGCAGGGACATAGGTGGAAGAAAAAAACAAAATTTGGGGTGGCTGAACATGCGCATGCGCATGCACATTAGCACACACATACCCCCCTCTTGGGAAAGTCTGAGGGGAGAAGAGAAAGGGCCGGGGGCAGGGAGGAACAGCATTGCCCAGCACCACGCTGCCCTGGCCACCTCCCAGCCCTGGCCCTGGCCCTGGTCTTCTCCTAGCCCTGACCACACCAGCCCCAGATGCTGCTCCAGCCATAGCTGCTCCTGGCTCCAGCCACACTGGCCCCAGCCCCGTCTTCCTCCCAGCCCTGGCCACATTAGTCCTAGCCCTGGAAGCCTCCCAGCCACACTGGTGCTAACTGCTGCCATCTCCCAGCCATGGCACCTGCCCCAGCTGCACTGGTCTTGGCCCCAGCTGCCTCCCCACCCCAGCCCCAGCCATGCATCAGCTGGGGAGGCCCAGATCCAGGGCCTGGATGGGGAAAGCCTCAGCTTCACTGCTGGGCTGGAGGGGATGGAGCCCCTGGGACTGTTGTTCCCACCCTGCCCTTACCCACCCCATGTTGTCTCCAGGAAGAGCCGAGTGGGGCTCCTCCAGAGGTGCAGCACCAGGCATCCAAGGGGGTAGAGGGCACATGGCACCCTGATTTTTGTACAGGTGAGGGTGGACTACAACTGCAAGCTGGGCTTGGCCTCTGCTCCATGTCTCCATGCCTTGCTGCCACTGCTTTGAAAGTGGTGGGCACCATCATACACGTCCCACCACTGGGCAGGCTGGGTAGCGAGGCACATGGTGGCTCCCACCACTTTCAAAGTGGCAGCAACAAGGCACAGAGACACAGAGGAGAAGCTGAGCCCAGCTAGCAGCTGTGACCTGTTTAAAGATCAGGGGGCCACATGCCCTCCCCCACATTTGGCTGCCCATCACCACACCTTTGGAGGAGCTGCCAGGCTCTGACTGTCCCACGACTCAGCCAGGCCAGGACCCCAGTTCTAGTGAATGGGGCCCCAGCTGGATCGGGTTGTGGGATAATCCCCACAGTGCAAGAGAGAGTGGGCCATGGGCAGGGGTGAATGATTTGCCTTTCTCCTACCCCACTTTCTCCTGCGTTGTGGGGTTCTTGATCTGCCCTCCCCGCAAGCCCATGGAAATAAAAAAAAGCAGATTAAAAAAAACTTACCTGCCTGCAGCTGAGCCGGCGGTGATCCTGGCTGCAAGTGCACAGGGTAGCTCAGCATGCTCGCCTCTCCCCCCTGCTGCAGGACCCTGCAGCCAGGCTGCCCTAAGGCAATGCCTGATGCCACCCTGTGTTTGGGGGAGTTGAGCTCCATTAGCCCCCAACTTCCACTGCATATGCTCAGGATGCCCCTTAGTTGTGGGGCCCCTTGCAGCCACAGGTTTTGCAGTATAGGATGGGCTGGCCCTGCCTTTGGGGCAGGGAGCAATGTTCTAGTCCTGGGCAGGAGGCAACTTTCCTGACCCAGTGCTCCCTGCCAGCCCCTGGGCTAGCACCCAGGGGGAGCCTAGAGCTCCTCATGATAGCAGCAGGGGTCCATTGCAGGGTCCCAGGAAGCGAGAGCAGTTTGCTTCTATTAGCAGCAAATCTTCTTCCATTTCCCTACACGTGTAGACAGCTTCCCAGGAGCATTTACTTGCAAGTAGTTTACTTGTGAATAAATGGCTCCCAGATCTAATGCACACTCAGTTTGTACAGGCACACTATACATAAACTTTAAAGAGAAGAAAATATGCTTCAGGGAAAATTCTTAAAAAGCACACAAGACATTTAAGCCACTTTATAACATGCCTGCCATCCAATTACCCCAGGTAACCTCCCTACATTTTACCAGAACATTCTATTGCCAGGTCAACATTCCCCCTTTTCCCCCATTTGCGCTGACTTGAGAATGAACAGATATGAATGTTCATGATCCGTTTTAGGTTGGAAATTGGAAAGAAGAGTAAAGTTTTGAGTCAGCCTTCCAACAGATTCCTTGTTTTCACTATTCCTAACTGGTTTTAAAATGGAGCTAAATAAAGTGCATTATTATGATGCAGTTTCCTGCCACAGCACGGGACTAGACTTGATGACTGAGGACGTCCCCCAAGAGTGAGCCATCAGCATCCAAGGTCAGAATTTCAGGACCAAAAACAGAAATCAAGATCAAAGTTAGGGGAAGGTGAGCCATTCTGAGCAAGTCAGGGGCACAGTGAGATGACCTGTTGCCCAGACAGCTTGCTGCTGTTTGCTTTGGACTTGGAAAGATATGTGGAGGCAGTGTCCTCTCCCTGTAGTTTGAGGCACATTTCCCAACTGGTGTACCTCGGCACATTGGTGTGCCATCAGGCACCTCCAGGTGTGCCCTGGCATTTTGGGTTGGAGCCAAGCCCCCCACTTGGCTGGAGCCACACCCCCCACGTGCTGCTGCTGTGGACACAGACAGACGGGGAGTGTGGCTCCAGTCAGGCAGGGGGTATGGCTGCAGCTCAAAATGCCATCTGGCTGGCCGCAGACCACCCTCTCCCCCAGTTGGCATCTGGCCTGCTGCGTGCCACTCCCCATCCCCCTGCTCTGTGTCCTGTGGTGCTTTTCTATTTTGGTAAGTGTGCTGTGGGGCGAAAAAAGTTGGGAAACACTGGCCTGAGGGATAATTAAGCCTACTCTGACTACTTCCAGTTGGTCCTGGGACAGAAATTTCTTCAGCTGGGTTTAGGCCTGTTACAGATCCTTCTTAGTTCTATACTCCTATGTTACCTCAAGATTTACTAAGCTATCAAAGCAATCCTTTAGTTACAAAAGTATTTTAATTGGTTCTTGTTCCAGTGTATAAACTATGTATCCACAAAACTGAGGTCAAAAATTTTTTGCCTACTTTATAAAAACTCCGTGATCCTGAAGTAAAAATTCTGTTGAATTGTGTAAGCAAGCCATACAAACAAATATCAGACAAGATTGATTCTGATACCTTGCACTTTTGAGATTCCCACCCTTTTGGGGGCCTGATCACATATGCATTAAATCAGTAGAGTTTTGGGAAATGAAAGGCATCTCAAAATACATAGTGGTCAAGCAATATTCTATAAGAATACACAATTCATATCAAACAGTGAGACAGATCACCACAATACTTGCATTACAATACAAAATAATTCTCTTCTCTTAGGAGTGCATTTGTATTATTTTAGGACTTTCTTTCATAAGATTATGATTTCTTTCAATAAAATAGGTACAAATATCAACAGACTACTTTTTAAAAGGTGAACCACAGCTTTTGAAAGTAATTAGTAGTAGCATAACTGGGGAGGAGAAGGGTGCAGGGGCAGGCAGGTAGGGCACCAGCCCTGGGTGCTGACTATAAGGTCGTGCCAGAATCACCCACCATGGGATTCTTTGCCATGTCAAGGGCAGCCCTACCCAGCCACAAGAGCCCGGCAGGCATAGCCCTGCACCCAGTGCTGTAGCAACAAAGGTGCCCAGGGTAAAGCCCGCAGCAGCAGCCCACCATCACCCTGCACACAGATCTGGGGGGCATGCAGCTGCAGGAGCCACCCTTCCCCTGTCCCTGTGCCCCCACCCTCCCAAACAAGCTGCTTGTGGCTCCATCCTATGCCCCACCCTGGCTGGGCAGCACTTGTCGCCTCTTCGCCTTGGCATCTGGGGCAGTCGCCCCGCTCACCTCCCACTACCCTTTGCTACAGCACTGCCTGCACCCATTAGTCTATCGGGGTGAGAAAATGGGCTTCCTCCCCCTGGAGAGTCTTTTCCACAGCCCTGTGCCCAAAAGCATATCTTTGTATGTGGGGAAAGTAAATGGAACCACCAGGGGTGGTTCCTAGAGAGCCTGCACCATGGGGCTGCTGCCACCTGAGTCCACACTTGTACAGCAGCTGCCTTCACTGTTCAGGAAGCCTGGGTCCCATCAACAATGGTTAGTGTACACCCCGTTGCCTGCCCTGGGTGATAAAAGACCTTGGTAGGCCTCTGATAATTGGTATATTAACCACAGCATTTACCAAAAGACTTTGAGAAAAACAGATTTGCCGAAGTGATCGGAAATGGGGGCTTTATCATCTAGCAACATCTCAGATTTGCGTTTGGCAGAAGTTACATTTATCATCAGTTAGATCTCATGCAGATGTTATTGTTTTGTTTAAAATTGATGAAATAGAGCCCATGCCATGTTTGACTTTCACTTTACAAGTGCTTCTATTGGTCTCACCCCTTAAAATGTATTGTTGCTGGATTTTCCTTTTATCCATTTACTACAGCTCCTTGAAAATTACCACAATCTTTGTTGACATTTATGCCTTCTGCAAATAGAAGAATTATGAAAATAGGCATACTTCATAGGCAAGTACAACACAGTCAGATTATTTATGTGGAAGGATGAGTTAAACAAGCCCCAGGAGAACTTGAAATGTAGTTTAGTTTCTTCCATAAGCCATCTGCTCTCCCTATTTCCAGAGAAAAGAAAAAAAGACTTTACCTTATGGCTATTTCATAAAGAAATCTATGTAGCTTAACACTGAGTCACTATGGAAAAGGTTGGATCATGCAGCCCACATTTACTCCTGTCAAATACAATAAAAAGGTAGGGCATTAGGGAGAAACTTTCAGTGGGGTTAGGTTATACTACAGCTGTCCACTATGGCATTTTCTTATGAAGCATCTGGTAATAATCTGAACCAGGTGCAATAACCAGGCTAAATGGACAATTTTTCTGATCCAGCACAGCAAATCACATGAATGTGAATTAAGCTGTGATCCTACAATAGCATTTACCAAAGACTTTTTGCTTACTCTAGTTTTAAACCATGAATTCCTCCACTCAATGAGTGCTGTATCTATTTGAAAAGAAAATTAGGCTTATAAATGTTTGTAATGGCCAGCAAGTGTTCTTTAGCAGGGCAATAAATTATCGACTCTGAAAGAAATAAAAAACAGGGAAATCAATTTAGGGGTTTGAAAAGAGAACTAAGGATCATTTACACTAAGGTCAATAGAAGAGGACCTAAAATAGGTATAAACATAGCTTGCTCTTAGTTCATGACCCCTTTGCACTGCCAGAGCTGTTTAAAGGAGTAGTAATGTTATGGCAAACAGGTTTCAAGTGAGAATCACCCCCTCCCCCCCAAATAAGGACAGTCATTTAGAGATGAAAGACAAATTAGGTTTTTACCCATGTGCATAATTACTCTATGCCTATTATTACATTAGTGAACCAACAAAGATCCCTACAAAATAACCTGCTCCTTAGAAATTTCACCATTTTTTCAGAGAAAGAGTAGAACAGTCTCTTAGCAGCAGCAAGAGAGCATTTTGTCTACCTTTATGTACTGCCTCAATTTATTTCTATCCCACATATATAAGATGTAGTGCTCATATGCAAAGGATTGTATTTTTATTGAAGGTCTGATTCTCTCCCCCAGTTGCCTTTATTGATAATGATCCTTTTTTTGTCGCAGTGGCTCCATGTTCACTTAATGTTAATTGGCCCATTTCATTAGAAAAACAATTGCTAGCAGCTGGTCTAAAATGAAGGGGACATAGAACATCTTAAATGGATTATAAGTATCTTTGTGGGAAGCCTGCAACACCTTTACAGAGACTGAGGCCCCTGGTACGTGTTCACTTAATGGTGAAATGGGATCTTAACAATCACACCACACATGCATGGCAGGACACACAATTTTGCTATCTGAGATCAGATCCCAGTCATGCTATTGATACTTGTCGGTAGGGCTGTGCAAAATAGCACCATTCCAGTTTGACTTTCATTTCACTGTTTTGATGGGAGAGTGCTTCATTTTGAGTTTCGTTTCATTTCAAAGCACTGTTCTGTTTCATTTCATTGAAACTGTTTCTCTGTCTTGACGCTGTTTCCATGTTTTGCCCATAGGCAATAATGGGGAAGCACAAAACTGCCTATAACTTTGTCATTTTTTGACAGATTGGGATGAAAGCGGCAGGGATAGCTGCCCCTTCTGAGCATGTGAAGACTGCCAAGTTTCAAGGAGATATGTATAGGGTTTCTGGGAAACTGCACCTCAAAGTCTTGAAAGCAAAACTCATGTCACTTGTAAATGTGAAGGCACATGCAGGTGAAAACTATAGGCATGGTAGCCCTTGCTGAGGCCATGAAACCTGCCAGGTTTCAAGGAGATAGGTGCAGGGGTTTCTGGGAAACTGGACCTCAAGCTGCTGACAAGCAAAACTCATGACATGTGGCTGTGTGTGTGTTAAGGTGCACCCACACTGCTGGTGGGGCCTCTATACAACACGGTAATGTGCCTCAATGAGGGCTCCTCCTCCACTATAGCCTCAGTCCGGTCCACCACTTTAAATGATAACAGGTAATAACTTAGTAAGCATCACATAGCACCAGAAGCACCTCAATCACTCAATACCACAGCAGTCCTTCCCCCCTCTTTCCCCTCCCTCTGCTTACTTTCTGTTTCCCTGCAGGCAAGCTCAGCTTTAGCTTCAAAACTTGAAATGTTTTGAAACTTTCAAAACATTTTGACTGCCCTTGTTTCAAGGCTGTTTTGAAGCCCTTAGTTGCATTTCAGTTTCGCTGTTTCAAGTTCAAAATGAGTCGAAACAGTGTTGAAATGCAACAGCTGGGGAAATTTCACACAGCCCTACTTGTCAGTGCAGGAAGAGGCTGGGATCATGATCCTAGGGTCCCCCTGCACAGAGAAATAGAAAGCTAGATGCCCAGTGAACTGGTGCAGTCCCAGGGCTCGGACTCACAATCAGTAGGTTGCCAGTCTCAGCCCTAGGACTACACTTGCTCCCAGAGCCCCTTCATGCAGGCAGCATTAGGCCACATGGCAGGGACCCTGCCACATATTTGATTTAAGGTGTTCAATATAACACATGTTTTGTGGAAAGATTTTGTGGCTTATTTCCTGTTTTATCATGCCATTAAACTGTCTGAACTTGTGGCTGAGTTACTATTTAAGACTCAATTTACCAGTAACATCTGGTAGGGACCTGAGTGTTACATAATCAAGGTAATCAAGCTCTTTCTTCTGGCATGGTAGGCTATTCAGCCTGCACCATAGATGAACCAGTAGAAGACTGGACATGTGTGTTTACCTTTTCTTTACTTCTACATCTATCAGTAGCTAGCAGGAATTAAGTTCTCTCAGCTCTCAGTCCATAGAGCCACAAAGAACAATAGATTTCCTGTTCATTGATACAATGGTGAGATCGTGATTAGTTATCCTCAAGCAGTATCATTAAAATAATTCAGATTGATTTTTGTTTGAGAATCAACTTCAAGTTTTTCTAGCTGTGGTTGGATAACCTCATCTTCAGAATTATTTTTAATGAAGTGAGCAACTAGCTCATGGTTTCCATGACAAACACACTATATATAGAATCCAATTCAGTCCAGAGTTATTTTGAACAGCTCTGTCAAAAAAGATTTGGTTGAACAGTTGATAAGATAGCCATGATGTGTATAGTTAGACTTTTAGTTAAAGTACCAAAGGTAGGTGATATAGTAGTTTGTTACAATGCATTATTTTTGTCCTGGAGATGTAAGTTCACAAGTCTGCAGAGAATATAAGTGAACATATCATAAAGCAGACATCATGTATTTTGTAATAAATTATACTTTGCACCGTGGATAGTAGTTCTTTTAAAAAAAACAACACATTAGTTCAGCTTCCAATTTTTTTTCAAAAGGCAAATAAACATCACTCTTTTTTCACATGGAGAAACAAGGAGGTGTGGTGATTTCACAGGGTAAAAGGAATAGCAGAGCTGGCGCAGAACCTTGAACCTCTGTCCAGTGCTTTAACCAGTAGATTATGCTTCCTTTGTGTCTCAATGTTTTCCCCTCCGTCTACTCTTGGCGTTTATAAGGGCATCCATACCCATGATATCCAAGCACAGATTGCTCCTGCAGTTATCAGCATCTGTTCAAACAGGGCTCACAATTTATAAAAATGATGATACAGACTGGGGAAGAGGACCATTTGTCAATGACACATGTATGAGAAGAATGGTATCACTTTTTTGAGTCGGCAGTGGCTTTTGCATGGCATCATTTTAGAATGAGTACTTTGCAGTCTATGTGGCAAATTAAAAGGGTTAATGACTAGCAAAAGCAATTCGCAGGAAAAGCAACCTGAACAGCCATGTACAGGATGAGCAAATGATTCTATAATTGTGAATTGATTTGCAAGTCAGTAATGGCTGTGTCCCTTTTTTGTTCACTTCACTACAAAAATGCATGTTAAATATTTTCCATTTGTATAAGCATTCACAAAGAGCTTTTTTGTGCAGCTATGGCATTTGCACAAATTAAAATACTTGCTTTGGAAATGGTCACCTACACATTAGACATATACATGCACACAGAGATCTATGTATTCAGAGAAATGAGATGACTGCCTACTTTATAAACAGCATTGTGTACATAACAACAAAACAACGCAACTGAAAGGTTGGTGAAGATGTGAGTTCACATCAAACACTCTCTGAATACATAAGAGGGTCTTGCATAGGATGTGAGAATAGAAAGCAGCTCCCCTGATATTCTGACATACCCAGCCACTCTTCCATACCAATGAAACACACTGGTGAACAACTTCATTTACAAATAACACTGCTCTGTGTGACTTTATTAACTGCTAATCTTTGAATAAATATGGCTTATTTTTCTTCCTTTACCGCTTTATCAATCTCAAGGGGAGACTTTGGCCTGCCTGATTTGGCCTGAGTAAAGGAATGAAGGACAGCAGCAGGGTAAGGACCCTGAACTTCAGGGCTAGTCACAGACACTCAAAAAGCCTGAGCCTGAATTGAATCAATCTTTTCAGGTTAGTTTAACCTGCAAAGCTTGAACCAATTTGGAGGTGGATAGACATTCCCTTTTCATTCCAGAAATGCAGGCACATGCCTGCAGTGGCTCAGAATAGAAGCTGGGGGGTGCTACAGCAGCCCTCCATTCCCTTTCACAGGACTGAGCTGAGTGTGTGTGTGTATGTTGGGGGGGGGAGGCATGGCCAGGCCCTGGCAGGATGCTCTGTTTAGGGAAGGATTTAAACTCCCACCCTGGCTTGCACCATTGCAGTCTTTCCCCTGCTTGCTGCTCAAGTGGCAGGAGTGTTGCCAGCCCCCAAGCTAGCACTCTGAGGCAGAGGGGAGGTGGGTGCAGTGCCTGCATCTGTTGATGATACTGATTTTTTCAATCTCCCTCTCCCTGTCTGAAAACCTGACAGGGCTGCAAACCACAGTGTTTATCAGCCCATCAGCAAAACAAAAGCCTCACTCATTAGTTCAAGCTCTTTTTAAACAGCTTTTTCCAAGGAGGGACATTACCAGCTGACCTGGTTGATTAGCTCCAAAAAGCCCTAAGTGGACACTGTTTTGTCTGCCTTTGTCTTGTCTGCCTGTCTCCGTGAAATTGGAGACACACACGCACACCTCTCAGTATTAGCTAGCATACTGCATGCCTATGGTCTGTGGGACTGGGGTCTGTGCTGTGGGAGATGAGAGAGAGTGGGGTGGTATCCGTGCTTGAGCAGCAAGGGAAGCCAGGAAAACCCAGCTGTGCCTGCAGTTTCCCCTCTGCTCTGGCTAGGGAGCAGAGGGGTGGGACCAAGTGTTCCTTGGAGCAGAGAAAACAGGCTGGCCCTACATAGCCCAGCCCAGCCCAGCATCTGTGATGCTGTGGGACTCTAGTTTAACTTAAACCAGGAAGGGGTCTGGAACAGACATTGCATAAACCGGTTTAACCCAAATCAGTTGAGTCTGATACTACATTCAACCAGGTGTATCTTAAACCAGTTTCAGCGTCCCTAGCTAAAAGGGAGGCAGGAGGACCCTAAAAAGGGAGGAAGGAGGACCCGGGAAGAACAGGATGGGATTCAATACTGACAAGTTCATGGTACTGCATCTGGGGAGGAAGAACCAGCAACATACCTACAGGCTGGGGAACTCCCTTCTAGTCAGCACAGAGGCAGAAAAGGATCTTGGAGTCATTATTGATTCCAAAATGAACATGGGCTGCCAGTGTGGGGATGTGGTCAGAAAGGTGAACCGCACCTTGTCATGCATCCACAGATGCATCATGAGCAGGTCCAAGGAGGTGTTTCTCCCCCTCTTTGTAAGACTGGTTAGGCTGCAGTTGGAGTACTGTGTCCAGTTCTGGGTACTGCACTTCAGGAGGGATGTGGACAGCATCGAGAGGGTCCAGAGGAGGGCCACTTGCATGATCAGAGGGCAGCAAGGCAGGCCCTACGAGGGGAGGCTACGGGACCTGAACCTGTTCACAAGAGAAGGCTGAGAGGAGATCTGGTAGCCATCTACAAACTGGCTAGGGGGGACCAGCAGGCTATGGGATAGTCCCTGTTCCCTCAAGCACTACAAGGAGTAATAAGGAATAACAGCCATAAGTTGACCTAGAGCAGATTCAGACTAGATATCAGGAGGCGCTACTTCACAGTCAGGGTTGCTAGGATTTGGAACCAACTTCCAAGGGAAATGGTGCTTGCTCTTACTCTGGGGGTCTTTAAAAGAAGGCTAGATAATCACCTAGCCAGGGTTGTTTGACCCCAGCATTCTTTCCTGCCCATGGCAGAGGTTCAGACTTGATGATCTGCTCAGGTCCCTTCCAATCCTACCTACTATGAAACTACTATGAAACTGGTTTATGTGCACTGAATTTATGTTCTGTTACAGATTTAAACCAGTTTCTGATCACTTAAACCAGTTTCTGTGTAACTTCTGTCCCTAGCCCTGAAAAGCAGACTGATTCACTCAGGGAATGGATGGGTAGGATCCCCTAGAAGGCCAGTCTCAGGGGAAAAGGAGGCTAGGACAGCTGGCTGTACTTTAAAGAAACCTTACTGAGAGTGCAGGAACAAATCATTCCAATGTGTAGAAGACTAGCAAGTATGGCAGAACACCAGCTTAGCTTAGCAGGGAAGTCTTCAGTCAGGTAAAACACAAAAAGGAAGAAATGGAAACGTGAACAAACATCTAGGGAGGAGTATAAGAGTATTACTCAGGCATCCAAGTATTAAATCAGGACAGCCAAAATGCAACTGGAATTGCAGCCAGCAAAGGATGTGAAGGGTAACAAAAAGGGTTTCTACAAGGAAGTCAGCAACAAGAGGAAGGGAAAAAGTGTGGATCCCTTACTGAACGGAAGAAGCAAGCTAGTGACTGATGATGTGGAAAAGGCTGAACTACTCAATGATTTTTCCATACGTCTTCACAGGCAAGATCAGCTCCCAGACACCTGGCAGCATAGTTTGGGGAAAAGCAGCCAACAGTGGTGAAAGAACAGGTTAGGGATTATTTAGAAAAGCTGCATGCGTACAAGTCCATGGGGCCCAACACAAGGCACTCAAGGGTGCTGAGGGGGTTGCCCTATGTGACTGCAGAGCCACTGGCCATTATCTTTGAAAACTCATGGTGATTGGTGGAGGTCCTAGACAATTGGAAAAGGGCAATTCTAATCCCCATCTTTAAGAAAGGGAAGAGGGAGGATCCAGAGAACTACAGACTGAGGTCAGCCCTACCTCAGCCTCTGGAAAAATCATGGAGCAGGTCTTCAAGGAATCCATTTCTAAGCACTTGGAAGAGAAGGTGATTAGAAACAGTCAGCATGGATTAACCAAGCGCAAATCATGCCTGACCAGCCTGATTGCCTTCTATGATAAGGTGACTAGCTCTGTGAATGCAGGGAGAGTAGTGGATGTGATATACCTTGACTTTAGCAAGACCTTTCATATGGTCTCCCACAACTTTCTTACTAGGAAGCTAAGGAAGTACAAGTTGGAAGAATGGATTGTAAGGTGGATAGAAAACTTGCTGGATTGTCAGTCTCAAAGGATAGTAACCAATGGCTCAATGTCTATTTGGCAGGTGGTATCAAATAGAGTGCCTTAGGGTTTGGTCTTGGAGCCAGTTTTGTTCAATATCTTCATCAACAACCTGGAGGATGGGATAGAGTGCACCCTCAGCAAGTTTGCAGATAACACCAAGATGGAGGGACTAGTAGATTTGATGGAGGATAGAGCTGGGATTCAGAACGACCTAGACACATTGGTGGATTGGACAAAATGGAATCTCATGAGCTTCAATAAGGACAAGTGCAAAGTCTTTCACTTAGGACAGAACAGCCCATGCACTGGTACAGACTGCAGACTAACCAGATAAGTAGCAGCTTTGCAGAAAAGGACCTGGGGGTTACAGTGGACAGTAAGCTGAATATGAGCCAACAGTGTGTCCTTGTTGTGAAGAAGGCAAACAACACACTGGGATGCCAGCAGATCGAGGGAAGTGTTTCTTCCCCTCTAGCCAGCACTGGTGAGGCCACATCTGGAGTCCTGTGTCCAGTTTTGGGCCTCCCACTATAGAAAGAATGTAGAGCAATTGTAGAGAGTCCAGCTAAAGGAACCAAAAATGGTTAGGGGGCTGGGGCACATGACTTCTGAGGCAAGCCTGAGGGAACTGGGTTAATTTAGTCTGGAGAAGAGAAGAGAGGACTGAGGGGGGATTTAATAGCAGCCTTCAACTATCTGTAGGGTAGTTCCAAAGAGAATAGAGCTAGACTGTTCTCAGTGGTGGCAGATGACAGAACAAGGAGTAATGGTCTTAAGTTGCAGCAAGGGACATTTAGGTTAGATACTGGAAAAAACTGTGTCACAAGGAGGGTAATAAAGCATTGGAACAGATTAGCCAGAGAGGCTGTGTACTCTCCATCTTTGGAGATACCACCGCACTGTGTGGGTTCTCTTCTCATGCAGCATCATACACTGTCCTACAGCCTCCATTAAGAACATCTGCAGTGCATGCCTGTCTGTTTTTCCTCCCTTGTTTGGAATCTTGTTTCATAGATTTCATAGACATTTGGGCTGGAAGGGACCCCGGAGGATCTTCAAGTCCAGGCCCCTGCCCAGGGGCAGGAAGTCAGCAGGGATCATAGGATCCTAGCCTAAAGGGATAATCTGGCATGAAACAAGAAACCAACAGAGAGTTGATGAAAATAAACTAAATAGGGAAATGGGTTTCTCCCAACAGATTTTCTTTTAGTTAGCTACAAATGATTCACTTCCCTATATGTGCATGCACCTTCCCCCCTGGGATACCTGTCAGTGGGAGATGCAAATCTGTATTCTGAGTTGGTTTAATTAACATTTATAACCTTTCAATTCCCCATGAATTGCATGAATTACAGAAGGCTACTTCTTGCAAAGAAGGCAATAGGCTCTGCAGTTAGAAATGGCAAGGATTATATGGGCCATGTTGTATCTCAAGGAAAGGAGAGTAAAGAAGCAAGTCTCAGTCTCTGAGGCAGGCAGAGATGTCAGTATAATTTGTGTTCTAGGTTTCTATCAGGGATCTTGGGTAAAGAAACTCAAAAGAAAACAGTGTTCTTTGGTAGTGCCAGTGGATGCTTATACAGAGGACACTGTCCCTGCATTAGGGTCATGCTACAAGATAAAGACAGAGAAATAGCAGATCATTAAATTAGAGTTTCCTCTCATCTAAACACAAAATTGATGAGCACTGTTGCACTGTATTCTCATAAGAGCCTTAACTCCCCATCTTAGTCATGTCTCCACTAGGAAATCTAATCCCATCAACAGAAGCACAGAATTATAATGCTTTCTATTTTTTAATCACATGAATGCCATTATTGCCTGAATACCCCAGCTCAGCTGTAAGTTGGCCACTGTATAAACTTAGTAAAAGGTCAGTCCTTACTTGAGATGCTTGCAGTCTAAATAAGCAAGAGAGAGGAATCACTTGACAAAACAGGACACTGAGGGATTAAGTGACCTTCAGAACGTCTCACAGGAAGTCTGTGGTACAGCAGGGAACTGAACCCAGGTTTCCTGAATCCAAAGTCAATGTCTTAACCATGAAACCACCCAACTCTAAAAAAAGAGTTGCTATTACAGGGAAAGGTGGAGTTTGCTATATAAAGAAAACAAATTAAGGTAAATAATAGATGACCATAAGAGCAGTAGCAGCAGCTCCTTTCCAAACATCCAGAGATAGTGAGGACAAGAATTTAATCAAGATGTTTTCTATAAATAGTCTTCACAAGGTAAGAGATTTGGCAAACCAGCAATGTTTGCTAACTGTTTGAACTCTTCTTCCCACCTCCTATGCTGAATTAGTGCTCTAACATATTTCTTCGTGAAATGCTACAATCTGGAACTAAGACTCAGACCACTTTACTAAAATCACTAGGTAATAAAAACATTATCTGAAGGTTGTGTTTATAAGGAACTTTATCCTTTGAGACAGATTGCAGGGAAAAACAATTAAAATTGTACTTAATAGACAAAACAGCTTGTGGAAATAATTACAAAACACTTGCAAGCATTGCGTAGCATCTGTGTTTAACAGAATATTATTTTAACCAGTAAAATTAGGCAAGTACTCCGTTTTTCCAGAGAAATATATAAGCCATTTTAGTTTGAATAGTAATTTACAAGCAGGTTGCAGAGATAAAGCAATTGAACCCATTTGCGAGAGGGAGTGGGGGAAGGACACTGATAATGTCTATTATAATGAGTAACAATAATGGAAATAGAAGTTTATTAACAAACTCTACAGGTCACTGCACAGCAATATCAGTAAAGCAGTAAAAGTGAAATTCAATCATGTTCTGTTAGAGCTCACAGCATGCACTTGACTTCATCATTAAATGGTTTCACAATCTAAGGAGCTGCAAAAGTTGCCTGTGGGCACGTCTACACATGTGATTAATTTCAAACAATAAACTCTGGCTTATATCACGCTGGAGTTTATTGCTCCTGGGCATCACATTTAGACATGCACCCAGTACTGCAGCACGTTGAGCCAGATCAGAGCAGCCCCAACTGGGGTAGGGGGCACCAGGAGTCAGCCTGCCAGCTCAGGGCTGCTCTGACTCAGCTCAATGTACTGTGGAGGAGTTGGCTAGGACATGAGGGTGCTTCAGTGGGGGGCTAGCCAGCAGGCAGCCCTTGCACTGAAGTAGCCTTATGCCCCCACCAGCCCCATCAATATCTATGTGCGTGTTGCTGTTACTTCCACAGGATAGTACTTGTAAATACAAGTACTATCTTACAGCAGAGTTTATTTGTTTACTGTGGCCTAATAGGGCCTCATATGTAGATATGCAGACTTCACTGCAGAGCTAATTAGTCAGCTCCTCAGTAAATGTGTCATGTAGATGTGACTTGTGTGTGAGTATGGGGAAGTTGATATCTATTGTACCTCACCCTACCTCCAGACCTTACTCAACTTTTTTTGGATAGTCACCATGTCACTAACACGTTTGCAATATAAGCACATTTACATTCAGCTCTTGTATGTTATGCTGTTCAGACTAATGGTTTTTCCTGCAGCTCGATTCCCTTACTTTGAAGGCAATTGAAAAAAAATGTCTCGCTTCATTATTAAATAAGCTACCCAGATACCATTAAACAAACTACCATTCACTCCAGGAGCTGCCTCAGATTCAGTAGCAGAAATGTAAAGTAAATACTTTAGTTGGAAGACGTTGCATTTTTACAGTTAGTTTGTTTAAACCCCATATTGTTTTCATGGAAAGACTCATAACCTTTACACACCTGAGGGATAAGCTCTTGTGTTTCTTGAACACCGTGATGCTATCCAGCAATCTCTATTTTCCTGATCCTGCAGCCTTTATGTCACCATTTATGTGATTGCAGGTCCCAGGAATGTCCACCCCAAAGTGTAGTACAGAGAGTCACTATTCAAATCCAGATCTACCAGCTGACAGACAGTAGTCATTATACTTAACTGCTCTTGACTTTATCTCTTTCTTATCACACACATTTTCTAAACAATCCCACTTTAATCAGGCAACAGAAACAGGACAGGAAAGGAATGAGAAGTTACTTTTTTGATGACAGTCTCTTTCAGAAATGAACACCTGGAGGGTATATCTACACGTGCCATTAAGGCGATATTATAAACCCCGCACAGTTTGCACTCAAATCAGCTGCTCCTGAGTACAGTGTCTGCACATGCCCCTGGGATCACAGCAGTTTGAGCCAAAGCAGCCCTCGACTGGCAGGGGACCCCAGGGGGATCAGCCCCAGGTTCTGGGTGATGGTGTTAGGTGGCAGAGAGGCTGGCTGTGGCACATGGATGCTAAAATGAGGGGCTAGGCCCAAGTCAGCCCATCACCATCTACATGTGCATTTCAGAGGAGTTAAGTACTCTTCAGTAAGAGTCCCTGACAGTACTTTTTTACAGAAGAGTTAATAAATTTACTATGCCCTAATACCAACATATGTGTAGGTGGTGAAGCTTTACTGCAGAACTAATTAGTCAGCTCTACAGTAAAGTACATGTGTAGATGCATCCTATATCTATTACAGTAATCAATTTGACAGCAGTATCTAAAATCCATTTTATAAGTACTATTAATGATGCTTAGACCATGAAAGTCTTTCATATATTTTCTGTGTCCCCTCTCCACTTAGAATTCTGAGTATGCCACAGCAAACACATAGCAGATGGATTTTAAACATGGCTTTTATCATAAAGAATATCTCTGGTTCTGCAGTAAGACCACCCTGATTTTCAAGGCTGGGATGTTTATGGTATGGGTTTTGAAAAAGGGCAAAATGAAAATTGCATGTAAGAAGAAAAGATGACAATTCACAATGTATACCAATCATCTGGCCAAGGATAAAAGATTTCATGTAGAATTGTTCATGGAATGCTCCCCTACAAAGTACAAATTTAATGTATGTGTGTAGCAAGTGCGTATCTCAGAGCTGGTTGCAGTGCACCCTGGTGGCCATTCAGCCCTTGCCAACCTGGCTTCCCTTGTGGCCCTCTCCCCTTTACTCTCCTGCCATGCCTTGATGTTATTAATTTAAGACAAAAGGGAAGCTACCCCAGGGATTCCCAAGCTTAATTTTGCTCTTAGCAGCACAGGTGCTCATGGTCATTGCCTTAACAGCTAGTTTTGTAAACTCCATCCTCCCCAACACCCACTCCCATGCCTCGCTGGTGTTCTGCTAATACAACTCTCTACCCTCAGAGTGATCAATGACTTGCTAAGCATAAAGCTTGGCTATTAACCATTTTTTAATAGTGCATTAGTTGGAACAATCATTCTTGAATGGTAGATAGTGGTTTTGTGTAATATAAAAGACACTCAGAAACTAAATTCAGCAAGGCCCCTGATATAAGTTACATATATTACACAATTTACTGGTGAACTGCACGATAAATCTAGACCAGATACATGTGCAAAACAGTTATCACATGCCAAAAATGACTATCAAGCTATAAAGAGAGCCAACCAGCTATAAAGTTAGTGCTTGAAAACATGTAACAACACTATAGCTGGTTTCTATCCAGCTTTAATCTGAACATGTAGCAGGGCCCTGAGTAAAGTCAAAATGTAAGTCATCTGCTAACAGTAGGTCCTCCATGTACATTAATTAGGTTTTTTCCATTATGCATAATTCAGTTTGTAGCAGAGTGGGGGAAAATCCCTGCTCACCCTTTCCTGATCCTTATCATTCCCAGTGGCCTGAGACCAGGCACCTAGTAGGGAATAACCAGCACAACCTGGCATGTGCCATGTGTAGTTTAAAGGCACAGGGGAAACCCCCCAGACGTGGCAAGCTGTGGACGCACTGAGAAGCAGTCCAGCCAGATGCAGACTTACCTGATGACTGATGACTGACAGCTGGCAACCTGGCAGGCAAGTATGCTGATCGCTCCTCATAGGTTCTGTGGGAGAACAAGAGACCAGTTGTTGCTAACCAGAAGGGGGAAGAGTAGGGGTGGAAGCTCCCGGCAATGGTGGATCTGAAAGGATGGTGAGAGGAGCGGTGGCTCCTATATTTTCTGTTATCATTTACTTTTGGTTGATGAGCTTCTACCAACAGGACAGTGGTTGTGGTGGGAGTACAGGGCCAGGAAGAACTCCCATTTGGTGCCTGTGTGAGAAAAGAGCAGATCAAACTGGCAATCCAACTCTGATCATCCCCTTAACGGGATGGTGCAAGGAATCAATGAAGGACTAGAGAAGCAAAATAAGTAATCCTACTGACTTAAGTATTTAAAGGTGAATTGTTTTCTTCCACACTAATACTGTTTAATAGGCCTGGTTGAAGAGGCAGCTATTCGATTCAGCTTTGGATCCAGCTACTTTTGGATGCCAGTAATCCACTCTGGAGCTCCAGATTGGTTTCTCACTTTGATTTGCCCGAATTGGCTCCAAAGCTTCAGAGCCGCTTTGGAGACCTGCCCATAGGGTATAATGAGAAATCAATGAAATATCTATAACTTTGTTGTTTTTTGTCTGATCTGGATGAAACTTGCAGGGGTAGTAGCCTCTGCTGAGGCCACAAAACCTTCCAGGTTTCAAGGAGATAGATGCAGGGGCTTGGGGGAAACTGTACCTCAAGCTGCTGATAGGCAGAACTTGTGATATAGATGACCCTGTGTGTGTTAAGGCTCAGTGGGGTGAAAGCTGCAGGTGTGGTAGCCCCTGCTGAGGCCACAAATTCTGCCATATGTCAAGGAGATAGGTGCAGGGATTTGGGGAACTCCACCCCAAATTCTTGAAAGCAAAACTTATGTCATGTGTATGTGTTATACCACAGCAGGGTGACAACTGCAGGGGTAGTCACCCCTGCTGAGGCCACAAAGTCTGCCAAAATTTCAAGGTGACAGATGTAGGAGGAGTCTGGCTTCTGGAGCCCTGGGAGTCTGGCTTCTGGGGCCTGCCCCTCTGGCTGCTAACAGGCAAAACTCTTGACACAGATGACCCTGTGTTTGTTAAGGCGCAGCAGGATGAATGCTGCAGGCCTGCTGAGGCCACAAAGCCTACCAGCTGTTAAGGAAATAGGTGCAGGGGAGTTCTGGGACCCTGCATCCCTAGCTGCTGACAGACAAAACTTGTGACATGGGTGCTTGTACAACTGGCTGTCTCTGCCTTGGGGCAGTTGATTGTCTGTATTGATTCTTTCCTCTCCTTAGTCTGTGGTTTTCTAGGTGTTAATCCTTGCTGGTTAACTTGTTACATTAGCTAGCTACTGTGTATTCAGCTGGTCCCTGAGTGAATTATGATTGATTGGTAACACAGTAGCCTAGCAGAGCCAGGCCCGCAGTAGTGGCCCCCCCCAAGACAGACACAGTTGCACAAGCACCCATGTCACAAGTTTTGCCTGTCAGCAGCTAGAGGTGTAGGGCCCCGGAACCCAGAAGCTCTGCACCTATCTCCTTGACAGCTGGCAGGCTTTGTGGCCTCTTCAGGGGCTACCATCCCTGCAGTTTTGACCCCATTCTGGTTTATCATATACACATGACATGAGTTTTGCTTTCAAGAATTTGGGGGACAGTTTCCCCCAAACCCCTGCACCTATCTCCTTGAAACTTGCCAGGCTTTATGGCATCACCAAGGGCTGCCATCCTTGAAGTCTTCACCCCACTGTAGCTTAACACACACATGTGACATGCGTTTTTCTTCCAGGATTTGAGGTGTAGTTTTCTAGAAACCCCTGCACCTTTTACCTTGAACCTTGGCAGGGATCATGCTCTCAGCAGGGGCTACCAGCCCTTAAAGCTGCATCCAAATCAGCCAAAAGAAAACAAAGTTATAGATAGTTCATTGATTCCCCATTATATTCTATGGCCAAATTGGCTTCAAATCTTTTCTGAAGCAATTCAGAAGCTCTGAATTGATTCAGAAAGCCTAAAGCTTCTAGAAATTCAATTCAGATTCATAGATTCATCTTCTAAATCTTCAGAATCATCTCCAAATCTGAATCTTTGCACAGCCCTACTGTTTAACAACAAGTCATAGCGGGCAAGAAAGCCAGAGGTGGAGAATCACCTTCGGGCCAAAGATAGTTGGCTGGGGAAAAGTAACTTGCACCAACCTCTGACCCACTCACACAGTTGTTACAATTATATTAGTATTTTAAAAAGTGATGTTGCTGCTTTTTAATAGTTAGGGACCTACTGAATTCAGAATTGTGCGATTTTCATGGAAACTGCAAATTCAGGTGGACTCTGCAAAAAAATGGCAGGCTCTGTGAAAAATGGTGGGCTTGCTGGAAAACAAAAGCCTAAACAAACAAACACAAACAAAAACAAACTTACCTCCAAGCAGAGAGCAGGGTGAGAAGCCCTGCAGTCTTGGATCAGAAAAGGGGGAGGATGCAAGGGGGGAAGGGGGAAGACGGTGGAGGGTGGGGCAGGAGGGAAGGTGGGGGATAGGTTCAGGATGGGCTGGAGGTGAGAGGAGAGGGAGGGGGTTGGGAGGCTGCACAAGCAGCTGGATCATGGTTGCCTGTGGCAGGCAGCTGGAAGGCTGCAAGCGGCTGTACTGGGTCCGTAGCTCACTAGCCTGGCTTTTTCTGTGTGTGCACCTGTTGCTGGCAACACGCCTTGCTGGGGCTCTATGGACCCTGGTGTAGCCACTTGCAGCCTTCCAGCTGCATGCTGCAGCCAGCCTGGATCTACAGTCCAGCTTGGGGAAGGCCTGAAACCATGGCTTGCTTACTTACCCTGATTAAGCCTGGGAAAACCACTAATCTATGCGTAGTAACATGTAATTAAGACAATTTCAGGACACCTGGCAATGTGCAGGGAAGAGAAGGATGGCTGGGCCCCCTCAGCTAATCAGAGGTTTATGTGTGTTGGGGGGGGCCTACTGGACTAAGCCTGCAAAAATGGCAGCCTGCCCCAGGATCTTCACACAAAATTGGCTGCCTGCCTCCTCCCTTATTATTAATGTATCTTTACTTAGTTATACATTTAAAATTTAAAATGATGCATTGCATCTCCCAACAATAGAAGTAGTAGGCTTGTTTTTTATTTATTTTTGCTGTTTCCTTTGCCAAATAGTAGACGTCATTCTCCCCTTGTACTCGGCCTTAGTGAGGCCGCAGCTGGAGTACTGCGTCCAGTTTTGGGCTCCACAATTCAAAAAGGAT
>NW_017728886.1:204421836-204443107 GCF_001723895.1 Crocodylus porosus | reverse complement strand
TACATTGAACACCTTCAAGAGTAAATTGGATGCTTATCTTGCTGGGATCCTATGACCCCAGCTAACTTCCTGCCTGCCCTTTGGGCAGGGGGCTGGACTCAACGATCTCCCGAGGTCCCTTCCAGCCCTAATGTCTATGAAATCTATGACACATCTTACTATGACCTGATTCTGACCTTAAAACTTTCTTCAAACGGTAGCCCAGCTAACTCCATTAGCAAGTAATATAAATAGCTAATGCACTTAGGAACATCTGAACAACCTAAAGGTGATAGCTATGGCAACATCTGTTAGAAACATGGGAGTGGTTAGTTCATAGGTTAGGAAATGGAAAGCTCTTAGTTTATCATTAAGTAAATTTAGGATTTTGATAGGCCCAGATACTATCTATTAACAATTTTAGAGCTGTGAGTAGTTAGTTCCTATGCAATTGACACATGTTCTTTGCATTGATGGGCAGTGCTTGAAAGATCTGCCCAGAACTCTGTTCATACAGAATCTAATAAGCTCTTGCCATGTTAAACTGGTTTCCTAAACAGAATGAATGCAATCACTATGAACAGGACTCCATTTTTCCTAACTAGAACTGACCCTAAGTGGAAAAGAGGTCAGAAAACATCTTTTCACTCTGCTGATGTATCAAAGTTCCATATTTAGAATAAACTCAAAAACATTTACAGCATGCGTGTGTCCTCCCAAAAGAGCTAGATTGGGAAATGTTCATCCACTGAATGGAAAGCAAAAAACAAAACAAAACACCCCAAACAAAAAAACAAACCAGGAAGGGGAGGAGCAAGAAAATACCCTTTTTATATGTATGGAATGGACTTTGTGGCAATTCAGTTTAAGCAGACATATCATGACAGATATTTTTATTTCAAGTTGGTAACTACCCCACTCCCAAAAGGAGTATTCCTGGGGCAAAGGGAGGGACTTCCAGTGGTGAAGGTCAGGGGTTAGGGGCAGGACTTCTGGCTCCAAGTTGGCAACCAGGGGTGGGACACCTGTCAAGGGACAGGTCTTCTTGTCTCTAGCACCCCCTACCTTGGGGCTGGGGATGGGTCAGGTCAGACTTGGGTGGGGGTTGGTTGCTTAGCAACCAGAGCTGCACCTCCTGCATGGAGGTGTAAATAGAATCACCTGGTGGACCAGATCCAGCTTGTGGGCTATATTTTGTCCACTCCTGGTGTACACACATTCAAGTCAGTCCATGAGATTGGCACTACCAGATCAACTCTTGCAGTTATCAGACATTTAGATTTCCAGTTTCTATGACACTCTTCTCTGCTACCTCCATTCATTAGCATGATGTGGGCTAAGTAAGTGGGGAACATGCCGCAGGCACCACCTAAAGGGAGGGATAGGCACCTTGCTACTTGCCTTTGCTGCCTGTCAACTTTCATCTCCTAATCTGAATTAATGTACTCATTTGTGCTTAGATTATTTCCAGGAGAATTTCTGATAGGAGGAAAATTTAAGAAGTCTTCATGGCACAGGTGCTTCTTTAAACCTAAGTGGCACAACCTGAAATAATTTTGAAAATAAGAAGCTGAAATAAAAATTCAGCCCCAATTATACTTCAGTTTTTGCCACAGAACAATGGGCATTGACCAGTAATCCCAGTATGAGGTATAGGTTTCCCAAATCTTGCAGAAGTCTTTCTAAAATTTACATTATTGTCTTGATCTCCACATACATTTTCATTGTTGTACTCATAATCTACATTACACTCAGAGCAAGATTTCTGTAAAAAATTCTACAACTGTATCAGAGGTAAATTTAAACCCATTGTTAAAAGAACTTTATAAATGCCATATTTAGTTTCAGGATCAAATATGCCAAGGGATGCCTGTTTAAGCAGAGGCAAGACAATATATCTTGAGAAGTCATAATGTACAAAGATGTAGGCATATCCTTTCCAGAAAGACATGTCTGTTGCTACCTATTGCCAAAGTCTGTCAGGTAGCTTTGATTCTGGCAATTGCAATAAGTTCAGGGGGTAACAGGAGATGCACATATTCCATTTAGTTCTCTGCTTAGATCCTGCTTTTCTGCTAAACCTGGCTACACCCAAGGCCTAGAGGCTATTGCACTCATTTTCCACAAAAGCTCTGTATCTTAGCATCACTCCTGGTTCTAAAGAGTATGTCCTTTTATAGTGGTCAAAATACGCTGTTCTTTCCCAAGCAAACCATCCACCATATGAATCTCATTTTAGTCCTATCTCTATTGCAATAGATTATTTAAAATTTATTCCATGGAACCCATGTTCTTTCTTGGCACTGGATAAGCTTTTAACGAATCCCATACAGTAGCTGTCCATCTCTAATTTGCTGAAGTTGACTAGCACATGCCTGAGACTCCTTCCAAAGTATCTTTCGCCAATACTTTTCTACATTGCTTATATCAGTGACCTTAATTGGGGCTGTAGATAGTGTCCCTAGTGATGCATAAAGAGATTCAGGAAGGTACAGTTCCCAGCACAGCCCCAGGGTATGGAAAGCCCAGCTGCTGGGCCCAGCCCTGGAGCTGAACTTTTCCTACTCCCTGGCACCAGGCTATTTTTAGCTCCCCAGCCTCTCCCCTCACCCCCAGATGGACAACACCTCCCCCTAAGCCTGCCAAACCCCTGTCTCACAAGCCACTTCTGGTTCCAGTTTTACCAATCTTTGCCAGTGCCTGGAAGAAAGTTGGGTTGGGGGAGGGCCAGGAAGGATGGGGGAACTGGGTCATCAGGAAGGGAGTTTGTCTCAGTGGGGGATTCATGGGGATAAAAATGGCCCCTGGTCTCAGAGGGTGGAGGTTAGGGTACCCCCATATCTTATCCAACCCTCCTGAACCCCAGAAACACCAGTGGTGGACTCTGCCTACCCCCTCTAATCCTCCCAATCCCCACTGTGGGCCCCACTTGCTCCCTGTGCCCCTCCATGTGCCTCCCCGATCTCCCCCAGGCTGCCCCTCACTAACCCTCCATCCTGACTTACCTTGGATTGGAGGGCCATTTTAACTTGATCTGACCTCCCACTAATTTCCCCAAATGTCTGCATGCACCCCAGGTATGAGGATACTCTATGTATTGAAGGAATGCATTAGGCTTAATAAAACCTTTGAACTGTAGGTGGAAGTTCAGCCAGTAGCATTATACCCAATAACCAGTAAGTGCTTGTAATCCACTTTTATGCTAGAACTGAAGCTAAATAAATATGCACTTTCCCAGGCAGTTATTAGGAGCTTCTGTCTCCTCTGGAGTGTACCATTGCTCAGTTCTACAGGTTTCTGCTCTCTGGTTTCTTTCAACCTATTTTTTGTTCAAGATGCCTCTACTGCTACTAGTGTTGGGTAGTGCTGAACATTGCACCCACACAGGGAGAGCTACCAATATTTATTTATTTTTTGAATAGTTTATTTTATTTTTACTTCTTTCCCTCCCCTAACTTTGTGGTTCTCCTTGATGTTTGTTGGTGTGGAGATTTCCCATGCATTTTGTTGGGTGAGTTAGCTCTGGTAAGAATTTTTCCAAAACCAGAATCTTCTTACAACAGAAATGTCTCTAGGTTGGAAAGAGCAGATGATGCTTTCAGTTTGTCTGTCTCTGGATGAATTCCTCAGTTCCTAATTAAGTGTCACTTTTTTTTTTACTAACTCTTTTCCCTCCCTCCACCCAATTCATTTCTTTCATTCAGAGTGAGGCCAGCTTGTTGACATCATCGTGAAACTGCAGACGCATTCATTTTTCTCTCTGTTGTAAAGCAATACATCTTCTGGGCAAAGTATGTCAGGCATACTGTCAGAGTCAGAGATTTTCTTTTGGAAATGTTCTAGCGGTAAAGTTATGCTAAACAGAAGTTGCTTGAAATGCTTGTTTCTAAAGATGGTGATAAATGGCATGAACTTAGTAAGCTAAGACTTTTAGAGCAGGCAAATCCCATTACTGGCATTTAACTTTGGGAACACTTGTCTCTGGTAACTGAGCTAGGATCTGGCCAATGAACATGTGTTTCTCTGTAGACACTTTTTATTGAAATTGTGCCCATAAAATGCATTTTTCCACCTGTTGGGCTCTAGGTCTACAGGCATCACCAGCTACCTTGGGAGTTATTTCTTAAATAGCAGAATACAAACATCCATATATGTCACTTAAGTTTTTCTGTTCCCTTTCCAAGCAGTGGTTGTGTGGTGTGGTATATCTGTCAAAACTGAGAGATATTGTGACCGGGAACCAAAACCCTGTTACTCCAGCACAATGGAGGAGAAGGAGAGGGGACTGTAACAGGGAGCCAGGAGAGAAGGCAGCAGGGTAAGCCAGCTGTGTGGTGCAGCCTGGCCTGCACTCCTGCCTTTGCAGCACCACACTTTGTGGTGCTACAAAGGCAGGAGTGCAGTGTGGTGCTGCAAAGGCAGGAGTGCTGCAGCCACTCACAGCCTGCCTGGGGCTGCCTGTGCCTGCTCAGGACAGCCCCCGCGGACTGTGAGCGGCTGAGCAGGGAGCGCTAGCCATGGGGCAGACAAGGGGCTGCTTTTCCTTGCTCTCAGCACTGGCTTGTTCCCTGCCAGTGAGCAGGGGGTTGGGGCTGTGCGCTGCCCCCCATCTGTACCACAGGGTTGGGGGGCACTGGGAGTGAGCAGGTGCAGGAGCCAGCCAGCACACAGGGCCCACATTGGTGTCCCAGGGCCAGTGCTGGTGGGGCCCAGAGCAGGGTGGCAGGAGCATGGGATCCCAGCCAGCAGGGGCTCTATGGAGCCGGGCCAGCTCCCCCCTTTCCCTGCTGGTGCAGCCCAACCTGTCTCCATAGACCCCTGCCAGCCTGTGCCCTGCTTTGGGTCCCATCGGTGCTGGCCCTGGGACATTGGTCCCAAGATGGTGAACAGGGGGCAGGGCACCTGTCAAGGGGCAGGGCTACCCATGCAGCCCTTGACAGCCTGCCAAAACTGGGTAAGCGGCCCTCCATCCAAAACAATTGTCCACCCCTGTCTTGGAGTAATTTGGCCAAGCAGGTTTGGTAGCCTAAAGGCCAAGAGTCTGTGAACCAAAGGGGAGAGTCAGAGTCCAAAAGTTTAGATGGGTGGAGTTGAGCCCAAGTGAAGAAGTGTGTACACAGAGAGAGCACCCAGGGCTTGCCAGCACCTGAGGGCAGCCTCCCCTCATTACTTCAACCTCAAGGCATGGCAGGAAAGGAAGGAGGGAGAGACACTGAGAGGCTGGAGGGGGAGCTGGGCAGGATCAAGCCAGCCACTGGGAGGCATCATGTCAGTCCTCAGGTGCTATTCTGTTACAGATGTGTAGATGGCAATGGCTTATTTTACACTCTTCTGCCAGCCTTCCTAAACCTGAAGACACAAGTTGCATACATTTCTTATGTTGCTTACTTTTTGCCTTTGACTCATTCCAGGATTTCCCAACAGATTTATGCCTTGCATTTCTGTATTACAAACTCCTGCATTACGTAGAAAAGTCTAATTGAGACCTTTCTGTCCTTTTCTTATTTCCCCTAAGAAAGTATCCTTAACCTTCCATATTAATTGCCCTATACAGAATCTCTTTTGGTCTTTACAGATCCCCAGCCCAACATTATACTACTTGTAGGAAATGTATACATGTCTGCTCCAACATCAATTTTAAGATTTAAAGATTTGGATTATTCATGCTTGCATGCCAAGAAGTTGTCTGTTCTATTGATTATATAGTTCCTTAAGCTATGGAGTCTTTCCTTTGGTAACACTCACTTTTGGATTCTTTCCACTACTCAAGGAAAGTTACTCCAACATGTCCCTCATGGTATCTTTTACTTCATGCCTCTTTTCCTGGATGTTGTTTCCATCTGTTGCTTGGTGTTTTGCCATATTTTCCACATTTTTTTCCATTCTTCACTTCCATTAAAATATTATATAATCTTCCACTTTTATATTGTAACTTTGGTCCAACTTCTCCTTTCAGATCAGTCTTTTGTCTGTGCTGTGTCAACACTGTTTGCAATCTCCCCTAGCCTCCTCTAGACTGCTAAACATGTGAGTTGTATAGCTGTTTGTTTGTAGTTTTGTGCTATAGATATGGCTAGAATGAGATCTCAAACCAATTAATGCTGTGTGTATAATTGTCCTGTCTTAATTCAACTACTTTTACCATTCTGTATTTGCAGTACTGAACAATATTTTATTATTACAGCTCCACAGTCTCCAGCTGTTTTCCCCTTATTCCTGGCACCATCACAAAATATGAGAAGCTCTCTTATCCTCCTCAGAGAAGGATAAGGTCCAAAGATTATCACTTACAGCACCACCTATGGCAAATAGGACATTTACTCATAATTGGATCAGGATTTTGAAAAAAGGCAGGGATGCCAGTGAGGAGGGCTGCAGGTGGTGTGGTGGATCATCCCACAACACAATGCACATTTTTCTACAATTAAAAAGAAACTAGAAGCTTTACTAAACTACTTGGTGCCTCAGGCTACATTATTCAGTTTATGGTCTAAGCAAAAACAAATATAACTGAGCCTGTGGGGGCTGACTGCCAGCTCCAGGGTGGGGCAGGCACTTGGTGGGACAGGGTACAGCTGGTACCACCCCACCAAGACAGTACTGCTCCCTGCACCCCCACATGTAAGTCCCCCCAGACACTCCACCATCACCCGAAAGTGCCCCTCAATGTCCTTTATGCATTGCTCCTGCCATTTCAAGTGCCTCCTGGTTTCTCTGCCCCTCTGAGCACTCACTGCAGTCCCTATCTCCCACAACCTCTCTTGCCCTCAGCACTTCCCTCAGCCCCAAACCCTATCTGCCACTCATGCTTTGCTCCCCATATAATACCTCAGCCCTACCTAACCCTACACTCCTCTACCCCACAAGACCCCTTCCCCCAAAGGTCTCTTGGTGCCCATGACCCCCCCACATACAGCTACACATGTCCCCTTGGTTCTCCTTCCCCTTAGAACTCCTCCCAAAAATTTCCCCCTCCCCTTATGGCCCCCAACCATGAGGCAGATGGAGGATGGGATCCCAGTGCCCACACAGCTTGCCATAGCTTGCCTCCACTGCCCTCCATCCTGAACATACAGAAATGAAACAGTTGGAGTCAGGTAAAAACTCACTTCAGCTGATCATCCACCCATGCCCATGTATGTGTTACCCTAGCTGCACTGCATATTCAGCATTCTGCAGCCTCCATCAGCTGCTGCAATGAATAACCTAGGAAACAGTCACTGCAGTAGTTTCTCATTTCTCATCCTTGCAACTCCCACCTGCCTCTGACTGCTGTCCCACCACACAGCTCGCCCTGCTTTTAGATCTGCCCCTTTCCAATCCATCTCTGGGTTTTTTGTGGGTTTGAATTCCCTAAGAACACAGCCACCCCGTGTAGGCTTCTGGGTATTAGCACATCTTTATTGGACATGTTAGGGGGTAGGCAGAGAAACATTATCAGGAGCAGATAACCAACAGGATAATTGTAGAAGAATGACTAGTTTGATTAGTGGAAGATCAAGGGTTCTTAACACCTGCAGAGTGAAGAGACTAGGAGAAATCAAGTAAATAATAATGAGCCAAGTCAATTGACAGCTGCTTTAAACTTCAGTGGAGTAGGAATCAAGGGAGTGGGGTGGGGGGTGTGGGAGAGGCAGGACCTTGGGTGGGCATGGCAGGTGGAGGTATGACTTTACCCCCAGACCCCCTGAATACACCCCTGCATATCCTAGGAATTCCTGTATGCTCTCTATTAAACCAGAATGCAAATTGTATCACTTGAATCTTCAGATCCCACAAGGTCAGCTATATGAGCTACCAAAGAAACAAACTGCTTTAATAGTCATTTGTGCTAACAGTTCCATACCTGAGAAAAGATGGCACTGTATCACACTCCCAATTTCACAGGTGTCTTTGATTTTTCTATTTATCTGCTACATGTTTACCCCTTTTCTAGACTGGGGGAGGTCCTTCCTATAGCTGTCCTTTAAAAAATAAGATTCACCTAATTCTGACACCATGCAATGTAGCGGCAAGAAAGAAGAGGCAATCTTGAGGTGCAAATGAAGAACTCCTGGAAGTCCCCCCCTCATTTATTATCCTTCTCCTACAGCACACTCTGGTCCTCTCAGGTAACTGAAGAGGACCAAGAATGTCACAACCACTTCCAAAGACTGAAGGGAGAATTGGACTTCACCAGAGGCTCTTACATTGGCAATGGCTTCTAGAAGCAGGCATGCTGATTTCAGCATAATTAGTGCCATTACATTCAGAGCATTTATGCCAGTTGTATACTGAAGTATCATGGTCCAAAGTTACGTTGGGGCCCTTGAAATAAGAAAGTAAATCCATGATGTTAGAGTTTTTAGGCTAAAGAATGAAATAATCTGAAGCTTTCTCTTTCAGATGCAGCAGCTGATCCAGCTCAAAGGGATAGTTATGAGCCATAACTAGTGAAATGTGCTATCCACTACTTCTTTACTGTACCCAATTATGAAGTATACTCCTGTTATGCATGAACTACTTTACTTCTTGAGATTGCTGTAATTCATGGATGTGATAACCTCACTCAGTACCTTTAATCATTGTATGGCTTATTGTAGAAGGGACTGACACTTCAAAAATGAAAGATAGAATGCATCATGAACAGATGAATTTGGAAAACTAGTTGTCACGGTGTGAAGTTCTAGGGGTGGCTGTGATCTCCTCTAGCATACCCTACTGTGCCAAGTTTACTTCAAAGCACCCTCGTTCTTGCTCGCCACGTCTTGATCTTGTATATAAATAAAGGGGAGGCTGCCTCTTGTCTTCTTGGTCACAGTGCTCTTGCTACCCTGCATCTTGGTTCTCTAATGGGGTTCTGGGCACCTCACAGCCTTAAGGGCTATACATGGCTCCAACTGCCACTTTACTATGCCCCAAGCCCTAAGCCTCACTGATGTACCAGATGTTGTCTGGTCTGTCTCGCTTTCTGCGCCCCACAGGCACTCTGGCTTTTTGCTGCCTTGTCTCGCAACTGCGCCCCACAGGCACCCTTCAGTTCCTGCCCCCTTTGCCTCTGGGGCTCATCTCCCTGCCCCCTTTGCCTCTGGGTCTTGTCACTCTCAGGTGGGCTCAGGTGGCCATAGCCATGCCCAGCCCCAACTCTCCTCCTTGGGGTCTCAAACCCCCCTGCAGGGCTCAGGCGGCCTCAGTTTTACCTGGCCTTCAACTTTCCACTCCCCTTCTCTAGGGCTGGGGTCAGTGCACTCCAAAGTGCTGCACCCCTCTGGCACTGAGGTCCCCATGCTACCGTGGGTCCCCTATGAGGCCTCCTCCAACCCCTAATAGCCTCACCCAAACTGCCAGTTGTAAACAGTAAACAGAAAAGCTCAAGCCCCTAGGCTGCAACATAAATTCAAGCCACTCAGTTATCACATTAGTCCTGCCACATCAGGGGTGTTCTATCCTCCCCCCAGTCTCAAAGCTGTAGCCTCTCCTCTTTGTTCAGTCTGGCAGAGCTCCTTCACCTACCACTGCTAGCAGAGGACTGCCTGCGTGGCCTCAGCCTGGGAGTTATATAGGGGCCAGGCCCTGCACCTTCCCATCAGCTGACTTCTACTGGTTGCCCTGGCTCCTTACTTACTGCTCTATAAGTAGCAGGCGTCTCAGTGCCCTGCTACACTAATGCTGATTTTTTGTACTACATGCAACTTAAAGTTGTGGAAGAAATCAAACTTCGTGTTGTGGTTGAATCAGAACTCACAGAGCCAGCTTTTCTTTATTTAAGGCTATACTGTGATCACAGGGAGAATTCCATACAGCAAGGGGAATCACCCACTTGTCTGTTTCAAAGGATTTCTCAGACTCTCTAAGTTTACAAGCGTATTTATACTAAAGACAGAGAAAGAGATAAAAAATACACCTTGGAGAAACAAAACAATAGTAAATTACACAGAAATTTAGGAAGTTTACTTAAGCAAACTATCTATGCATAGGGCAAGCTATCAAGATAACCCAAGGCATGCAGGAGTGCGGATTCCTCATCTCAGAACATTTGAATTAAGCAGTATCAGCACTTCTGGTATTTTTCTGTTTTTTTTCTAGTCAAGTAAGCTAATTACTTCTACAAAGTCTACACACAGCAACTAAAATGAATACACTTAATTAAGTTACAGCCCTCCTCACAGAGATCTTCAGCAAATTAAAAACAAAAGCAAATGTATCAAAACTGTCACTTCAATTCCTAGTTCTTTTTTATAAAACCTGAAATTGTTTTGTCAATTCTCTTTTCTTTCCCCAAGCAATTTCTTACCTACATAGAAAGTCTAAATGGTGCTAGTTGAGAGGACTGTAATGTAGATTTTTTTATCTCATTTCTATACCCCACACTCCTTTTCTTTCTCATTTTTCCCCTGTAAACAATCTTTTCTCTCACCCTCATTCCAGTACTCCTTGTTATTATTTCTTCACTTTTAGCAGAGTAGAACCTTTAGTCCTGCTGCAGCTTTTGTGCTACTCAATACACCATCCAAAAGGAGACTCTCTCCCAGTTATTTCTACTATGGTTACATTCACAGGAACAAAATGGGAATTGGGCTTCTGTTGCACTTGTTACAGTAGAAAAAAAGCCACTTTTGTCTCAGAGAGCTCATAGCTTAGGAGTCAGAAAACATTCAGAAGGTACAACCCAGGGGAAGGAATATGTAAGTTGAAACAAGGATCCAGCATTCCAGAGTCACAGCTTTCCAATACTTTGAACCTGAATTTGGTTTCTTTACATAGTAATATGCATTCATTTGGCCACCAGCATGGCCTTCCCTTGAAATTTCTTTCTGTCTGCTCCTTTAAGCATTCTTTTTCTTTCAATTATTCTTGGAAGTCAAGATCAGTAATAGGTTCATTTATCTGTTCTGAACAACAGACTTCATTTTAAAGATGAAGCTTCCAAGATCCTTTTACATGAGAGGGAACATGGGTTGAGTCAAAATAGTTCAGGGGGTGTTCAAAGGGTAGGTGATTTTTTTTGTTCTTGTCCCTCGCCCTTTGAAGTATTTTTACCTCTCTCAAATAACTGGAGACAATTCTTTATGAAATGTTTGAATATGTGAGTTCCTTGTTGTGTAGATCACTATTGCAAATGATTTCCTGATGAGGTATCACATGCTTTCCTTGAACACATTCACCTTAATGAACTCAGAGCTAGGTGACATACAGAGACTATATTATCATGACTGCTTGATTATTTTTACTTATAGACTAAAAGCTACATAATTTCGTGTTCACAGGAGATGAGCAGTTAAAGCTTTGCCTCTGACTGTATTGTCAAACAACTTCTAAACTTACATATAAATGGATATTTGCCTCAATAGTTAGGTAGAAGTTGTTGCCTGGATCTGATAGTTTCTCTTATACTATCAGAAGGTAATAATACAGCATATACATAGGGAGCAATGGGCTAAATCTGCAGGTGATACTTAGTAGAGCTGGACCCCGCTGGAGTAGGGAACAGAAACTGAAGTTTCTTTGCAGTCCCTGATCCTGGGGCCAATTCTGCACCACATTGCTCTCAGCAGAGGAATATAAAGCCTTATGTTTCAGGAGCAAGACAATCTGTATTTGGGATTAGGGCATTTTCAGGAAGCACTACAGGTCCTTTGCACCTTCTACAGAATGATAAAATAATGACTGCTATCAGAGAGAAGATTCTGGATTAGAAGAATCACTGCATAAATCCTTTATAGAAATGTTCCATTCTTATGTTTGCTATAAATTAGACAAGGTGCTATAATTTACAGGTGTCAGATACCTAAAAGATACAAGCAGTGAGGAATGAGAACTATCATTCTTCATCCCCTTACCTCCAGTGCTTCTTCTAATGCCTCTAGCAGGACCAGGAAGAAGAGTGGCTCAGAATTACCAGTGCCACTCATGTATTTATTTTATAACAGGAATCCTCAGTTAGATACCCAGTAGTCTGTAGCTCTACCACAGTGATTCACTTAAATATTAAAAATAAACAAATATAGTACAGCCCATAAATTCCAGAGGACACTTTTGCATAAGCTATTGATGGTGCTAGCATTAAAGAAAGTAGGTTTGAAGGGGCAAGCAAATGTCTTCCTTGAAATCATATTACTATTTCCAATATGCTGAGCTGGAACCTTGTGTAGATTTTTACTACGAAGCAGGCTTTATAATAGAAGTATTAACAAGCCTCCTGCCTGTGAGGTCACCAATAGGTACCTGTGACAAGGTGTCCTTCTGGGGTGGCCATGAAGCCTCTGGGGTCCCTTCAGACCTCACTTTTGGGGCAATCACCCCTTCTATCACCCACCACACCTTGATGTCTTTTACTTCTATGAATGAGGCTGCCCTAGAGCTTTCTAAATTTTTCTCTCAAGTGACCACCAGGTACTCATGGTCACTGCAGGTGCCCCTATGGGCTAATTGCATGTTAGCCCTTATGGGCTAACACCAGGTGCCCTTATGGGCTAATTTCATGGCTCCATTCTTCCCCTACACCATGCCCTATGCCTCACAGATGTCATCTTCATTGATTTTATCTTCCACTTAGCCCGTCCTCTGGTGTTCCTGGATCCCCTCTGGTCCCATACTCTCAGCCCCTCAATAGGCTCCTGGGCCCTCTCTGGTTCTGCACCCTTAGCCTCTCAATCTGGCTCTAGACCCCTCCCTGGATCCCTAAGAACCTCCTCCTTCCCTTAAGTCTTCTCCAAACCTCCAGACTGCTTCCTGGTATAAGCTGACCTTCTGGAGCTGCAGCCATCCTGCTGAGGTGGTGTTCTTTTGGCAGCCAAGGTGTTACTGTTGGCTCCACTCAGGTCTGGGCTTATATCCTACCTAAACCCAGGCTTCTTCCAGGGTCAGATGACTTCATAATCGATCCTGACTGTACCTGCAGGCTGCCTCCACACTATCCTGCCTGCTTCTTAGAGTGGCAGGGACACCAAGCCTCCTACCACAGTGCCACAATGGGAAGATAAAATTTGAAGGGCTTTCCATCTTCATGCTTCAAAGAATGAATTGATCACCAGGAAATGCTATGATGAAACTCTTTTGTTCTCATACAAATAGGTTCATGAAGGAGGTTATTCCTTCATCCAATATATGTCAAACTTACTGATACAACCTGGCATGTCTGGGCTCACAGAATCTTCTTCATGATTGGTGGGGCCTGTCCATCAATCAGGCAGCTGTTTGGAGGGGCTTTTGCCCCACCCCTGCTCAGGGCAAAGAAAATAAGAAACCTCGGACCTTGTTTGAGACTGTGCTCTGCCAGTCCGGCAGAACTTCGGGGGGGTAGAGACTCCAAAGAGAATAGAAGTAGCTGCATGCCCAGCACACAGCAGATACATTGGGGGATTGAGAACAGATAGAGGGGAAGAAGAAGAGCTGGGGGAGAGCTGCCCAGTGGGCAGAATCAGCACCCAGAAGAGCCTCAAAGACTCCCTTGGCAGACCGATGCTCCAGCCCCAGTCATTGTGCAGCGCAGCACATGGGGCTCAGACCCTGGGAGCTGCTCAAGGCAACTCAGGTATGCACCTCTGGCATGCATCCAGAGGCACGGTACACAAATCGGTGCACAGAGCTGAGACCATGGGAGCTGCTTGGGGCAGCTCAGATCTGCAACCCCTGGCAGGCAGCCAGGGACCCCGGTGAAGATGGTGCTGCATAGAGGATCTGGGAGTGGATCAGGACTCTGGAAGCCACTTCTGCTGGCTCAGGTCCCCAGCTCTTGGCATGGGGTCAGGCAGCCAACGCGGACCCTGCCCTGGTGTCACACACAGCAGTCCAGGCCTCCAACGGTGCATGTGGCCCTGAGCTGGACTTTGGGATGGGAGAGCCCTAGGCAGTAGAGGACCACCCCTGCTGGAAAGGGGCCCCCCATCTGAGAGCCAGAGATAGCCCCACTCCATTGGAGTCATGAATTAGTGGGGAAAGGGTTCCCAAAAGGGATGGAAGCCTTTGGAAGGGAGAGCTAGCAGAGGTCCCAACCCAGTCCACGAGGGGCTGAGGAGCCTGGGAACCCATTGGAGCTGCACAGGGCTCCTTGCCATTAAAGGGTAAAGTCTTGTAGGGACACGGAATACCTTGAAGGGTGTGCAAGCACCATGTATTTTGTCCAAGCACCTCATATTTTGTTATTGTCAATTATTGTTCAGTTGTTATATACATGCACATGAGTATATGTTTATCTTTTTCAATTCCTGGTATTTCCCCTGGGGTTGTAGTACTTATCTACTGTTCTCTTGTGTTTATTCTGCTAACTAGTTGTATTTACCTGTCTGAACCTATCCTAAATTAGTTAATCACCCATGTGGGTTTGAAGCCTTAGTAAAGGCTTACTAAAGGCTTAGTAAAGAGCCATGTGCACCACTGGGCTCTCCTTGATGCCCACGGTTGGAGATCTGGGCTGCCTCGTGCAATGCCAGGGCAGGGTCTGCATTGGCTGCCTGGCCACGTGCCAGGAGCTGGGGACACGAGCCACCAGAAGCAGCTCCCAGCACAGATGAAAACTCAAAAGAACAGAGCGAAGTTTACATACATCTCTCTATATACACAAGATACAAATTTGCATTAAAGCTATACTCTATACTGTATTTGGATTGTTCCCTTTACTACAATTAGAGAAGGGGGTACCTAATCTATGTACACCTGGGCTAGAAATAGAGCCCTAACCAGCTTCTCATACTGGACCCCAAGGATTCTTGTCTTATCCAATATTATAATTCTTATACTCATTTTTCACTTTTGAATCCTAGGTTAACGCCGACAGCCATCTGAACACAATACTGTAGAACTACAGAATGAAGTCACATTGTAAGGCCCTTGGCAGATGTTAAAATAATGGCAGCATTGATATCTGAGGAATTTAATGCCCCATCCCACAAAATTGCATGCCTTGCTGTGGCAGATGTGCATGGCAGGACATGCAGTTTCTGGAATGGGACATAGAAATTGCTCAAATTGTAATCATGCTATTGCCAGGGGCTAAATGTGTCCTGGAGCTGCCCCAGCAGATGCCAACAGTCAGTTATATTGTTGTCATTGGCCTGGGACAGCTCCAGGTCTGGAGACGTATGCCACATATTCAATTTAAGGAGCCATAAACTGGCATGAATTGGCTGAATGTGGGGCCTGTTACAATCTATGGCACAATTAATATGTTAATTGCACCATAAATGTAACATCTGTCAGGGCCCTAATATCCCTCATTCTTGATTCTGGCAGGGTTTTATCTAATAATAGAAATAATTTGTATGGTAATGTGGTCTTACAAATTTTGAGGATACAATATTAAATTGCAATGCAGGATTCTCTTGCTTTTTTGATTCAGTGAGAATGTCAGTTTGATCATTTTCACAGTGAGGAACACATTTTGATTTTCTTAGGGATTTTCAAAAGGTAGAAATTGCCTCTTTTGATGAATACTGTATAACCTTAGCACATATATTAACAGAACTTCACAGCTTCCAGTAAGTAAGAGCTCTCTCCTGAGATTTCTTTTCTGGAGATGCGGTCATCACTAGTCACCTTATCATAGCTTTTTCTATGTAAGTTTATTAAATTATATCTGCTTTCCTGATTCCTGTCCAGTGCATATATATATCTATATATATAGGTACTAGAAGTGTATTGTGGTATGGCAACAGTGTATCACACTACATGAAAAATAAATAGTACAAGGAATCTTGAGATTTCACTTCCTGGATAGAAAAGATATACAACTTAATCTCTGGGTGAAGAAGGCTTGTCCTCTCAGTTTAATAGGCATCAAATTTGGCATGAAGGTGCCAAATCTCAGAAAATTTACAACCTAGACTTTAGACAATACACAGAAAGACTAGTCAAAATACTTTCCTTTAGACAGAAGATGCCACCCATGATTTCACTTGTTACATCCTTATGGTAGTACCAAGGAGAAGGCAGCCCACAAGATGGCTAAAGCAAAGATAACGCAGCCTGGTAACTGACTCTTTTCCTTTCTGAAATCTACCAAGGAAGATCACCTTTTATTTCCCTTACTGATTCTTTCAACACTCTATTTCACATTTGGAAAGAAAGAATAATTATGAAAAATCTATGAGGAACAAAAGGATTCATGTTAGAAGTTCATGTGTATTACCATTTGTGTGAAATTCCCTTTCTAAAGGAGGATTTTTTTCAGATGAGACTGTATTAATCCTTCTCAAAAAGGAACGAAGTTATTTATAATTTAACACTGAAAGAAAAAAAGTTGCTAAGCTAAGCTAAGCCAACTAGCAGCCCTGATCCTTGCTCTCCCTTCCTTCACTATTCCAACATTTAGTCATCACTTTTCACATTTTTCTGGTATGCTTTATTAGGGCGATTAAAGGATTCCATTGTGAGCTCCCACTACATACGCAAATTTCTGAAACACGTATGCCTGACACAGCAGGTCTGATAGAGCTATATTATGAGATCAGCAGATAACTAAGGTCATATTAAATACAATGAGCTGACTGGAAAGCACCCTTTGGCTGTGAGACTCAGACAGTTTGATTAGATGAAAAAAGAAAGAATAAAATGGCCTTTAGGGTTTCTATAAAAAAGGCATATATTGCATTAACATTGGTTGCAAAATCTTCTCTCTTGTTACAATTTTACTACTGAATTTTGCTGACATATATTCATATCAAGTATTGAATTGCATAAAAAACATGACAACTTTCCAGATGTTCACAGTAAAATCATATCAAGAGTCTGTTTGCTCTTTTTTGTGCAGTTGACCAGGTGTGTAAAACACAGAATAGAAGTCCATCTTAGTCCAATATGTATGGTTTCAGATCCTTGACTGATCACTTCCATACAGATGTATAAATCTATTAGGCACCATAGAGCAAACAAGGGCAGCATTTTCAGAAGTTATCGCCTAAAGTTAGACTTCTTAGTTTACATGTACACCACAGTCAATAGTCTTAATTTCAGAGGCATGAAACCACCAGCAACTCTCAGTTTCAACAATGGAAGCTGGCAAGTGTTTGTTTTGCTTGCAAGTCTGATTTTCAGAACTGTACATGCCTATCAGCTCTGAAAATTGGGTAACTTATTTAACGTCCAGACTTTCAGAAGAGCTTAGGGTTATATTTTTTCAATGTTCCAGGAATGTGGTCTTAATTTTCAGAGGAATTCAGCTCCCATTACACAGGTAAATAGTGGGCTGAATTATCGGGAGTACTCTACACATTCCAGCAGAAGTAATGGAAAGCTAGAGTACTGCTAAAAACAGTTATACACTGTGGGAGGGGAGGCAGAAGTCCCCCACAACATGTCCCAGGACCCTGCTGGACAAATCCTGATACTTACCGCAGGGACCGGAATAAGCAGCAGCCGGGAGAAAATGCTGATGCAGGTTTGGCAGTTCTGCAGGTGCCTGAGCTTGTGGATTGGTGAACCTCAGAGGTGGGGCCTGAAAACAATGCGGACTGCTCAAAAGGCAGCTGGGGAAACACCCAGCTGCTGGGAGGAAGAGGAGGATGCCGCCAGAGAGAGTCGGGCAATGGAGCCAAGGAGAGAGAAGCACGATGCTGGTGGGGAGAGGCAGAATGCAGGTGGGGAGAAGCAGGACGCCGGTGGGGAGAAGCGGGCAGCAGAGCCGGGTAGGAGTGGTGGAGCTGGGCGTGGGGCAAGAAGCCTCAGTGTCCACCAGGGAAACCTGGTGGAGAAGACCATGGGGCTGGGCTTGGGGAGCCAAAGTTGGCTGGACGGGCACAGCAGGGAGAGGAAGATTGTCCCCCCAATCCCAGGTGAAGACCAGGCTGTGCTGGAGCATTCAGGTACCCCGGTGGGGAAGGGCAGCAAGCGACAGAAAGACCCTGCAGGCAGACGAGTGAAGAGGGAGGAGCAGATAGTGACTAGATCAGTGACTAGACCCTGGCAGGGAAGGGGTGATTCCCGCCAGGTGGTGAGAACACGAGTGATTAACCCCTAGCCTGCTTGTCCCTGGGAAAAGTAACCGGCGGGATAGATGAAGATTCCTCCTCCCATCCCAGGAAGACAGAGGGGTTCCAGGGAAGCCGGAGTCCCCTGTACTTCATCGGCAGATGCTGAATGTCTTTGCCTTGAATGAAGAATCTTCTAAGTTATTGTTACCCCAGGCTGGGGCATATTTAATTATCCGTGAGTTTGTCCAATGATAAAGGATGAACTTAAGAGCGATTGACAGCCAAACATACCCGACCCCACTCAGGTGGGCCTTGCGGGTGAGAAGAGATCATCCCAGGGAATATTACAGGGAGCAGAGCCCTCCAAGGCCATGGATGTGGTAAGGGTGGGGTAAAGGGGAGGTTTGGAGCCCCACGAAGATAGACCAGGGCCTCTCTGGGACCACCAACAGGAAACTGCCTCCCCATCTATTAACACTGAAGCTGAGGCAAGCAAGTAGGGGCAGCGCCCAGAACCATCTGGGTGGCCTCAGGGTGCAGTCTCACCCTGATGTCCTTAGGAAGGAAGGTGCCAACCAGAAAGGGGCCGAAGCCTTACAACACCTACCAGTGACATGCATATTTATTTTTGTTATGTCTGCCCTGATACTTTCCTACCCTTAGAGTTAGATGCACAGTAGCTGTCCAATAATGGGATACACAATGCATGGTAGCCATCAAGGAATGGGAAGCATGAGACAGACAAACCTACCATGTGAATGACCCTTCCACTTCAAAAAATAGTCTGATCCATGAACAAAAATATACTGCCTAAGAATATCCTTAAAATAAATATTTAAAACTAATGAACTTAACATACCTTGAGCTTCAGCTTTTAATTTTTATTAATCTTATGAGGCAGTTCTGGTCTGGTACCTTCTGCCACAAGTTAAACAATTTCTCTATTACATACTCAGAAATACTAGTTTCCATAAATTGAGGAGTCCAGGATCACTTGTTGAATTTTTATTTAATTAATTTATTTATTATAATACTCAAACTTTGCATTCCACAGCAATTCACATATTTAAGGAGCTGTACGAAATATTTATTCTGTGCCCATATTTGGTGGCTACCCTTGTGATTAGAATTTTACTCCAGTTAATTAAATTCAGGTGGGTGTCAAATTACCCAAATTTCTTCTTAACGTAAGTTGAATTTTTCATAAAAGTCTCTACACAGAATCATTTTGAAAACACACTAGTTTGAGGATGCTAACAAATTATGAATTCATAATTTACACCAAAAACCTCCTCTCAGTTTTCCAATGTACTCTGCAGAGAAAGAAGCCAGGGATACAGTGACTTCAGTGGGCTTTGCACAGGTTCAGAGCTGAAACAATGTGCAGCTCATTGTTGCTGAAACAATGTACAGCATAAAGGCATTCATTTTCTAGATTGCTAACTCTTCATTGGTGGATCTAGGATTTTGAAAAGAGGGGTGTAGATAGCATGGCACATGATCACATTTAACACAAAACATTTTTCTCCAGTTAAAGAGAAACTAGAAGGTATACTAATGGGGGGAGCACTATATTTTTCAGTTTAAGAACAAAAAAAACCAAAATATAACTATTTGAATGTACACTAATTTGCTACTTACACATTAAGTTAAGAAATTAGGCAAAAAGTTAAAATGGTCAAAAAGATACGATGTCATTAGTCCCATATTCATTATGGTTAAATGCATGTCTCTCATTGAGATTCATAAAATAAAATTAGCTCTTGCGAGTGTCCTGACAGTGCCTTCAATACTTCACTGTCAGACATTTCCACACCTTGAATTAATATTATCACATCTAAATTAAGATTTTTAGCTAGAGCTAAACCAGTCTGCAAGGCTATAAAATAAAAGAGAGGCATCTCCAGAAATGGTTAACAGACAGCAAAATAGCAGAAGAAAAGGTAGTTTGAATAGTGGAACATCAAGAACATTAAAAGGAGAGAGAGTCCTTAACACCTGTGGAGTGGAGAGAGATTAGCAGAAATTCGGGAGATGACAATGAACCACGAAGTTGTTGCCAACACTCAGGATTTCAATATTGTGCTGCTAGACAGGAGGGTGTGGGGTACAACCGCACATGCACACATAAAAATCAATTAAGCACACACTCACTAGGTGCATACACCCTTATTAGGCATACACACTCACACTACCAGCTCAGGCACATACACTATACACCCCAAAAGTTAGACACAGATCACCAATTCATATATCATGCACACAATGACATATACATATACACACACACACACCCGTCACTCACACTAGCAACTCAGATACAAATAACTAGTCTAGGTTCATGTACACCTATCACCAGTTTAAGCCCATACACACCACACACACCAAATTTAGACAGAATCAGTTACCAGTTACCAACACCTGTACATTCAATACACATATGCAGATTACTAATTCATATACCACACACACACACAATATCTATATCTATATTTATATTTACTAATTTACACACATACCACCCACCTAGACACAAGTGAGTTCCTAAATTGGGTGTTGTGATATGTATGTATGTATGTGTTTGATGTACTTGGGGTACCTGGGGAAAGGTTAAGGTAAGAAAGTAGAAGTGTAGGGGATTAAAGTTACCAGGACCAGGATTAAAACTGGTAGACTACAGGGGCCTGGGCAGAAGAACTGAGGCTGAGGGTAACTTTAGGTTAATTGATCTTAATTGATTAAAAGACAATGCCCAAAGCCTGCAGAGCAGGGAAGCAATGCCAGCAGAGCTACAGGGGAGCTGAAAAGGTAGGTAGGGAAAGGGAAAAATGGGATTAAGGGAAAGTGTGGGTGTTAAAGAGGGGCTCTGGGTGTGGGGAGCCAGAGGATGGCTCTGGGGCAGCTAGAGGAGATGCAGAGAGCAGCAGTAGGTGCTGGAAGCTGGAAAGAACTGCAGGATAGCTAACAGAAGCTGAGAAGCTGCAGGGAGGGGTGGGGGGAAGCCTGAAAACAGAGAGACAGGCAGTAGAAAATCACAGGAAAGGCAGCAGGAACAGCAGGAAAGCAAGGAAAGGCTGAGAGGTGGCAGAAAAGGGGAGTTGGAATTGGGAGGAGATCGGGAAACTAGCAGAGATGGTGGGAACTGGAGCTAAGAGAGAGAGAATGAGGCTGGAATTGAAGATAGGGAAGGGTCTGGGATTCAGTAAAACATGACCCAACTCGGGGTTGCAAATGACAATGGCTTTATTGAACAGGGGAGATGGTAACACAATGCCAAATTGGTTCCCTTGTCCACACACACACACACACACACACACACAGGCAGCAGGGGTTACACACACACACACACACACACACTCTGGCAGCAGGGGTTAGAGAGGCTTGGTGCAGGGGCTGAAGTCCAGGAA
>NW_017728886.1:204359401-204421061 GCF_001723895.1 Crocodylus porosus | reverse complement strand
AATAATAGTACAATATAAAACAGTGGATATCCAAAACAAGAAACTTGCTACCAAAATAAAAATGTTTAAAGCTTATCCTAAGTTTGAGCTCACTTATACTTATCTATAGGGAACAGAGAGGGAGAGAAAAGTCAGAAATGGTTGGGGAAGGGGAGGGAATGCATTTTAAGATAAAGGAAAAAAAAAGAAAAACAAGAAAAACTGGGGGTTTTGCTACAAAGTCAACTGGTTCTCAGCACTTCCTGAGTAGAAATACTGCTGCTCCTCCAAGTCAGTTAATTTTAAAGTTCAGCTGGAGCAGGAATCAAAGGTGGGGTGCAACTGCACCACTGCACCCTCCTCCGCACCTCACTTCCAGATCTACCCCTAGTAGGGACTGTCAGGGATAAATACACATAATAAATATTTTAATCCTTGGAGGAAGGCACAATATTTTTCACCTGTCAGCCAGTAATAGCCTTGCCTTTTAAGATGAAGTATGATGAAGGCAGAGTCCTTGAGGTCAAAAGTTGGATTCCTTTCCTCCTCATAAGGACTTACCTTCCAGTCAGTCAGTTTTCATCAGCCAACATCATCGGTGAATGATGGTATCTTATCCTCCCTCTATAATGTAGCTGATATCTATATTCTTGAAGATATTGTGACAGTGTTACTGCTGTGATTTGGTCATATGTATTGATAACTATTAGTATTTCTTAACTTAGAGGTGGGGGTGGGGTTTGGTTTCCAGTGACAAGATTGTGCTTAGAATTTGATCTCCTACAAGTCTTTTAGAGAGAGGTAGTTAGCCATGTTAGTCTGAAGTCAGGCAGAAGGCAAGGCAGGGTAGCAATTTACAGACTAACTAGTTCAGAGATGCTTTCTAGAAGAGAGGTGCAAACCATAGGCAGCACCCAGAAGGTGCTGTTAAGCAAATTTGTTACTGTAGGTAAAAAGTCAAAAGGCAGGGAAGGGTGGTAGCTCATACTAACAGGTTCAGAGGGACATCTGATTAAGTAGGTTGTTGCTTATGAAAGTGCACCAGTTAGTCTATAAGGTGCACCCTACCCTGTCTGCTAGCTGGGTTAATCTAAAAGAAAGCCAAACTGCCTTATTGTAGAAAATTACATTTGTATAAGCCAATGGATTTGTAGCAAGTCAAGTCAATCTCTTGTTCATACCTGGTCCTTCTTTTTTTCCCTTTTCCAATACATATGTTGGCATTAAGGATGAGATACTCTCAGCTGGAGAATAAATATTTTATAAGGAGAACAAAGATGTTAGTAAACATAATTCTTTGCAACTTTACAACTAGGATACTATGGATACTGTATAAAGAATTAAGATAATAATATGACCAGACACCACAAAAAGAGTCAATAGTAGCACGCAGCATCTTAAACAGCATTGAAAGTTTAACTAATAGCTCCTTTCTTAGGGACTTAAGTTCAAATGTTGTTTCTAATGTGTCTCAAGGGGTAACTTTCCTATTGTCACAGAAGTGTTCAATTGTAATAGCATTTTGTCCCCAGACAAAACTTTTGATTAGTCTTAATGAGAGTTACACTTGAGTAATATCAATTTGACTGTAATTAGAGCTAGGTGAAGAGCAAGTGATTTATTGAATATACTTTATCTCCCTCTAGTTCATTTTTCTGCAAATACGTTACAATTCTTATTTTTAATACAAATAATTCTTGGTGCATATATTATTCATGTTCAAGCAAAAATAGCTTTAAACTCAAAATTTGAACAGTTTGATTAGAGATACAGGCTTCAAGGTCAGTCTTTGTACTTTGATTGGAGTGAGTGAATCACTTAGAATTGTGTTTTATACACAAGCTAACAAAAATACACATTTAATAGAGATTACAATAAAATGGATTATTTCCATGCAATAGTAAGAATGTGGAGGGCAGCAAATATGGATGCATTGCTAGGAAATTGGTTCCCAATCTTAAATATATTGAAGAAATATAAACACTATTTTTCATCCTTACAGAGCAGACTATAAAGAAAACTGTATAGAAGTGAATATCAAAGTCTTTACGACATCAAGTGGTTGCTAATATATTGAAAATGACTTGGGCATTCCAATAACAATAGTTGCATGAACTCCAACCCATACCCAGCCAGAGTTGCCTATTACAGCAGTTTCAGGGAAAAAATTGTTGAGTCTTAAATTACTGTGCAAATGAAAACTCAGGCTCTCTACAAACATTTGATTGAACTTCTCTAATGCAAATCAACTATTAAGGGTGCTCAGTTTTGCTATTGCCAGCTTGCTTAAGAACTGGATTTAGGCAGTCTCTGAAATAGCATATATTGACATAATCTATTGAATCAACTTTGTTCTTTTCCAATCTTTGAATTAAAGTGAGTTCCTGAGTCAGCTGCAGGTTTTAGATTTATGAACAGACAGTTATATAGTGAGCATGGGCACATCAGGCTATAGGTATAAGTTCTTTTAAGGGAAAAATGCATTCAATAGTAAAAATAAATAAATACAGCTATTAAAATAAATGAATAGAGTTAGGACTAATACAGTAATTCTTTGACTGTCCCCAAAGCTAAATTTAAAATGAAAATTAATCATTTATTTGCCATAGGGAAATCTGAGCATATAAGTTCTTGTTCTGAAAGGTCAGTATTTCACAGGTGAAATTTTTATTCAGATAAAACAGAAAAGTGAATTAGTCGCAGAGAATGTTTATGCAATTATTTCAAAGGAGTTAACTTCTAACTACCATCCATCAATTGAAGTGTTTTGCACATCATGTATAGTAGGTATGTCAATCTTATTTACCTAACACAAGGACCAGAACTCTCTCTGATGGCATTATAGTGGAATACTTGATTATGTGTCTGGCACATTAGGAGGCTCTGATTCTGCAATATTGTGTTACATAAACTCAAATTGAAATCAATGTTTACTAAGGATTTCAGAATCACAGACCAGGTTTTCTAGTACAGTAAGGCACTGTAATCTATCCACAAATGTCAAGCTGTATTTGGTGGGAAATCCATGCTGATTCATCTATATTGCTCCTGGTCCCTGTCATTTATCATTCCCTGGGACACAGGAATATGGATGGGTGCATAAATACGTAACTTTGCTATGCCAGTTTTCCACTGGTGTTTGATCCATTAAGGACTCTAGTTGGGGGGCAGTATCAGGTAGGGTTCTCCAAAATCTGTCTTGGGTCTGATATTGTTCAGCATTTTAATTTATGATTTGTATGATGGAATCGAGTGCACACTTAGCATTGCAGACACCTTGGAGGTCAGGGCTAGGATCCAGAATAACCTGAATAGATTGGGAAAATGGTTCTGCAATCAATCAGATGAGATTCAACAAGGACAAGTGAAATTATTGCATGCACAAATACACACTGGGAAATGATTGGCTAGGCTGCAGTACCACAGCTAAGGATCTTGGAGTTACAGTAAATCATAAGCTGAATATATACCATCAATAAGGTCTTGTTTCACAACAGGCCAACAGTTTACCGTATGCTATTAACAGGAGTGTCACTTGCAAATCAAGAAAAGTGATTGTTCTTCTCTATTCAGCACTGGTAAGCCTCATTTGGAGTACTGTCTCTGTTTCAAGAAGCATGTGGGCATTTTGGAAGGAGTCTAATGCAGAGTGACAAAAATGATTAGCAGGAGGGGAAGCATGACTTATGAGGAAAGGCTGAAAGAATTAGATTTATTTAGTTTGGAGAAGAGAAGCCTGAGGGGAGATTTGATAACAGTCTCCAAATACCTGAAGGGCAAATATAGAGAGGGGAGAGATGGGATTCTCTGTGACCATAGGGAACAGGACTAGGAGAAGTGGTCTGAAGCTGCAACAAAGGAAATTTAGGTTGTAAATTAGGAGGAACTTGCTGAGTATAAAAGTAGTTAAGCACTGGAACAAGCTAACTGAAGAAATTGTGGAATCTCTATTCTTGGAAATTTTCAAGACTGGGTTAGACAGATATTTGGCTGGGATGGTTTAGTCAGGGGTGATTCTGTCTTGAGCAGGGGCCTGGACTAGATGACCAGGAGGTCCCTTCCAGCCCTACTTTTCTATGATCCTATGACCCTATACTGCTAACACAATCTGGTGTTTTAAGTCAAACCAGCAGCCCCCATCCCGGACAAAAAACAGGCAGCTAGAATCTGCTTCCTTATCTCCTTTCTCTATGAAGAGTGCTCAGGCACTGAAGGGAATCTAGATAGACCAGTGCATTTAATTTCATTATATTTGGAAGGAAATATAAAAGAACAGTTTTGCAAATTGTCTTTGTAGGCAACAGAAAAGCAAATCTTGGACAACAGCACTATTTGTTTACTACAAGCTACAGCCATATCCTAAACCAGTGTAAAACTGATATCTACAAAGAAGCCAGAGGTAGACCAGTTAATACTGGTCAAAAATGTGGTCCTATAAGTGTCTGTCCTGATGCTATTACTGTAAGAAAAAAGGAAGCAGCATCATATGCTCTGGAGACCAGAAGGATTCAAAACAACCAAATCTATTACAATTTAAAATAATTTATTTATGGAGAAGAAATGTCTTTCTATTTATTTCTGCTGGGCTACCTTGTATCTGCGTCTTGATAAAGGTAAAAAAAAATCAACAACCAACAGAAAAGTAAGATTTAACCCCAATTTTCATGTCTCTCGCCCCTTCCTTTCTACATCCACCACATTCACAGTTATGGGAAAGAGCAAGCCAGCTTTTATGCAGCTGGGAAAAGTGTGTTAGCTACATAAAACAGGTCATTTTGCATGGGGGTTGTATATTATTCTGGGGATTAAATGCCTGAAGAGAGACTTGTACTCCAAGTAGTTCTGGCTGGGTTAGAAAATGACAACCTCAATTAGAGAGTTTCAAGTTCTTGTTGTTCTGAGAAAACTGACGTGCACATTGTGGCAGCTGCTGGCATAGAAAGAAAATAAATCCTGAGTTGGGAAAGAAATTGATCTTCTGCTTTCTCTCAGAGGAAGAGGAGAATTTTTTGGATAATTGATTCATATGGTTCTAAAGAGGTAGCTGCTTGTACAGGGATATTTACAGGGAGTTTTTTCTTCAACAGTTAATTCAATAACCATGAAACACTGAAGCAAAAAAACCAGAGTAATTTTTTAGACAGATTCTGACCACATTAACTCCACTGAGAGCCAGGGAAGAATAAGACAATGGGGCAATGGGGATCAGGATTCAGCCTTTTATAAATGCTTAACATGCTTGAGTTGAAAAAAAGGCTCAAAAACTAACAGTAATCATGATTTTAAAAAGCTTGGACACATTTTTTCTTTTAGCTTGACAAAGAGGTCTGGTTTCTGGACTAGGATGTTGCAATCCAAGAGACAAAATACCCACATTAATGCATACCCCTTATGTGTAAAAAATATCCTTTCAGGCCTACGTTAGAGTGTGCTTTATCTATTCACAGTTCCCACAGGTATCAGTGGGAGGGCAGCCGCAACAGAGTGTGTTAATCCCCTTCAGCCAGTGATTCTCAACCAGGGTGCTGCCAGATCTTTTGAAGCTTGCCCAAAGGTGTGAGGAAACACGTGTATAGATGAAACGGGGGCCCTAAATTGAAGCAATGAGTTTTAAAAAACGCCACTTCAATTTAGGGCTGCTTAAGGCCCCATGTCATGCACACACCCTGCTGACTTACCTGCCTCTGGCAGGGAGGAGAGGGTGAGCTGCCAGCGAGTGGAGCTGTCCCTGGGCTGCGGGGGGGACTGGTGCTTCCCTCCGCAGCAGTGGTGGCCCCCCTCCCCTCCCCAGGAAACACCTGCCCACAGGCACCCAACTCGGGCAGTCCCAAGGGGCAGCGCACCCACGGAGGGAAGCACGGGGCAGCTCAGGCAGACAGGCAAGCTTCAGGGGGGAAAAAAAAATCAGGCTTGCCACTTTTCTTGGGCAGAGCCTGCCTTCCCAGGCTGCTGCCAGGCTGCCTGCAGGGCTTCCTGCAGAGCTGCAGAGCTGCACGGAGCCTGGTGCTTCACTTAGCAGCTGTAGGGGCAGCAAAGGAGTTTTAGTTTGCTGCACTCCAAGTTATTTAAGGCACATTACTCTGCCAAATTTCCTACAGTGGCTGGAATTAATGTGTAATATGCCACCAATGTGTGCAAACACCAGTACCATTAAAGCAGTGCAAAAACATTTAGCCAGCTTTAAAATGCCATGCACACACGCCTCTTGTTTCATCTATACATGGCCCAAATAAGCAAGGTGTGAGGAGACAAGCAGATAAACTAAGCAGATAAGCTCAGGCTTAGATTTGTCCCTGCCTGGAAAATACTCTAACCCCATTACCCAGGCCCTCTGCAACGAGGTAAACACTATCATATATAAATTAGTTTTTGAAATTGGGTGCTACTCAATTCACAAAAGTTATGGAGGGATTGCCTCGAGTCCAAAAAGGTTGAGAACCACTGCCTTACATTCCCCCCCTGAAAGAGGAGAATGAATGATATCGAAGCCAGCAGAGTTGACAGCAGAATGTTCTCCCATTTGTTAGAGATATTTCTCACCTTTTTCCTGTCTGTGCTATGTGGAAATAAAGGAAATACAAAAATTCACTTGCTCCCTTTATTTATCAGTACATTTTTCCAGTCAAATTATCAAGTCAGTGGTTATTCCTAGATAGGCTTTCAGAGTTCATTCTGTATACAAGATTTTGCTAAGATCAGGTGTACTACAAGGCATGCTATTCTCCTAAAATCTGACTTCTGAGCTGAGATTCTCAGAAGTTATTCTTCTAAACCCAAGCCAAGCACCTAATTGTTCTGATTTTAATAGAGGGAGTACCCAGCAACATCCCTCAAAGTAAAGGGGAAATAACTGGTGCTCAACACTTCAGAAAGTCCGGGCAATTTTTATGGCCTAATTATGAATTCTGAGCCTATCCTTAGCTACCACCCTTCAAAAATTTACACCAAGTTTAGTAAATGCTTATAGCAGTGCTCTTAGACTAGTTAACAAATAAATGCCACCTCCCACAAGTCAGCAAACTTCGCAACTTCCATTTAAGTTTAGTAAAACTGGAAATCAACAGATGAATGATTCACATATGCCATACAGCATAAGATATATAGTTAAAAAAGACCAGCTTTATAAGCCATGCACCTATTCAGGGTTCTTGGAATTAATTGTATTTAGAAGAGAAATAACCAACAAAATGATTCCCATAAGTAATAAGCACTTATACAAAGATATATATAATTAGCATGAATGGCTAGAGACTTATTGTTCATATGCTATGATATGTTATTATGGGTGCTGACAGTCATGGGAGGGGGGAGGAAGGGGGAAGGGCTTTACCAGAAGCAGCAGCATGTTACTTTGAGCCGGCTCCGCAACATCTGTATAGAACAGGTGCTTCAGCAGGTCTTTTTGGCACTTTTATCTCAAACTGGGTCCAACTAACATAATCCCTCTTGTGGGCACACACTGGGCTCAGTGAGAAGGTAAGCCAAGTTTAAAGAGATTTCCCCCCCACCATATTTGCAAGCATGACTTATGTGCAAGAGAGAGACACTGAAAAATGATCAAAAGCTGAGACAGGAAATATCACCATTTTCATCAACATTTTCTTGGGGAATTTTTTGTTTTGCAGAAATTTGCGTATCTCAGACTGATACTATTTTGTTAAATGGAAACTAACATGCAAATGATGTTCGCCTCCCAAAATTAACTTAGCTTAGTTTCTTGTGACTGAGTTTCCAGTCTCAAGATAAAACAGGTAGACCGTAGTGATAGTTCCTTTTATATCACAATTTTCACTAGGGTCCTGACCCGAAGCCCATCTGTAAGTCGATAGGAGTTCTTCCACTGACTTATATGTACTTTGGATAAGGGTCTTTTCAGTGTGGGGGAAAGACATTACATTTGTTCTGTGGAAAGCTACTGGCAAAACAACCATACAGGTTTTCTCTGCACTTATTCTTGTGCTTTAGTGATTTACAGAGGAGAATGTAGACAGCAGTGATGGGGGCTGAGCCAAGAGATGGACCAGTGCATCTGTTCTTACATAGATCTAGGGGACACAACATGTATCAGACAAGTAATGTTTCACCACAACCAAAACTGCAGGCCCATATTCTGGCTACTGACCAATGGAGTCATATAATTACTTGAGAAAAGGGGGTAAGGATTTTTTCATGACATCGCTCATTGCTCCAACTATAAAGTTCAAGAAGAGATATTAGACAAGTTTCTGGATGCAACTATATAGTTGGTCCAATAAAATATATGATCAACAAAATCCTTGTTTCTTGCACATTTTCAGGACCATCATCACTCCAAACAGACTATAACAGTGAGAGAAGGGCCAAGTTTTTACCACTTCCAGATTCTTTCCATTGAACAGAATATGTGTCTTAGGCTGCATACAGAAGTTTAGGCAGCCTATTTGGGAGCTGCCCTGTGCATGAGTTTAAGTGGCATTGAACCCAACAAACGTTTGCCTTTGGGGGAGTGGAGGGGAAAGGTTGGAGCCTGCCTGCATTGGCCTAGTCCAGCAGGTGGGGGCACTCCAGCAGCCTCCCAGGAGGCTGGTGGACCACACCTCCTCAGCCCCACCACCTCTATCTGCTAGCAACTGCCAACAGTGGCTAGGTGGAAAGGAGGAGATGGAAGCACATGTTCCCCACCAGCTACCCCTGCTGGTGTCTTGGGGGAGCCAGGCTGGGCCCATAGAGGGAGGGGCTCACTTCCCCCTGCCTGATCATCTTGATAGCAGCAGCCTCATGGCTGGGGCAGGAGGGGGGAAATAGAGCTCCCCCTGCCTTGTGGGCCTGGCCCAGCTCCCCCCAAGACTCTAGCAGGGGTATCTGGGGGGGCTCTGGTAAGTAGAAGGTGGGAGGGGCTAGGGGAGATGAGGCAGGACCATGGAGGGACCCCTGCAAGGCCCCATACTTTGCCTGCGCCCCCCAGCCCCCCAAGCAACCACTGCCCTCCACCCACTCTCCCAGCTCCACCCCTATGGCTGCCCCACCTGGCACCAGCTCCCAGCTCTTAAAAAAAAAAAAGCCACCATTCACTGGCTACTGCCAGGCGAGGGGCGGGGAAATGGAAAAAATCCCTGCTCTCCCTCACTGCCCCATACTGTAAGGGGGGCTCTGCCACAAGCCCCCCAACTCCCACCAACTCTCCCAGCACCTCCATGGCTACCCTGCCCGGCCCCAGTTCCTGGTTATTAAAAAAAAGAAGCCCTGCACTCACCAGCTGCTGCAGCAGCCACTGGGGCTTCTGGGGGCTCATGGCAGATCCCCCCATGCAGCATGGGGCAGTGGGGGGCAGCAGGGATCACCGCTCTGCTTGGCAGGAGCCGGTGAGTGCCGGGCTTTTTTTTTAAAGAGCCGGAAGCTGGGGCTGGGTGGAGAGTGGGCAGGGGATTCAAAGATTTGGCTGTTTTGGCATTGGCCAGGTATCTGAATCAGACTCGGCCGAATCGATTCAGGACAGTGATCTGAAGCACTGAATCAAATCATTGTCCCCCAGATTGGCTAAATCCAAATCCAAAGCGAATATTATCCACTTCACACAGACCTCCTGGCAACCATCTTCAAAAGCCAGTTCTGCTCTCTGCTCTCTAGCTAGTCCCTTTCTTGTCTAGCAGCAGTGTGCCAAGTGCAGGGACAACATGCAGCAGCTCTCTCTTTGGCCATTCTACCTCCCCTTGCTATGGGTGCTCCAGCCCATGCCCCTGGCAGTGATGGCCAGCACCCTTCACTCCTGCTGTCTGCTGCACTGGCCCTGCTGGCCCACTACGTCAACTGCCATGTGGCCCATGGCTGTCTTTCCATGCCCAGCTCCCCACATGCAGCGACTGCTTTCCTGGCCACCGACTGCTGTCCCATGCCGCCCTCTGCTGAGGCCCCAGGAGAGCCACACACCCACCAGCGGGGACCAGGACACTGAGTGTGGGAGGCTTTAGTTGACCACCTCCTCCTGCACTCCCTGCTCTAGCCTACCTGCCATGCTACCCATGGACCCCCTACCCTCCTGGCCACCCCCCAGCACCATGCTCACTGCACACACGTACCAGAAAAACAAGTCTTTATTCCCCTCACATCACACAGACCCTTCTCCCTCCCTCCCCAACACAGAACCCCTCCACCACCAACCCCATCTAACAACAATAAAAAAACCCTTTTCCTGTGCAAACTATGGACAAAGTGGGGTTTTTTTGGTATCCTGAGGCCTTGTGGGCACAGTGGGTCACTGTGACTGACCACAATTGTTGGTCCGGCTGTGCCCACTGACCACTATCATAGCACCCCAGGACCCAGGCCATAGCTGTGCAGTATACATCAGCATGGGCAGCCTGCCTGACCCAGCCTGGCATCTCCAGTGACACATCACTGGGACTCCTGAGCATGTAACACTCTGTCCCACCCAGCTCCCCAGCTCCAGTTTCCATCAGCAGTTCAAGGAGCCCTGGCTAGTGCCTGCCTTGCCAGCTGTGCAGCCGCAGAGCTAGACACAAGGCATGGTCAGCCATGACACTGCCAGCCACCAGAAGCATCAGCTCCTCCTTTGTGGGGAGATGCTGGCTGGGCACCTGCACAGTGCACCTCATGGGCTGAGGACACCAGGCGTAGCAGCATGCTGTCACCAACAGGGAGGACTGTGCTGAGTTGCCGGCCTTGCCAGCCCTGGCCACATGGTAAGAATTCTTCCAATGCCATTTTTCATGAGCTACCTTATAGGACTCATTCACAAGTAAGGTCCATCATACAGATTTTATTATGAGTCAATTATTTTGTCAGTTGATGATATCAAGCATTTCATAGCATTTACAGCACAGTCACATAGGCAACATATACAAACTGCAGAATGGTGGAGTAAAAACGCCACACAGTTGAAGTGCTACCAACAAAGCACCCTATTGTACAAAAAAATGTTCAGTCACTCTAGGAAATGTATTTTAAACCATGTAAATGAGTAGCAAAGGAAAAACAATATTTTTGTTAAATTCACATCCAACATCACACTCTAAAAATAAATATAATAGTACATAGTACAAAGTCTCCATCTCATGCACATTCAATAACAACTGTATACAGAATGACAACATTAGGTATGAACAAATCTGAAAGGGTGAGGAAGGGTACCTGATGCCCGAAAGTTTGCCCAACATCTCTCTCAACTATACAGTGGATCCACAAAAAATCCTTGGCCCTTGTACACTTTCTGGACCATCATGGCTACAACAGAATTGAAAGGCTGAGAATCCTAGAATGATAAAGTTATTCAACAGAAAGAAGCTTCTGAACACAGTCAAAATATTCTTCTTTGATTATCTGGAGTTATATATCACATGGTCTTATAGGGCATTTATACACATAACTTTTTGTCTTGCAACACACCAGAGAGCCACTGTTTTGAAGCAGACTGTCAGAGCAGACTTGATTACCCAGACTTGATTAATCAAGTCTGCTCTGCACATGAGCTGATGCACACTGTGCTGAACTACGTGCAGTTGTATAACCAGCGAAATGTGCATGCAGAAAATGGTGGTGATGTGCTTTAGAATTAAAGCATCTCCCCTGGGGCCCCCTGCCAGCTGGGGCTGCTCTGACCTAGCTCAAAATGCTACAGTCCTAGGCACATGTGTAAATGTGGCACCCAGGAGCAGTAAACTCCAACACCATATGCACCAGAGTTTATTGTGATGAATTAATTGCATGTGTAGACGTGCCCATTGTGTAGTGTTTAGAGAAAACCATAGCATCCCTTAATGTAGTTGTGTCACACTTTTGAAAAATTATGCTAGAGCCTTGAAGTTTAATATTTGATTCATTCAGGGGTAAAAGGGAGTGCTGGATGCTACTGGAAAGCAAAGGCTTTGCAACTGTATGACTGCTGTTGTTATCTCTTTATGATTTGAAATGAAGGACTCTAAAGCTGTGAGAATTTTTTTCCATCAGTAAAAATTGTTACTGATCCAGGACTGAATCTTACACATTACAGCACTTCACTAGGTATAAACTGAGGTTGTGTGGGGGGAGGAGAGTCAGATTTTGGAGGAGGAGAATAAGGAAACATCTCTATCAGGATGCTGTTCATATTACTAAGAGGGCTACTAAGGACTAGGGAGATGGGTTGATGGACAGAGGACAAGAGAGGTGACATAAGGTCTTGTTACAAGTTCAATCATGCCTCTGCAATGTATAAATTATTAGTATTTATTAATGTCTGAAATAGTAAAGTACTCTTTCTAAACATTGGCTGCTTATTTGCATTCTTATATTTATTAAACACAGTTTGATTTATCTTAACACTGAGATTACATTTTGCCTTTCCAGTTCCCTTTTTACTAGAAGCCTTTATAATATATTAAAATTAAAAAGAGTCTGAAGTCAAAGGAGGAGCTGACTTTCTAGCAATCGGTAAGTATACCAAAGAAACAGTTTTAATGTTACACGATAGGTATAGTAAAAGATGGCTGGCGATACTTTATTTCAAGTTCCCAGCTGCCAGTTATATTTCACAAAATGGAATAGTCTCCCATTACCCAATAAATTTAGCATTTTATTACAGAAATATTACATTAAATACTAATAATATTGTTTCAGGATATCAACTAAAGGAAGTATCAGGCAATTAAATAACTTCAATTATACCATAATTTTCTATGCCTACTTATTTTAACAGATTATTGAATTTCTACTGAAAAGGTATTCATAAGCGGTTTAGTAATATTTTAAGCATATGTTCCAGGTCTATGATTCCAGCATTGGATAATAATAGCAGTCTGAGATCTGTGCTCACGTGTGTCTCAAATATCATACTTTCAGCTTATTTTCCATGAATTATTAAAATGAAGAATTCTTTTCTGTTTTCTTTTTGATTTAACACTTTACAATGAGCAAAACTGGAAGTGGTAACATTCAGCAAATGAGCAAATGTGCAGTAATAGATAAGAATTGAAAGCGATGTGGTTGAGGACTTTCCTGGAGTTTCTAAATTAATTTAAGAGCACGGGTCAAGTAATATTAGCACTGTCATAAACAGATAAATGGTTATATGTCAGACAGTAACAATTTAGTTGTGAAGGAATTCATCTGGCCACCACACCCAGTTGCCTACCTAGTCTAGCTTTTTCATCTCATAGAATTCCCACCACCTGTCTCCACTGGAGGAATATTCTGTCCTTTGATGCACCAGTGTATACACACTCTTTTGACAGGAGCCAAACGTTTTACTAGTATCCAAAGTTTGATTTTGACTGAGGACTAGCAAAGGTAAGATACATTACTTCAGTGGAGTCACACCAGTCTAAAACCCCGTGCAAATGAGGTTATAATCAGGCTACTGGGGTTTATTTAAATTTCCTTGAAAGTGTTCATTGTTGAAAATCTTGGCCAGAAGTGCTAAAAACAGGAACCTAAACTTAAGCTCTGAAAATAGTATGTAGGCATTTAAATCAGTGCTTTGCCTTTCTAACATAAGCATATAGCAACATATGTATATTTCTGAGTACAGACAGTCCTCGGACTTACGATGCAATTGGTTCTTGAAAACCATGTCTTAAGTCTAAAAGTCATAAGTCGGAACCAATTTTCCCATAGGAACAACGTTATCAATGGGGAATTGGTTCCTTTATGATGCTGGACACAGCTGCCTCCACCTGGTAAGTCTGTTGTGGCTGGGGAAGGAAAGCGGTGTGGGGGGGCAAATCAATGGCCCCACAGTGAAGGAGGGCCAGGGTGGGGGTGGGGCATGGGACAGAGCTGCTGCGCTACCTCCAGACAAGCGGCGCACAGTGCGGGAGCCACCCCAGCCTCCCTGTGCTTCCATCCTGCAACCCACCACCCCACTCTGCCCAGGCTGAGCAAGCAGCAGCAAGGCATGGGGGGAACATGCCCCAGATCATCCAGAAGCAGCGCAGAGTCTCTGTCCCACACCCCCCATCCCGTCCCAGCCTAGCCTGGCCCGGCTGGGTGAGTAACAGGAGGGCATAGCCCCCACTCTCAGCACTGCCTGCCTGGAGCACAGCCCTGGCCCCACCTGTCCCACACAGATGCAGTTTCACATGCCCCCCCATGTCCTCCCAGACCAGCGGCGTGCAGCAGCAGGAGCCCCCCCAACTTCCTCCCTGTGCCCCCTGCTTGCCCCAGCCCCTGTCCCAGCCCCAATCCCTCCTCACTGCAGGGGCATTTATCTGCCCCTCCACACCCCTTCCCTCCCCACACCACAACAGACTTACCAGTTGGAGGCAGCTGTGTCCAGCATCATAAAGTTGAAACTGGTGTTGGAACCTCAAAAAAAGGTGTACATTTATAAAGGTCATAAGTGCTATTCGTCGTAAGTCAAAAAGTCATCAGTCAAGGACTACTTGTAGATTTTATTCTGAGAAGAGCAAGCATGGGAGAGGTGTTACTCATGTTGTTCAACATGCTGTTAGGCACTCAGATATTCATACAGAATCTATGCTTGGTTTTCAAAACTGCCACACATTCAAAAGTATCTTCTTACTTTAGTAGGAGTTTGTGTGATCTCCAAAGTCTTGAAATCAGGCAAAGTGCATGGACATCCAGTGGATAAGTACATCCAGTCTGGTGGTGGTTGTGGTGTTAAGTACATTTTTCTTTTTAAAACTACTTGAAGAGATTTAAATGATATTTTATCTTTCGCCTTTAATATTTTAAAATATTGTTGTAACCTTTTTTGTTTGCTTCTTTGAAAAAATATGATTCCAGTTATCCTTACCACTTGGATTCAACTCTGATTCACTGTCCTTGCATTAACTTGCACTGTGGCATGACAAACATCACAAAAATGAAATACAAATTAAGGGTTTGGCTTCTTCTGGTTAGTTTAGAATGTATGGAAATAGATTTTTTCCTTCACTCAAAAAAGAACATGCATTCACAATGAACTTACCTAGGAGACCAGACTATTTCATCAGGTATTTTAGGCAGCTGTATCCCACCAACACTATCCTGTTGACTATAATAATCCTTTTCCTAGAGCCATTTTTGGGTTCATGAATAACTATATATGTAAACATTCTTCACAGGCCCATTTTAATTTTCTTTCCCAAACTACCATTTTATAGCTTGCCCATATTTCTGTAGACAAAAGCTGCTTTGGAGTACCAGAAAACTTATTTATTCCTTTCTTTTCTTTTCCTTCCTTCCTTCTAGACCCTGCCAAGTTCTGCCATTAGCTTTCACATGGAGCTGTTCACAGCTGCCTTGAAGATGGGATCCTACCAGTCAGCTACCAAGAGGCAGTTCTTATGTCTGCCCAAGAAAGGATATCTTGGTAACATTAAGAACTGGGAACTGATGTTTTGCAGTCCTGTGCACTGACTACAAAATCTTAACTAAAGCCCTAGCAAACCAGCTCAAAATAGTTGGCCCACCGGGCTGGGTCCTGCGTGCATGGTACCAACCTGGCTCAATGGCACGTGGGGCCTGCGCATGCAGGACCTGGCTAGCTATGACAGGCAGTCCCCATGTGACAACCTGAGCATCCCAGAGCTCCCCAAAGGTGCACAATGCTGCGTCAAGCTGGGCCAGGCTCACATGACATGGCACCGGCAGCGCCAGGTGCCAGGCAGCCAGGGCTGAGCCACACTGCCCCCTGCTGCCCCATGCCACGCAGTGGGGGCTGTGCTAGGAGGCCCTGGGCACCCGGATGGCTGCTGCTGCTGCTGGGGAGCTATAGTCTGTGCAAGGGAGCATGTGGGCCCTCTGGGCAGTGGGCCTACCCCTCCTGAGCTGCCCCCCCCACAGTCTCCTACATCCTCACAGCCCCCTCCACTTCTTCAGCCTCCCCAGACCCCTACTTACCTGGAACAGAGCACAGGTCCGGGTCACTGCAGCCTGCATCACTGTTGTCCAGCATGGGTAGGGAGCGTGCTGCAGTATCAAGGCAAGGGGCAGGCATGGAGATGCTCTGGCCAGCTATCAAAGCAACTCTGTGGAGGACCTGAGCCTCTGGTTACCTCCAGGCATGATCCTGGACCATGCGCCACTTTTTTCTGGGTTTTTTTTTTTTTTTTGATACTTAGATATCCAGATATCAAATGTTGAACCTACTGAAAAATCAAATCAAAATTAAATCAAAATCAAATATGCAGTGTGGGGAATGTTGCTTTGTTCCCAGTTTGCCTCTTGCCACATCTCAAACTGCTTTGAGATGCTGCAAGAGGCACATGCGGGCTCATCTGGATGCGCCCTGGGAGCCCATTTATTTTTGATATTTTTATAATAAAGTTTTGAAAGTCCTTCTGTCCACCTGTCCATCTGTCCTTCCTTCCTCCCTCCCTGTTCAAGCTTTCAGTGCAAACATAGTTATTCTCTGGAAATTTCACAAACTGTGAATATCTGATATTACTGTAAGCAAATCTTACTTGGGTCCTAATTCAAAGTGCGCAAAAGTCAACAGAAGGACTGTAGTGACTTCAATACCTGCAGGACTGAGTATGTTAACAGCAGTACTAATGGACTTTGATGAGAGTTTTTCTTGAGGGCTGAATAAACCTACATTCCGCCCATATTATTTGTTAAAAAGCCACTTTCTAATTGTCAGTGAGTACTAACTTGCACAGTAAGTTAGGGACCTAGCTGTTTCTCCCTGATCTAGGTTCACATTTTGTCTCTTGACAGGGGAATCAAAAATCAGGTCAGCTGTATTGTTCTGGGGAATATTTTTCCCCATCCACAAAATGTCAGCTCAGCCTGGTTCAGCAATCTTTGCTCCAATGATGTCTAAGATCAGAACAGCAGCTTTGTGTGACATCCAGATTGGCCATGCTTGTAAGAGAAATCTTTTCTTGACCACATCATTTCAGCCATTTGCCAGTTCTGGTAAGGTCCTGATTTTCTTAAGTGTTCAGTTTACACAAATGTTAACAGTGTCACTTTATCATTTAGCAGCATTTGCAAACATGATGTTCTACAATGCCTTCAGTGATCACATCTGTTACCAAAATATCATTCACACAGCCAGCCATGCAAAGAAAGCATTTTTATATTGAATTTCTGACAACCCAATCATGTTTTTGAACATTTTCCAAGCTTGGAACCAAACTTAGCTTCACAACCAGCCTTCTGTTTGTCATTTCTATAGTGCCAGAAGTTGTTTCATATCAACTATGCTATCTGACGTGTGACATGGAGTTTCAGGACAATCCCCTAAGTTCTACATTTGAAGCATTAAAAGACAATAGAATCCTTGGGGAATAGGGAGTTGTTTTTTTTTTAAGCAGAGTGGAATTTCTCCTTTTCCTGACTTGTCTCAAGCAGCAGAATTTCCAGCCCCAAGAAGCCGAGCATTGTAGCAGACAGGAAAATGTAGTGGCCCATCGCTTTATATCTCCACTCTAGGCCAAGAACTCACAGCAGCGAGACTTCTCAGGCCAGCAGCAGAACTGGACATGCCATTCAATATCAATTTCCTCATTCTCATGAGTTAAAAACCCCACATCAACTCTGGCATGTCATTTTGTGTGAAAAGGTACCCAGCTGGCTTGAGAGGTAGCTCAGCAATTGAAGGATCATTTCTTTAGGATTTTCTAAATTTTCATGTCCCAGATATATATAAAAAAAACCCCAAACCAAAACAAGCAAAAAGCCTGACATACTTATGGCCATGCATAGACCTCTTGCAACCCATGGTCACAAATCTTGCCACCTAGCCAATCAGCCCTGCCCAATGTTTTCTTTTTACTTTTTGGAAATATTGATCTAATCTATTTTGTCTTTTATATATCTATGATTATTTGATTTACAGTTCAGCTAGGCAAGCTTTGCAGCATCTCATTATCACATGTTATTATGCACCATACATCATTTAATATTCTATGGTCTCACATTGCATATTTCTTTTCAAGTCAGATGCTGAGGGACACAAAATTAAGTCAGTAAGTCAGATCTGCTCCTTGTGCTTCATTTAAATATTAGGATGATGTAAGAGAAGCACTTACGAATTTTAATTAATCGTTACGTAAAGGCACCATAAAAGTAATAAACAAATATATTTAGAACTAAGGCAATTTCCTTTGTATGCCCAAAGGAAATTTGCCAACTAAATTTTGGACAGTCAAAGAACATGTGAAAGTTCGAAAGGATACAAAGAAAAAGGACTTTTCCAAAGTCAATATGTATTTCAGTTCAGGACATATCAAATAATAGTTAGTGATTTATTGTCAGTTCGATTTATGACATGAGCAAGGTACTGCCAAAATCCCAGTTCCTAGAACTCTGGAGTTTCTATTTTGCTGCTTCACAGTTCAAAGGAGAGTAGTTCAAAAGAACTGCTATGGTGCCTGAAGGGACTTAGTGTAAGGGAAACCAGGAGATAGCTGGCAGTAATCTGCTATGAAAAAGTAAATGTAGCTTGGCAGGAAATGCCTGGAAAATGTGAAGTAAGGAAAAAGGGAAGGAGAGTGAAACCCAAAGCTGTGTTTATGAAACCAAGCCTAAATTATGGTATTATTAAGCCGCTTCCAAACTAAATGGACAACACACAGAGGGAAAGTGTTTCCAAATAAACTCTCTGTTCTGTTACTGACTTTCTTTCCCAAGTCACTTACTACTTGGAGCTACATGATCACCTGCTGTATTAAATATAATTCTACACTGTAATTTAGGCTTATGGTTACATTCCTTCTCAGATTTATAGCTGCTTTCTATAGGAAGGAATTGCAATTAAAATCTATTTAAATATGTGAAGGTGAAATGGGATTATAGGATCACAGAAATAAAAAGAAGAGTATCTGATTGTCTTAGGCACTTTACAGAACACACTTTATAAAATAGCTTAATGTGGCAACTAAATTATCTGTTTCATGGTAATTTTAGAATATCAAAGTTGAGCTGTAGGAAACCAAAGTAGATGTATAAATAATAATACTCTGTGACCCTTCCTCAGGAAATAATTTCTGAATCCTTAGGCAAAGCACTGCTTAAATAGTGCCCTGAATATGGGTGGGTTTATTTATGCTCATCTGCTTTCCTGAATCAGCACCTATAACATATAGAGTTAAGAGAAATCATTAAGCCCCTTTTTCATGGGTGTTTTCCAGCCTATCCAGACATAATAAAAATTATGCATTTCTAATACATCAAAAGAAAATGTTGAATGGGAACTTCTTGTTTTGCAACATGGCTTTCTCAAAGCCTACTGAGATATTCAGCAAGCTTAAGGCACGTTTATGTCCATGTAAGTTAGGGCAATGGAGTTCATTAAGAAGTGACAAAATTTGAAGTGAAAATAATTGTTTTGACAGTAACAGATCAGGAACCTAAATTCATGAACAAAAAAAAGAAGATGGAACACTTCACAAAAAGTTAACACCCAACACAGATTTAGTCAAGGTTCAGTCTGAGTTGAAAATGTGGTATTTGCATGGTAGGTAATGAAAACTGACAGAGACTTCAGAAGTAGGGCAGCAATAAAGTCTGCATGTCTTTTAATTGCTATAAAGCAGTTTTTTCTAGCTTACTGGACACCAAGATCGGTTCAAAGTCCTTCAGAAGAAGTCTTGAATGTTTTATCCCTTTTCTCTTGTTGAAGTGGAAGGAGTCTCTTATCTTCTGCTTGGATTTAGATTCACTCATGTCCTTCTTACAACATTATTTGGCAATGAGTTATTACAAGATCTTATTCCAAATGCATGGTTTTTTTCCCTGGCTCTCCCACCAAACTCAATGCCAGAGAGCAGATGGTAATGTTTAGCTGCCTCCTGCACCTGCATGAATGAGAATGTGTTGAAAGCCCTCATCTGTATGTTAAGTAGAACAGAGCAATACTAGATGACCTTGTGGTCAACAAACACTGTTTAATCTACACTAGCACTTACAATGGTGCTACTGTTGAAGGTGAACAGTAGGAACTAAACTGATTGTAGAGAAGGCTAGAATATGTTATGGCAGCATTAGCAGAAGATGGATAGCAGCATGAGGAGCATATAAATGAATGGATTGTGTTGATCTACTATTTTGTGTCACCAAACTGTTTTATAACTGATTCCTGTAATGATCAAAAGGAAATGTTTTGTGATGCATTTGGTGCTGCATTCATACACATAATTGTTCAGCCCATATCTGGGTGTGGGGGTACTCCTATATGGTTTTGAACTTTTTAATTAAAATAGATTAGAGAAACTAGACCACCTAATCCCTACTCATTTCTTCCCATTCCATTAGGCAGGACTTTCCAAGATATAAATTGTTAATCTATTTGAAGAGGAGAAGGTGCGGAAGGAGGAAGGTATCATAGTTTCATAGTTGGTAGGGTTGGAAGGGGGTCGGTCATCAAATCCGACCCCCTGCCATGGCAGACAGAGTACTGGGGTCAAACAACCCAGGCAAGGTTTTCATCGAGCCTCCTCTTAAAGACCCCCCAGGGTAGGAGCCAGCACCACTTCCCTTGGAAGTTGGTTCCAGATCCTAGCCACCCTGACAGTGAAATAGCGCCTCCTGATATCTAGCCTGAATCTACCCTCTGCCAGCTTGTGACTGTTATTTCTTGTCACTCCTGGTAGTGCTCAGGGGAACAGGGACTCCCCCAGTGCCTGCTGGTCCCCTCTGACCAGTTGGTAAATGGCCACGAGATCCCCCCTCAGCCTTCTCTTGTGGAGGCTGAACAGGTTCAGGTCTCGTAGCCTGTCCTTGTAGAGCCTGCCCTGCTGCCCCCCGATCATGTGGGTGGCCCTCCTCTGGACCATCTCCATGTTGTCCACATCCCTCTTGAAGTGCAGTGCCCAGAACTGGATGCAGTACTCCAAGGTGTTGAAGTAATGTGTGGCATTCTCGAAGGTTGAGTTTTCTGGAGTAGACAGAAGGCACAAACTGTAGTGAGCTGGAAAGCAAAGGAAGTGAGAGATCATACTTCGAAAATAGTTGGCGGGGGAAGTTAAAAGCAGAATTCAAGTACAGCAGGCATGAGGACAGAAAGAAACATTGAGAAGGTCAGAGAGGTGGAAGATAAGAGAATATTCTCTGAAAGAGGAAAGGAATCACTTAGAACCTAGAAAGGGCTGAAAATTATTGCTGGAAAATTCAACACAGCAAAATCCATACAGAAAATTACATTTATTAGAAATCTTTAGTCTTTTAGACATGCCATAAGACACATCAAACACTTCAGTTAAGGGATCAATTCTCTTATCATTACTCTAGTGCAGTGGTTCTCAATATTTGTAAACTCAAGGTATCCCTTGGAAAACTCCAGCTCTGGCCTTTCACGTGTTTTTTGACTACAGAAAAATAATAGAGCAATACTCCGGTTGCAAAGAACTCAGAAAGACCATAACAGGTCAGAATGTATGACACCATGCATTTCTATTTGAAATTCCTATGAAACTTCAGAATCATGTACAAGAATTTGCATGCTGAACAGGGCTAATATTGAACAGCACCCTCAAAAGGATCTCACAGCACCCCACTGTGGCACCCTGGTTGAGAATCACTGCCATAGTGCAAATCAGAAGTAGTGCCAGAGACAAGAAAAGTTCCTTGTGCCCCAAGCATAGTTTCATTGTTTCTTGGGTTGGAAGGGACCTGAACAGATCATGAAGTCTGACCCCCTGCCCTGGGCAGGAATGAGTGCAGGGATCATGGTACCCCAGCCAGATATCTATCCAACTTCCTTTTGAAGACCTCCAAGGTAGGGGAAAGCACCACCTCCCTTGGGAGCCCATTCCAGACCCTGGCAGCCCTAACCGTAAAGTAATTCCTCCTGATATCAAGCCTGAACCTGCTCTCAATCAAGGTGGTGCCAAGGGAACAAAACCTCACCTATTTTCTGCTGATTCCCCCTATGGCCACCCGATCCCCTCTCAGTCTTCTCTTGTGGAGGCTGAATAGATTCAGGCCTTTTAGTCTATCTTTGTAGGGCCTGGCCTGCTGCCCCCTGACCATGCGAGTGGCCCTCCTGTGGACCCTCTCAAGATTAGCCACAACCCTCTTGAAGTGTAGAGCCCAGAACTGGATGCAGTAGTCTAACTGTGGCCTGACCAATGCCACATATAGAGGGGAAGGATCACTTCCCTGGACCTGCTAGTGATGCATCTGTAGATGCATGACAAGGTGTGGTTAGCCTTACTGACTGCTTCCTCGCATTGGTGGCTCACGTCCATCCTGGAGTCAGCAATGACTCCAAGATCCCTTTCAGCCACTGTGTTGTTGAGAAAGATGTTCCCCAGCTTATAGGTATGTTGCAGGGTCCTTCTCCCTAGATGCAGCACCTTGCGCTTTTCTGCATTGAATTCCATCCTATTCTCATTTGCCCACCTCTGTTACCTGTCTAGATCTAGCTGGATTCTGTCCCTCCCCTCCAGTGTGCCCTTTCCCCCCACATCTTTGTGTCATCAGCGAATTTGGACAACGTGCTTTCCATGCTCACCTCCAAGTTGCTGATAAAGATGTATAGCACAGGTATGAGGACCGAGCCCTGGGGAACTCCACTGCCCACATCCCTCCAAGTCAAAAGTGACCCATCTACCACCACTCCCTGGGTGCGACCATCGAGTCAATTTGCCACCCATCTGACTGTGTAGGCATTAGTGCCGCAGTTGCCTAGTTTTTTTTTAATGAGAATGGGGAGAGAAACAGTATCAAAAGCCTTCTTAAAGTCCAGGTAGACGACATCCACCTCAACACCCGCATCCAAGGACTTGGTGACCTGGTCGTAAAAGGAAACAAGGTTAGTCAGGCAGGACCTGCCTGCAATGAACCCATGTTGCTTGCCCCTGACCGTTACCTTACATGCTGGGCCCCCACAGATGTGTTCCTTAATAATTTTCTCAAAGGTCTTCCGGAGGACTGAGGTGAGACTAACTCACCAGCCTATAGGTACCTGGGTCCTCCTTTCTCCCTTTCTGGTAAATTGGCCCTTTCCCAGTCCTCTGGGACCTGGCCAGAACACCACGAGAGCTCATACATCTGTGCCATGGGCCCTGCTATGATCTCCGCCAATTCCCTCAGTACACTTGGATGAAGAGCATCTGAACCTGCTGATTTATACATGTCCAGTCCTTCCAAGAGTTTCCTAACTAGATCATTGCTGACTCTAGGTATGGCATCATGTCCCCTGAGCCTGTCCATAATCCTAGTGGGGGAGTTGGCCCTGCTCAGAAATATGGAGGCAAAGAACTCATTGAAGAGATTAGCTTTTTCCTTTGCTGCAATCACCAGATTGCCAAGCCTGTCCTCTAGGGGCCCCATGTTACATGGTGCCTTCTTCATATTCCCCATGTATTTGAAAAAGGACTTTTTGATATCCTTAATTCTGGTCACCAGCCCTAGTTCCGTCTCTGCCTTAGCCTTCCTAACCGCCTCCCTGCAATCATGAGCAATGGAGGTATAATCCTCCTTGGTGATAACCCCTTGCTTCCCCTGATTGTATGCCACTTTTTTGGCCCTCAGGCCCTCTTGGATGCCTTTACTGAGCCAAGGTGGCTTTTTAGCACTCTTGCCACCTTTGGTTCATGTTGGGACTGACTCCCTCTGAGCTCAGAGGATCGTCTCCTTAAGGAGCAACCACCCGTCCTAGACTCCCATCTCATTGAAGCTCTGAGTCCCCAGTGTCTCTCTTAAGCAGTATAATCAGACCATGACTTTGCTTAAGAGTCATTATATGACACCAAGCCAATCTTTTTTTTTAATATTCCCATCATAGGCAGATACTTTTACCCTGTCAAGGGCTCTTTATTTTTTTATCTTTCCCTTTCAGCTCTAACCCATGAGCTATCATTAGCTCTTGAGTGCTGAACACAAGATCTATAAGCCAATTCAAAAGGCTGACTTCTTGGTGAGACTTATGTTCTCGTGGCTTTTTTACCACTTTGTACAGCTTGTTGGGGTCCACCAACACTTGTAAGTACCTCTTTGGTTTATCAGATTCAATGATCACAGGCTTCATGTATTTATCCTAGAGGAATAATGAGAATATAGGAATAGGATTGAGGTTGAGGTTGTAATTCAAGGCATTTCAACAAATGTTTGAAAAAGGGATAAAATGGATATTCTTTTTTTCCCTTGGAAATATTATTTTATTTTAACATGAAAACTACAGAAAAGCTGATGAATAAATGGAAAATAAATGTTGATTCAATTATGCAGGCTTCTAAATTTCTGCCAAAAATATATTGGACCAATTTGTCAGCTGGTGTAAATGCATATAGTTCCATTGGCTCAGTATCCACATTTAAATAAATCAGCATTTAATGTAATTGAAATAGGCACAGTTTCTTCTGATTGTTACATCTTTGGTTTCACCATGGGGCAATCATCACAACACTCTCTCTCCTTAGAAATTTGATTTTTCCATTATTCAGTGGAGAGAAAAACAATCTGAGAACACAGTTATGTAAAACAAAGCAAGAAAGAGCATCTCTTCAGAGCTATAGCTGTCTTCAAATATATAAAAATCTATATCTTCCTGATTTTCTAATCAATTTCCTAATTTTCAGGCGAAGTCTTCAGTCTAAAGTTGTTCCAGATCTCATAATTTTGTAATCACAGTTAGAAAGGGAATACATAGGTTTATGACAATCTCTTCAGTTCTTTAAATGCCAGCTAATAAAGCTTCCCTATAAAAAAATGTAAATGCAAAGTGGCAGTTGATAAAATCCAAGAGGTTTGCATCAGTAAAGTTAAATAATATTTAAGACCATCAGACACTAGTTATTCTCTATCATAGTAAATTCAGAAAGGTACTGACTCTCTGTATCTGTCCTTTTCTTGGGGAACAAAAAAAATTATTTAGGAAAGAAAAGAGCAACTTTTTGTGTTCTGCATAACATAGAGAGATGGATAGATAAGCTTATATATATTTCTATCCGTCACATGTAATGGCCAATAATTAGGTCTTTCATTTCCCTCTCACTTTGGTTGCATATTTGCATTATAATAAGAAACCACATATTTATTATTTAATTTATCTTCTGGCTGTCAGTCAATATGACTTGACAGCAGGTATAGAACAGAAGTTAAATATTCTTCATCAAATTTGAGAAAACAGTCTTGGAAAGTGTTTGAATATCACAGTGACGAATTACATTTATTAAAAATCTACACTTCTAGACATGTCATAAAATACAAATTGATCACTTCAGTTAAGTGTTCAATTCTCTAAAAAGAATGGTAATAAAACTGACATATGTCTTAGATTGCAGGGTGTTGAGGAAGAAGGTAAACATCACCATTGCTTTTTGAACTGTTGAGAGAAAGCTTGAAATGGCCTCCTCTGTTTCCTGTATCATGTTTACATTGACTTGCTCGGCAGTAAACAGAATCTGATGATTGTTGCTGTTCCTCTAGGAAATCATGTGACTATAAATGCATCAAATACTGTATACCTGTAAGATAATATAGATTAAGTATCTAGAATGTTTTTTCGCATTTCTACTTCATTTTTGAAGTGTTTTCTCAAGTATACTAGTGAACTGCCTGTCAAGAATGACTGGGGGTGGGGGGTGGGGACAGAGTGCTGCCATCTACCACCCTGCACCGCTGCCACCTCCTAGGAGCGGGGGGGGGGGGAACTTACTCCACTGTCCCCTCTGTCCCCCTCCACCAGCACCCCACACCACTACTGTTGCTGCTGTCCCCAGTGCTGCTGGCCTCACCCACCCCCAGCCATGCTTCTCTATCCCCTCTGTTCCCACCATCATGCTGGCGCTCCACCACCTCTGAGGAGCAGAGCCAGGACGATGGGGGGGCAAGGCCAGCAGCACTGGCCTGGGCCCCCCGCTCCATCTCCTCCATCATGGCGGTGCTGTGCACTCTGATATGTTGTTTCGCTAACCAATCAGAGTGCTTCAAGAGTGTTAGGGACAGACAGACAGCCTAAGACCTATATTATATAAGAATTATTAACAAGGGTAGTATTTGGTTTTGCAGAATAAAGTTCAACAATATATCTGAAGGCAGCATAGGGTATGACTGACTCCATCCTACAGGAATATCTATAAAAGGAGCCAGAAGGAAGGAAATAGCTACAAGGCTTTCATTCATGAAGTCTTTCTGCTGTTCTTTCCTTTAGAAGGCAGGCCTCCATTTCAACTATACCTATCCCTGAAAGGAATATGATGGGACAGTTGGCCAACTCCATGGAAGGCCTATGGTTCTGTGCCAATTATCTGTGGAAATTCTTCTGTGGAACTTCCCACAATGCACAAAGCTGATCCTTAGGAGAGATTGCCTTCTGTGGTGGGTATGTGCAGAAATGTAATGGAGTTTGGAACAGTATATCATTAGTATTATCTTTCTGCCATGAGCTCATGAAGGATACTGTTCCTTCTTCTCACAGCCTTACATGCTGTCCCACTTCAGCTGTGCCAGACCTTTCCCTTCTTTCACACAGATACAGGTACCAATAAAGTGCCCCCTTCAGAATATATGGCAGGAAAGGAACATTATTGTAGAAGCTATTGTATCCTGTCTTTAACATCTTTAAGGGAAGAGACACTAGAATACTGATATACACTTTAGGCACGTAACATACTAGGCCCAGTGCTGTTATGTAGGGCTGTGTGAAATGGCACTGTTCCATTTTGCCTTGAGTTTTGATGGTTCAATGGAACAGCGTTCCGTTTCAAATTACATTACAATTCAAAACAGCTGTTCCATTCTGTCGAAACAGAAAGGCTGTTTTGATGCTAGATTGCGCTAGCGCTGGGGATGGGAAGTCAACCCAGTTAGGCTGAGTTCATTTCCTCAGCACTATGGTCAAAATATTTCAACTTTCAAAAAGTTTCTACTAGCCTCATTTTGTTTCAAGGCTGTATCACAGCCCTTTGTTTCAGTTTGACTTTGCTGTTTTGACCTCAAAATGAGTCAAAACAGTGTCAAAATGAAATGGCTGGCGAAATTTTGTACAATTATACTATTATGAACACTAATTAAAGGAACTATCTTTAACATGGAGACCACTTAAATCACTGCACCATATTCAACTATTGTAAAAGTTACAGGGTTTTATCTATTTCTTGTCTCAGGAAACAATGGAACTAGGTTCTGCTGTCAGAGAAACCAGCATGAAGCTGGTAAGTTCATTAATATCAAGAAGGTTACTCTAGAATGACATTAGTGCATCTAAGAGGAAAATCTGGGCTTGCAGTGTTTACAACTTTGGCCGAAATGATTAATTATTAAGAAACGAGTCTATCAAAGGGAAAATATTTCCTTCAATTAATTCAAATTAACCTTTTGTTTATGGCAGGGAGTGAGCCTTTTCCATTTCATAGTTCAAAGTGAGCCCTGCGGCATCCCAATGTTCCTCCTGGTGATTTAATTAAAAGATAAATGTATGTAAAAATTAAAGAAAAACATACAAAGGAGGAATAAAAGGTGACAGAAACAAAGGAAAGGAAACAAGCATAAACAAATGAAAATGGAAAAGAAAGGACTAAGATAAAGGAGGGTATTAATATGAAAAGTAAGGGGAAAATAAGAGTTAATGGAGAAAAGCAGGCAACAATAAAAGATCAAGGGTAATTGGAAAGTAGGACTGGAGGGGACCTCATGAGGTCATCTAGTCCAGCCCCCTACTCAGGGTAGGATCATCCCTGATTTAGCCATCCCAATCATAACGCATCAGAAACAAATAATATAAAATGCTGTTACATAATAAACACTGAGCCTGATCCAGTATGTCTTATTCAGACACAACTCTCATTGACTCTGTAGTGTCCAGCAATAGAGATGCATTTCTTTGACCTCTGTATGGAAGTTCACCACATTCTATGATTTCAAAGCTGCCAGGCTCAGACAGACCAGATGTAGCTAAACCTTGTGTGCGCTGCCCGTTCAGTAAACACAGTACAGTGTTTGGGGATGTCACCACAGAATCTGGGCTGGAGTTCTTTCAAATTATGTCTGTCATGTAAAAAGCAAATATAATGACAAGCAGAAAAATGTACCTCAGCTCAAGATCTTTATCATTAACGCACATGCCTCAGGTCAGTATCTTTATCATTAACATATATGTTAATATACATTATATTTTATACATGCACATATACACAATTCACTTTTAGTAGGACAACCTGTGAGCATGGCATCAGTCAATTGTTAAACCAACAAATAAGTTGGCCCTCTGTTTCTTTACTAGCTTTTAACCTTGCAAAGAATTTCAAAGAAATCTGCTTGATCATGGGACTTTGAATAAAGGCCCTGGCCCACTATAGGTAGAAGTTCTGGGCTTGCCTACACTAGGAAATTCTCTGTGGGTTCTACCTATGTCAGCCTATGGGTTCATACAGATGGTACACTTAGATGAACCTAACTAGGGATAGGCTGATCTAAATGCCCATCTATGAAGACATTGGGGGAAGGGGAAGAGATATGAACGAAGCCAAAAAATGGTGGGTCCAATCTACATTAGTTCACCTGAGTAGGTGAACTAATTTAGTTCAGGAATGGGTTAACCAGAGGCCATGAATGCCTGCATGGGTTCAGAGTGCTGCCCTGGAGGTAAGAAAGCCCAACCACGTGCTCCAACCCTGAGGCTGTGCTCTTCCTACTCCTCCAAGCTTGACTGGGTTATTTTTAGTCTCCTGAGCCCCCCACTGCCAGATGGACAACCCCTCCCAGTCCTACCAACCTGCCTTGCAGACCAGCACTTCCCCCATCCAACCAACCCCCCCAGATTTGCTAGCCTCCCCCCCATCCTACCCATTCCTCCCCTCACCCCAAGTTACACCAGGTTCCCTGTCCAGCTCCCAGCACGAGCAAATGTCTGTACACAGCACTCCAGGCTATGATCATACAGCTTAAATCAGCTATGTGATCATAGACTTGGTACAGTGAATGTTTTTATGCACCCTAAGTCAAGACAGTCCTTTAGCTGAGATGCAGCATATACAAACCTCAGGACTTGTCCTGCTTGGGTAGCTACACTACTTCCCTGAACAAGATGCTCTAAGCCAACAAAAGGCCACTTTTGTTTGCTGTGTCTACACTAGGGGGTTTCTTGGCATAGCTATGTTAGCTATCTGTGGGGAAAAAAATCACTCCCCAAGCTATGCCAAGAGGATTTTGTACATGAACCTAGCCTAGGGTATTCTACTTCTAACTAGTGTGACCCAGTAAAAGAGTTTTACATCTGGGAAAATTAACTAATGTGTTGGAAACTCACTGGTTAGCACCTTCTTTTGTGCCCCAGGGAAGACAGGCTTTTGGTGGTCCAATTTAAGTATTTTTTTCTGTTTTCCTGTATGGGAGGAAGGACCCTTCAGCATCATATAGGAGTAGCAACCTCTAGTTTTGTAGATATATTAGAGATAATGATAAGCTTGTCTTCTTTTCACTTTCATTTCCTTTTGAATGATCAATTTAGAATTAAATATTGAAAAACCATGTTTACATTTATAAATATATTACTGCATTTCCATAACATTGTACTAATTCTTGATGTTCACTACTATCTACCCTTGTGTAGCAGGGCACTAAGGTGCGTGCTACTTGCAAACAGTAATATGGACTCAGCTTCCAGTCACCAGGGCAGCACAGGTGTGGGTTGTGGAGACAACTAGTTTGGTCAGCTGACCAGAAGGGGGCAGGGCCTGGCCTATATAAACAAGCCAGGCTGAGGCTGGAGGTCAGTTCCCCTCTAGTAGTTGAGGAAGGTGGAGCTCTGTTGGAGCAAGCAGAGCAGGGAAGCCTGATGGTCTGAGCGGTTTCTGCATGAGGGTACTGGGTGGAGGAAACCCGAGTAGGGATATGAAGGAAGGTTAGCCAGTTTGGCTTGGAATTTATGTTGGAACACAGGAGTGTGAGTTTTCTGTTTTGCTGTTATGTAAGAACGGAGGACCGGGTGAGGCTGTAGGGGTTGGAGGAGGCCTCATAGCAGCTCCCCAGTAGTGTGGGGGTTCCTGGCACCAGAGGGGGCACCACATTTTGGGCTGTATCGACCCCGGCCCCAGTGTGGGCTGTATCGGGAGGGTAAAGCCCCAGTGTGGGCACAGATGAGACGCCCCAGTGGGGCGCAAGACCCAGAAAGGGGGTCTGGAGGCCAGGCATGGCTACGGCCACCTGAGCCTCGACTGTGAGGAGCCCAGTGTTGGCGACTGTAAGGAGTCCCAGTGGGGTGCAAGACCCGAGGGGGTCTGGAGGCCAGGCATGGCTACGGCCATCTGAGCCTCAATTGGGAAGAGCCCCAGTGGGGTGTAAGACCCAAGAAAGAGGTCTGGGGGGCCGGCCAGGCATGGCTACGGCCACCTGAGCCTTAATTGCGGGGATCGCGAGGCAAGGCCCCAGTGTGGGCGGGGATCACGAGGCAAGGGCCCAGTGTGGGCGGGGATCGCAAGGCAAGGCCCAGTGCGGGCGAGAACAAGGGAGACAGGCCCCAGTGCGGGCGGCGGCCGTGAGGGAAGCCAGGGAGAGGCTGTGAGGGCCCGGGAGACTGTAGAGCCCATGCATAGCCCCAGAGGTTAGAGTGTACCGTGTCACTGAAGGCAGGGCACGGACTGGGACATCTCAAGGCCCTGTGCCAAAGAGGGTAGAAAGGCAGCCTCCCTTTAACAATATTACCATCAAAGACGTGGCAGGACAGATAGTGAAGGTGCATTTTGAAACCGATTTGGCACGGTCAGGGGGCTCTAGGGGAGTTCACGGCACCCCTAGGTCCCGTCCTGCCATGCCTAGGTATAGGATTCCTTAGTTTCCTCTCTCTCACTGATCATCCTGCTTTAGAAAATCTTTTCAATACTCCATTAAAAATGAAAAATATTGTAATAATATTCATAGAATGCTAGTGACAGTTCATAGATTCATAGATTTTAAAGGAAAAAAGGACCACAAGGAGCATCTAATTTGACTGACTACATAACAGTTGGAAGGTTTTTAGTCTAGCTGAACTAGAATATCTCCATAGAAAGACATCTAGTCTTGATTTAAAGATTCCTATTGATGTTTAAGTTCACATTGATAGCAATATCTAACACTTAACTTTAAAATGCAGTGCTGCATGTAGCATTAACAATGCTATAGTAGCTTAATCTCATCTATATCTCCACTTGCTTTTACAGTAATGCTGCTTAACATCCAATATCACATCTGATGAAAAACTGCCTAGATCAAATGCACAATTCTGAGCTCTACTACAATGATTTCTGCTGTAGTTAGCAATGCACTGTAGGATAAAAGTTTGGGTCCACATGTGTAAAATATTCTGCACAGTTTAGGTACAAGGCTTTGATTCTTGCCCATTCCAGGGTAGTGACATTTTAGAGGTGCCAAAGCTTGCTAAAAGAGTGAATAGATATGGCAAGCAACATAACATGTTCATTCTCACTTCATGCATCTACATGAGATGCTATGTCACCAGTAAGTACTAAAGCAAGTACTAAATGACTATGCAGTACCAACTACGCAGTCAGGGACATGTGTAGATGTGTCCATTGTGGCAACCACTCTATCTTCCCATTTGTGCCCATCAGCAGCTAAGACATACACTGAAAACAAACAGGAGAAACTGTCAGTTTGCAATCATTTGTTCTACCTGCCTAGTGCCCAAATCAAAAATGTACCCATGTAAAGACATTTTCCTGTCAACTTACAGCTTTTTTTTTGCCTCAGCCAACTACCATTTCCTCAAAGAATCCTGACACTGCTGGTGAAAGTTCTAAAAATATTCTCTAAAGAGATACCTTCAAAAGTGTCCATCATTTCATGTGGCGCACTCTTATTGACACTACAAGTAAAACACTTGCAGAACGAAGTCATTGGGAAATTTTGTCATGGACTTCAATGGGAGCAGATAGCTTTCACCCCAGTTATGTTTGTGGGGAAAGAGAATGAATAGAAAGAAAAAGCTCTTTCCTGCTTCTCTAATGTTAAAAAAAATCAACTGGACAAAAGAACTGGCTATCTGAATGTGAGTCTACCAATGAGTTCCACTGGTTAATGAGTTTAAGAGGTGGGACATTTATGGCTTTAACCAACATCCATTTAGTAAAACAGGAATCAGATCAGACACTTAAGTAGCTTCTTTAAAGGAAGTCATATCATGATCATTTTCCCCCGTGAGGAAATGATCCTATAAAAACATAAGATAATATATGTAGAGGACAAATCGAACTATTCCACTCTGCCTGCCTTTTCTAAAATTTATTCTGCCATTGAGATGTTCATATATTTCATTAACGTTAAACTGAGTTAAACATAAACAGAGACATGAAGCTATGCCCTGGAGAAATGTAGCATATGCAAAAAATGCTCTACATCTGAAACTAGGGAACAAAAAACAAAACAATAACCAAAAAACCCAACCAACAAGATCAAGGAAAGTAAAAATTAAGGCTAATACTATCATGACTGCTGAACATATTCCCTGACTGAACTGCTGAAAAAAAGGACCGAGGAGGTATTTGAAAATAGGAGAACTGAATGAAAGATCCATGCTAATTAGACAGCTTAAAAGCTTGCTGGTTGTGCTATGAATTCCACATACTGGAAAGTATACTGGGTCAGGCTGACGAGGGCAACAGTGAGTCTTCAAGTCTGGGGTTACAGCCAAGAAAAATTGGATAAGTAAATAAAGAAAAAAGTACAGCACATGGCTGCGACAAGTGCTTGTGGCTTAAACCCTGACCTTTCCCTTCTGTAGAAAGCATGATTACAAATAATAAACTCACAAAGATGTATCCAGAGCTCTATGCTGAACATATGACAAATTGCCAGGGCTACTTATGTTGTTGATTTATGGGGTTACAAGTGCAGGTAAGAGGGAGGGAGAAAGTGAGTAAGAGAGCACATACACAATAGCATGTGTGTAGATGTGTGAGAGGGGATACACTAATCATTTTCTGCAGCTGATATAATTTTGAGAAGGATAATATTGTAGATGCATAACTTCTTAGTGGCATGACAGCAATATTTTATTTTAAGTGGAATGAACTTTAACATTAGTTGGCAGAACAAATGAATGAGTACACTAACAACAAAACCAGCAGCTAAAGGTTAATTAAAGTTTCCTCATACTCATATAGGTCATTAGTGAAAGTGGCCTTTAATTATTCCCTTACCACTTTATTACAGTCCCTTCTTGAGTCAAAAAACTGACTTATAATGAGGATGTCCAAGTTTTCATTAATGTAATAGAGGTGTCTTTAGGGCACCAAAGAAGGGTTCAGTCATGAAATAACTGAATCACAATTACTCAAAGGGGCAAAAGTCTAATTTGTTTTTCTTTCTTTAAGAATTTATATCATGTTAAAACATGACTAAGAGTGATTGAATGCATAAGTATATGCATGCAGTGTATGACACAAGCTCTGTGTTTTCAACCTTTAGCTTAACCTTTGTGAACCATATAGTTAAGGTGCAATGTCTCCATCTAGTGTTCACGTGAATGAATGCCTATGCAGGTCCTATCTTAAGAATCTAAGACTAACTGACAATAGAAAGGAAATTATACTTTTATTAAGAAAAAGGGCAGAATTAAAAGACCCATGCAGAAAGGAACCAGGGATAGAAAGAAAAGACATAGAAGTCAAGTCCTTAACAAGTAAGCAAAAGAATAATGCTCCACAATTTATCCAACTTTCACTCTCATGTAACTACAGGCCCACAAACTGGGCATAAGTGCAACTGCAGCTGGTCAATGGGTTGCACCTCACTACCAGCGTATGATGTTCCCCCTTTGTGGGACAGAAAGGTTATTGCTTAGGATGAAGCAAAGCACTGTAGGTCTCAAACCTTTGTAGCTTCATTTATATAGGGTAGTCCTACAAGGCAAGGGTGGCAATTGGACTTGATATACATACAGGAATCTTGGGACTCTTCTTGAGACTCTGCTTTGAGGTGCTTCATCTCCTCAAGCTCTCCTCTCTAGAATTTTATGTTCATCCACACTCAGTGTACATGTCTAGATGGCTCTAGACCTATGCAGTCTATCCTGGACAAGCAGTTCATCTGCCATGTACTAGTCAGGTCTAGTCACTCTTCATTCTCCTGTCTAGCCCAGCAGAAAAAGGCTGTCTACATCTTCAAACCTCAACCTATATATCTCTTTGTAGTTTGGAAAATCCATCAGCTTGGTAGCTTGAGTCTCTACTCAGGGATGTTGGGCAGATATTTTATTTTGCATCACTCAGCCTAGTTGTTGCTACTGGGTGAGCTGCTTCTTGTAGAAATGTCCCAATATTGATGAGGTGTTTATACATGAGATGCACGCACATAAGAACTCTTCAGAGCTTGTAGCCATTGGTCTGTGTAGGCAAAACTAGGAACTCCTGAAGATGGTACCAATGCTATAAATTCCATTAAGACAAATAATCTTCCTAAATTACTCATATTTGTCTCAAAGCCCTTTTGAAGAACCTGTTTCTAAGCTGCTTTGACAAGGAGCTGGCAGCTGGTAGATAATAAAAGCGGAAGCAGGTTTTTTGCTGAAACAATATTTTCCATCCCCACCTTAAGAGCAGCACAAATATGCTATAAGTTAAAAGCAAGAAAAAAAGGGCTAGGGAACTGCAGTACCCAGTTCTTGCATATAATATGTTAAAAGATCCATGTGTTGAAGCACGCAGGACACAGCATGGACACTGAAGCACTCTTCCTCTACTTTATCCCCACTTTATTCCTCTACTTTTTCTTTGTCCTAATCCTGTGAAAGAAACCGTGCATCACCCCCTTCCACCTTTGTGCATTCCCATTTCAGAAGGATGTTTGAAAGAAAGGTAGAAATATAGATAGGACTTATTTCTAAAATTGGGAGCTTTAAACAGAGGCCAAGAGAAAGTTAATGTTTAGTGTCTGAAACCAAAAAAGAGAAAGGTTCAACCTGACCTAAAATGCTTTTTTGTTTGCTTGTTTTCTCTCTAAGTCAGTGATATTTTTTCCCCATTTTGGGCAAAAATATATTTTGATTCTATGGTGGGCACCTTTAAGGGACGCACAGGAATGGAAATGAAAGGTTAGGCTTAGGTACCATCTGCCAGACAGTAGAGGGAAGAGTGTGAGACTGGATCTCTATAGCCAGCTGGTTAGGGCATTAATGGAAAAGGTGGGAGACCTGGATTGCAGTCCCTGCCCCTTTGAACATTTGTGTGTTTTATACAAAATGGAATGACTTCAACAGGAGAGACAGAGGCATACCCCACCCCACACTATCCTATTCAATTATGCTCAAAGTGACCTTCTACACTAGTGGTCCTCAACCTTTTCAGGGTCAGAGTACCTCATAACCACCTTCAAATGTGGAGGCACCCCAGCAAAGAATAACTGTTGGTGCTTCCTCAGCTTACCTGACTACATCTCAGTCAGTTTCTGCTGCTGGGAAGGGCTGTGAAACTGTGATGAAACTGTCCCATGCTGTGTAGCCAGCCTGGGGAGGCCTGTGTCATGTGTGCATTCTCCTCTTCCATGTGGGCTCTGATCAGCCTAAAGCAGGCAGGAGCTGACTTGTGTTGTGCAGCTCTTTCTGACTTGGTAACCCCCAACACTCCTCCCAGAAACAAAAGCATACAGGAAGTTCAACTGTGCCTGGTCATGGGAAGTGTGTGGAGAAGGATGTGGGGGGTGGACCAGAAAGACCTGCATGGCAAGAGATAGCTTTGTTGCCTGCTTTAGGCTGATCAAAGAGCCCTAATGCAAGGCGGGTAGGCAGGGCAATTTTACCTGGCAATTTCCATTGCGGGAAGGGCTCTGAGGGGCCCTTTGGCATCCCACACTGCCACAGCATCCTGTTTGAGAACCACTCTTCTGAATAATACATAGAATAAGATCAGATCTTCTCCAAAAAGAAGAGAACTGAACCTGGATATTCCACACCCTAGGCCAGCACTCTAACCCCTACACAATGGAGAAAAACAAGACCCCACACCATCAGCCCCCATGCTGTTGTTGTGAATCTAACTTTGATTTTTTTTTAACCAAAACTGCAGTTTCCCATGAATAAATGTTTCCCACAAGCCCTACCACTAAAACATTTCCCAAGTCTAATTAAAAAACTACTATTGCAACTATATGTAGCAAATTGGAGAAGAACAAAAATCTATGGGAATTTATGGAGAGCCAGAATATTGATTGATGATGATGACACCAACAGCAATGGAAGTATTGAAGAATACAAAATTGTGAATGGCCCTTTTAGATGCATGTACAAAGGTACAGTTCCTAAGTGGAAGAGTTTGCAGTGTGAGAGCTGATGCAATATAGCTACTTAATACTCACAGAATCAAACAAAAAGGCACTTAATGAACACAGTACAATATATTGTGCCCATTTTCTATACCACCAAGTGTTCCATAATTTATGTAAGCACACACTAAAATGCTATTCTTATGTGAGCCGTAATAGTATATAGACAGGATAGACTGAATTTCCCCCCACAGTTTTCTATTAGCATCTTCATTGTTATTGCTTTTCAAAAATCTTCTCTATTCATACTAATTTCAGTTTATCACCCTTAGCCATCCAGCCCTCTGAACAGCAACCCACAGCATCATTTCTAGAATTTTTTATCCTCCTCCTTCCTGTGAATCACAAATAAGCAGTTCACCACGGCAGCAGCTGGCATCTGAGTTTACTGGCAAGAATCCAGGGCTGAAACAGGGTTACAGAGAGCAGCATCTATTGTCATTCTCTGCCCTTTTTAGGGTTTTGACACCATCCTGGGGGTGCCCACTGTATGTAGTTGCTCATGTGAGGATGAGCTGGAGACTAGGCTTATGGTCATGTTGCAGGTTACTTTTAAGCTGTCATAAAGGCACTTAAAATGGGAACATTTACTCATTAAAGGTTATTAACCTGTAATAAGTACCTTTTAAACATTTTAAAGATAAGCCACTCAGAATGAGGTTTATTTTTTAAATATTTTACCCATGTGATTCCAGGGTATTGTTTGAATAGTAAGGGGAGGTAAAACAATTTACTTCCATTCCTCTGGCATCCCAGGTTACACAGCTCCCAGCTTCCCTACCTGTTTGCACTATCCAAAACTTTAATGGTCCCCCCAACTCCCACCACCCTCTTCCACACTGAGAGCAGCTATTCTGAGTGGCTTAACTGCAGGGAGACCATGGAGCTGGGGGAAGCTACATGGTCTCATGGCCTGGAGGCTCTATGCTCAGCACGGAGCTGCTGGGGCTCAATTCAGTGGAAATCGTGCAGCTGGGGGAAGCTTGGTTCCCCTGACTGACTCCCTCAGGCAACATGGTGGCTCAGCCTCATGCAGCAAAGGGATGCTGCATCAATTTCAGCAATTCCAGAAAGCTCAGGGAAGCATGTTTCCCAGGACTCTGGCCTCACTGAGCCATGGCAGTTCTGTGCCAAAAGTGGAGGGACCAGAGGTTGAACCCTGGTAGCATAGCTGTCAGCATGGAGCCACAGCTTGGTGAAAGCAGAGAGCCTGGGAAATGCTTTCCTGAGCTCTCTGGTCTTGCCAAAATGGAAGCAGATGCTCTGCACTGAAAGTGGAGCCACTAGGGGTTAACTTAATTTTATAAACGTGATTCACAAGATAATCCCAGAGATTTCAGCTAAGAATCCATAGTGTTAAAAGCCTTTTGCCCTGTCTGGCTCTTTCTGAGTTCTTTGCAACAGAAAAATTGCTCTAGTATTTTCCTATAGTATTAAAAAATGAGTGAAAACAAAGAGTGGGCATTTATCAAGGGGTGTTTCAAGTCTATCATGGGGTACCCTGAGTCTATTGAGAAGTGTCTCAAGTAGCACCTTGTCAAGGGTATTTAGGGGCCTTCAGTTCACTGGAGCTAGGTAGAGACATAGAGCTAATGGAAGGGCATGGCCAGGTACTACCCAGATAGACAGCAAGCACCTACCAAAGCCATTCTTAGCACTTTTGTGGGACTTGTCAGCTGTGTATTTCAAAGTTTTTTGCAAATGAAACTCAAAATCATCTCTCACATTGGGAAATGGGCAGAGAAGCTTCCCAAAACTATATGGCCAACTAGCACCAGAACTAGGGTGAGAACTCAGCTCTCCTGACTGACAGATCAGAAAATGAACTAGAAAACATTGTTTCTTCCCTGTTACCACACCACATGAACACTATCAAGGATAGGATGATGGTATGGAGACTTCTTCCATTTCCTCCAGGCCACAGCTGAGACATGTGGGTAGAGGTTTGCCCTATTTATGCCTAGCTTTAACTACTATATGGATAAACTAGAGTTTCTTTAACCAGCACTAAATCAACCAGAGAAAAAGCATTCTTCTTGCTGAGTCATTCTGCTCCCTTCACCTCCCTCTTGTTTGCCCCTGAGCTATATACCCGCAACCCCATCCCCCTCCTACCCCAATTCCCACCCCAGAGGAGCAATAGAGTCCAGGCTGTTGTTCACATCTCTGCTCACCATCCCTCTACTGGCCAATCAGTGTTGTACAGGTCTGAGATGACATTTAGGGCTGTGTGAAACACCACTGTTTTGTTTTGATGTCCATTTCACCATTTTGAAGGGACAGTGTTTTGTTTCGTTGTTTCATTTCATGTCAAAGCACTGTCCCGTGTCATTTTGCTGAAACTCTTTCACTGTTTCAATATGTTCCGCCCATAGGCTATAATGAGGAATCATGAAAATGCCTAAAACATTGTCATTTCTTGCCTGATTTGAATAAAAATTGCAGGATTGGTAGCCCCTTCTGAGGGCATTCGGCTTGCCAAGTTTCAAGGAGATACGTACAGAGGCTTCTGGGAAACTGCACCTCCGATTCTTGAAAACACAACTCCTGACTCTTGCCAGCAGCAGCAGCCTCCTCTTATCCAGCGCGCAGATCCAGGGGCCTGCACCCCAGGGAGGAGTCCAGCAGAGCCCAGCAGTCCTCCTAGGGGTGTAAGCCCCCGGATCTGTGCCCTGAATGAGAGGAGGCTGCCCTGTTGCCTAGAACTGGTGCTGGGCACGGGCTGCACCCAGCACCGGAGAAAATTTCTGCCACCACCTGTTCCAGGCAGCAGCAGCAGCCTCCCCTCATCCAGCACATAGATCCAGGGGCTCACACCCCCAGTAGGGCTGTCGGTACTGGACACAGGTTGTGCCCAGCACCAGAGAAAATTGCTGCTGCTGCCTGGGACAGGCAGCAGCAGCAGCTTCCCTTCATCAGATCTGGGGGGCCATACCCCCGGAATGGGGGTGTGCCAGGCTGTGCTGGACTCCTCCTGGGGGTGCAAGCCTCTGACCCTGTGTGCTGGATGAGGGGAGGCTGCCACTGCTGCCTGCGAGAGGCAGCAGCAGCAATTTTCTCTCATGCTAGGCATGCCCTATGCCCAGTGCCGGTCCTAGATGGCAGAGGCAGCCCCCTCTCATCTGGGGTGTGGATCCAGGAGCTCGTACCCCCAGAAGGGCTGCTGGCCTGTTCCAGACTCCTCCCAGGGGTGCAAGCCCCTGTACCTGCATGCCAGATGAGAGGAGGCTGCTGCTGCCACCTGGGACCAGCACTGAAGCCCAGTACACCTGGCTTCAAAATTTTGAAACATTTTGAGTGCCTTCGTTGTATTTTGAAGCCTTTTGTTACATTTCGATTTTGCTGTTTTGAGCTTGAAACACATCAAAACAGTTTCAAAACAAAACACCCGATGAAGTTTTGCACAGCCCTAATGACATTATGCATTAACCCATGACTACTCTGAAACTATTCTAACTTTATGACAGCATAACATTCCACGGATTTAAAACATTATAAAGATAACCTGTAACAGCACCCTTAGTATCCCCCTACTACTCTTCTTGCTTTCTTCTTCCTTTCTATGTGGAGCAATTGTTGTTGTTATGTGGCTGCTATGACCAAGACATGCCTTGGAAGTGCAAGGAAAGGGAAACTTGAGTTAGACAGGTCAAAAAATTTCCATAAAACCTACTGAAAACTGAATTGTAGACATCTACATCTACATGTGCCTTTTACATGCTTTTCTGTGTATTTATATACAATATGACATTTTTTGCAATATATTATATATGTGTGTGTGCGTGTGTAGGCAATACCCCCACACACTGGGGTTGTGTATGGCAAAGTGTGTGCTTTTGATTGTATACTGTGTTTTGTGTGTGTGTGTGTGTGTGTGTGTGTGTGTGTGTGTTTATGTGGGCAAGATGGCCCCTGTTGTTCTGACCATTTGCTCTGCACATGGAAAGCTGGGACCTTGTATTTGGGGAAGATATGTAAAACCTCTAGCCTTATTGGCTATGGGGAGCAAAAGCTTTTTAGGCAGACTGGTTAAGAGAAAGAATGGAGTGTGGTATTCCCTGCTGGACAAGGCCATGGTGATGTCATGCAGAGGGATATAAGGTGATCTCGGCTGGTTTTGGGGAGAAGAAGAGAGTGATGCTCAGGGTTGCTGAAGAATGAAATCTCCTCCAGAGGAGAAGGAATTTGCAGATAGTGAAAGGAGAAACTCAGGTGGAGAAGGGAGAGAGGGAGAATTGTCCCGTGTCTTGGAACTCTCTCCTCCTTTTTTTTAACCCCTTTTCTGAAGTTTTAAGGGATTAATACTAGGGAGGAGGGTATTGGTTCCTTGGGTTGGCTGGCTAGGAATTAGGCCTGGCAGTTTTAAACATGTTTGAAACCTAGGAGTTTCTAATCCTACCAGCACTGGGCCAGGGTTGAGATTTGCAGCTTTCTGCTTTTAGTGGACCTGCATGATCCAAACCACCTGCAGTCCAGGCCTAGAGGGTAGGCCTGGCTTTTCCCTTCTGTTTCTTTTGCTAGTCCTTTGCTCCAGTTAAGCTGTGTGGCTGGGCCAGCTGTAGCCAGTAATCAACCTCCCTTTTGAGTTTGTCCTGCAATTTTCATTTCAGCAGGCTTTATAATCCATCCCAAAAGATCTGGGGTGTGTGCATGCTGGCTGGAACTCTAGTGTCCGCTTCCCCTTCTCCAGCCTCTCCATGAGATCAAAGATAGGCATTTTACTCCTTCTCAAGGAGCAACGGAGCCCCTTGCAATACAGAAGAACTCATGGTCTGGAGCAGCTGCCCGCAGCACAGTGTACCCAAGGAGCAGCTCATAGGACTCTCCAGTGTGAGCCCCCCTCTCTAGCCCATTGCTGAAGGGCAGATATAGGGGTACAGGCCCCTGAAACTACCCATTGAGGAACCCCAAGTCCCACACTGCTTGGGTATGGGTGAAGTGTCCCTCAAGAGGTTGCCACCTATAGACTTCACTTTGTAGTTAATAGTGTTTTAAAATTATATTTAGTGTTTTCTTTTGGTTTTTTGTTTTTATTCTCTAATAAATTTGGTTTGTTGTGTTTACACTGCTTGCAAGGAGGGGTTTTGTTTATATGGGACACCAAAGCAAATGTAGTGTTCCCTGATTTCTGGGCGGGGGCTTGAGCTACTCATATAATTTATGGGGTACCCCAAAATGTGAACTCGGCCCTTCTTGCTGCCAACCAGTGCCTGGCAGAAGGGGTATATATATACACATATACATATACATACACACACACACACACACATAGGGCATTTTATATACATGCTCTAGGAGGGGGGGAGGGGGGCATTTTAATTAGAGGGGCTCCGAGAGCTATTTTAATCAAAGTACCCAGAGTGTTATGTGTATCAGCATCCCTGCACTGAAACAAGCTTTAGTTAAAGTGCCCCACTGCCATTTTTCAGTGTAGGGACTCTGATACATGTGAGGCTGTGGTCTGCTGGAGTGTGGTAATTACCATATTTCAGCAAACTCAGTTAACTGAGTCTGCTTCAGTGTGCTGTAATTACAGTACATTAGAGCAGCCTTGCATTTGTATAGGTGCCCATATATATTTCACACACACATGTGCGTGCACACACATAGACACATGCACTATTCCATTTTTCATGGAAAAATCATGTTTTTTTTTTTCACTGAATAACCAAAGCCCCAGCTATAATGTTATGGAAAATAAACAAAAAGAAGTAGAAGTTCAAAAAAAGCTTTATGGGCTTTATTGACAAAAAACAATGTGATTATATTCTAAACATTGCCGCAGTGGTGTACAACATAGGAGTGGTGAACTGACACAATCTGTGGACCATAAGGAAACCACCAGGTGGTGCTTTGGAACTGTCCAAGGTTAAGGACAGACATTCAAAAAGCCTGAACCTGAATTGATTCAATCCCTGGGGAGTGCTGAGCTAAGGGGGGCAAGGCCAGGCCCTGGCAGGACACTCCAATTAGGGAGGTTCTCCTCCCCTCCCCACCAATCAGCCCAGCAGGAAATTTATAACAGTGTTTATCATGGCTAACTCAGTGTTTATCACCCCATTAAGAAAACAACAGAGGGGCATTACCAGCTACCTGTTGATTCTGCCTTTGTCCCGTCTGCCACAACACGGACCATAGCCAGCATGTGGTTTGATAGTTAATGCTGTGTGTCTGTGTAAGGCAGAGAAGATAGGGCAAGCCCTACTTGGAGGTGTGTGGGGAGGGGGAACCAGAAGCCTGGCAGATGCCTGCAGTCTCTGTTGGAGCTGCAGCCAGGGAGCAGAGAGGAGGGGCCAGCCCTGTTGTGGAGCAGAGAGCCCATCCCATCCCAGAGAGCACGATAGGATGCTGGGGGAGTCTGATTTAACTTAAATTAGCCAAGGGTCTGAGACAGACATTGCATAAACCAGTTTGACCCAAATTGGTTAAGTTTGATACTGCATTAAACCACGTATATCTCAAACCAATTTCAGCCATTTTCAAACTGGTTTATGTGCACTTAACATCTGTTCTGTTACAGGTTTAAACCAGTTTCTGATCACTTAAACAGGTTTATGTGTAATGTCTATCCCTAGTGCAAGGGTCTGGGCTGTAGAACTGAGAGAACCAGATGGCCCAGTGCTTTTCAACATCTTTATCAATTATTTGGATGGAGGAGTGAAAAGCTTGCTGGCCAAGTTTGTGAATGACACCAAGTTATGGGGCAGTGTGGCCATGCCAGAAGATAGGTTGCTGATACAGGTTGACCTGGACAGGGTAGAGAGTTAGGTAGACTGGAAACAGATAAAGTTTAACACTTCCAAGTGTAAGGTGCTCCCTCTGGGGGCAAATAACCCTCAACATGCATACAGTCTCAGAGGTGACAGCCTGACCTGCACCACAGATGACAGGGACCTAGGGGTAATAGTTTCATAGTTTATAGGGTCGGAAGGGACCTGAGCAGATCATCAAGTCTGACCCCCGCCATGGCAGGAAAGAGTACTGGTGTCAAACGACCCCAGCAAGGTGTTTGTCTAGCCTTGTCTTAAAGACCCCCAAGGTAGGAGGCAGCACCACTTCGCTTGGAAGTTGGTTCCAGATCCTAGCTGCCCTGACAGTGAAGTAGTGCCTCCTGATTGCCCACAGCATGAATGTGAGCCATCAGTGCAATGCGGTAGCCAGCAGGACAAACACCATGCTGCATGAATCAACCAATGCATCTTGTATAAAGCTAAGGAAGTGATACTTCTTCTGTACTCAGCACTGGTGAGGCCGCAGTTGGAGTACTGCGTCCAGTTATGTGTGCCGCACTTCAATAAGGACGTGGAAAAACTTGAGAGGATCCAGAGAAGACCCACCCATATGATCAGAGACTTGCAAGGCAAGCCATAAGAGCATAGGCTGAGGGACCTGGGACTCTTTAGCCTAAAGAAGAGAAGGTTGAGAGGGGCTTGATAGCCACTTATCGCTATATCAGAGGAGTGCATCAGGAGCTTGGTGAACAACTGTTTACGAGGGCACCCCTGGGGAATACCAGAACCAATGGATATAAACTCTGGAAGGCCACTTCAGCCTTAATACCTGGAAAAACTCCTTCTGGGTGTCCAGACTGTGGAATAAACTCCCTCCAGAGGCGGTGCAGTCATCTATCATGGAGGTCTTCAAGAGGAGACTGGACACTCACCCTGCTAGGGTCACTTGACCCCAGTTGTTTTCCTGCCTACAGTGGGGAGCTGGGCCCAATGATTTGCAAGGTCCCTTCCAGCCCCTAACAGTCTATGAACCTATGAAACCAGAATTCTGGAATTAGTATTCCTAGCACATCTAGGAGTCTTGGAGGAGAGGATCACCCTAAAGTTGCCCAGATAATGGACAAGTTGCCCAGATAATGGAAAGAAATGCTAAACTTCGTGACCAAAGCCACAAAACCTGAAATATAATGGGAAGGTGAAGATTTTTGGCACCATTAACCTCTAGTGGTAGCCCAGTTCTTATACAGGCTGGTTTCTTAAATTTACAGGAACTCAAGAGACCACAGGCCCAGTACATCCACCCTCCCAAGGGTAGCACCAGAACCCCAAGAAGGTCAGATGCTGTTGATCACCTTCACTCCTATACAGACAAAGGAGTAGTCTCTTATTACTCCTCTTTGAGGAACCTTGCAAGGAAGGCTGGAGGAATGAAGGGCCTGAAGAAGGTGTGAGTGCCCCACAGCAAAGAGGGCTGAGGATGGGGAAAGATACACAAAGGTCTACTTAATGTTGGGTTTAAAAAAACCCAACAAAACCTATTGGGTTTAATAGTTAAAGTGCAACTGAAATTTATACACAAGATATGTGAGGATACTGTTATATTTTGTTCTTGTCTATAAAGACAAAGCAGTGTTTAAACTAGACTGCCTTTCTTCCAGTGATTTATTCTATTTAACTGAATTTGAAAACAAATATGGCTGCCCATACATAATGCTTGTTTGTGCATTCTACCAAGTCGTATGTACACATTACTGAAATGCAAACATACATTATCAATGTAAGCCTAAGTGTGCCACATTTTTACCCATCTCTCACATTCATGTAATGGAAATGGTACTATTATTTGAAATTAAACAGAAGTCTAAGATGGGGCCTGTTGTGATTATTAATGGAGTATGACTTGATAGATTTTTATAATTTTGATAAGGCCCAGTGCACGGAGAATTTTAATAATCTCCCTTATTTTCCCTTAAAGAAATAAACTTGTACTGACATGCCACAGCAGTTCATGAGACTGAATGCAGTTTGGTTTGCTGGTTAGGCTTATCCAAACCGTCATTGGTGATAAATCTTCTCAGAAGAAACATCATCATTCTCCATTAGGGATACTATAAGTGATTTAACCTTGTAGGGGACTGCTTATAAATATCATGTGAAAATCCTTGCTTCAAGACTCTACAAACATTTCAGTGTGATTTCCCTATCTTCAAAACAGGGAAAGATGAACAAAAAACCCCCAGCAAAACAAAACAATATATCCAACCCAGAAAGAAAGCAATTTTTTTCCTGTTACACTGTGTATGGCCTGATAGAGACCACTATATTTGGGTCCCAAACAGGGATATGTGCATTTTAGCTCTCCTTGATCTAAATAGGCTGCCATAAACTTTCTTAACTCATATCCCCTAAAAAAGATAATATATCCTCATAACCCATAATTGCTACATTTCTAGGAACAATACTGACCTTAGACCTGTGGTTCACAACCTTTTTTTGGACTCAAGGCATCCCTCACTAGACTTAAAGCACTCCTCCATAGCTTTTGTGAACTGAATGGCATCAAATGTCAAAAAGTAATTTATATATTGCAGTGCATATCTACTTACACAGGGGCTGGACATTAGGCATGGCAGGGACAAGCCTGAGCCTGATTTATCAGATTAGCTTATCTGCTTATCTGTTCACATCTCATGGCATCCTTCAAAGGATCTTGCAACACCCCAGTGTGCCCCAACTCCCTAGTTGAGAATCACTGCCCTAGACTATCAGGGATTTAATTAAGCACACTTTTTCTCAGAACACTAGCCTGGTGGGCACTCTGGGTGCGTATAGATGTGCTCATTCATGTTCTAATTAGAATGGTCTAGCGTCACCTCAGAGTTATGTGTATTAACCCCCCACCACCACCATTTCAAGATGGCTACAAGAGTACTTTTAACTAAAGCTCATCAAATGAGCTTTAGTTAAAGAACTGCCATGGTTTGAAATGCAGTGGGGCTTAATATACATGACAGTGAGCTGTTTTAATTAGAGTGGCTGTCCAGAAAAAGCTGTAATTAAAATGCCCCCCACTCCAACCATGTGTATTTTAGGCAGCCTCTAGGTTTACAATTACCTCCTCAGACACATGTAATAGTGAAAGCAAACAGACACAAAGACTTTGCAAAATTATAATGGTCTTAACTGATCTACATGCAACATATTAAACTAGGCTTGTTGGGGGAAGGGGAAGATGAGGGCGTCTTGGACCACTAAACCAAGCTGCACTCACAAGTACAGCCCAGCCCAGACCAACAAGCAGAACAAATACCCAGGTAAGCAACAGGGGCCAGGGCAATGCTGAGATTGGGGGGCCAGTGCATATATCTCCAGGAGGCCTCAAATGCCTCTACACAAATGCTCATAGTATGTGTCCCAGAATGCAAAGGTACTTACCGGCAACTCCCGAGCCAGGGAATGGAGGACGGGAGGCGAAACCCGCTTGGGTTGTCAGCCGCTTGTTTATTCAGCTGCAGTCGGCTGGTGACGCAAGCGTGGAGTGCCAGCCAGCACGGATAAAAATGGTGGCAGACGCTGTGGGAGCAGGGAAGAAGAGGGAGACACTGCACCCAACGTCCTTGCCCCTCAGACAGGCAGGAGCATCAGGGCACGAGGGAAGAAACACCCAGGATGGGTGTGAGATGAGACAGGGATGCCGCTGGAGTAACGTTCCAGCGTGACTGCCAGGAAGACCCGGGATCGCCCCTGTGTTACCACAGAGGATATCCCAGATGAAGGCAGCCAGAGGAGGAGAGACTATGGGGAAGCCCAGAGAGACGGTCTCTGGAGGATATGCTACCGCTGGACTGTGAGGTGCCGGGGAATGGGCAAAGATTGAGTGCTTAGGCACGAAGCAGTCAGGGCTTCAGTACGGCATGGGGGGGGGAAATTAAAGGGGCAGTACACCCAGTTTGTGTTGAGCATTTTGGGTATTTCGCGTTAAGTTTGTCTTTTCCCCAAGTTCTAGGGGAGACCGGAGGGCATTAGCCCCATAGTAGGCATAGTTTCGGTTACAGGGAGGGAAGCTGGGACTCCATTCGAGTAACAATCCAAGAGTGAGACAACTAACAGCTTGGCAACACCGTAAGGAGGCGTGAGGCCACGGTGTAGGGCTGGTGGAGCCCTGAGAGTGACCGCCGGGGAAACCCTGGGCCACAGGCATGCATGACGACTGACCCCAAACACTGATAACACCAAGTCGTGGCAGGTAGGAACGGGGCCAAGGAGTCTGGCAGAGAACATCCGCTCGGCCGAAGGCGGGAATGCCGGCAAGGTACAACACCAATCACCCGGGGAAGAGCGGCCCGAGAACAGCTAGTCGCGTCCTGGCAGCAACAGGATGGGAAACAAACTAGAGGAACTTACCCTCCTGCTAGCTGACACCAATCAAGACATAGTGGGGCTCACAGAAACGTGGTGGGACCCAACGCATGACTGGGTAGTGAATATCGAGGCTGTACAGGAGGGACAGGACAGGGAGGAAAGGTGGGGGTGTGGTGCTCTATATTAAGAAGGAATACACATCCTCATCAAGTAGCACTAAAGTGCTCTGGGTTAGAATACAGGGCAGTTGAGGGGGAAGGGACTTAACGGTGGGGGTCTACTACAGACCATCCAACCAAGGGGAAGAGCTAGACTGGGAATTCTTAAGTCAGCTCACAGAGGTAGTAAGTCAAAAGATGTGGTCATCGTGGTGACCTGAACTTTCCAGACATCTGCTGGGAAGAGCAGTCAGCCAGGTCTGACCACTCACGTAGGTTACTAGCCAAAATGCAGGACCTCCATCTAACCTAGGAGGTGCACAGCCCCACCAGGGGAGATGCCCTGTTGGACCTGGTGCTGGCCATGGGTGATGACCTGGTGAGGGGGCTGTGGGTGCTTGACCACCTGAGCAACAGTGATCATCGCCTGCTGGAATTCACCATCCAGAGCAAGGTGGCAAAGGCCTGCAACAAGGCAGCAGCCCTAGATTTCAGGAGGGCAGACTTCAATGAGCTAAGGAGAATAGTCGGGGAAGCGCTGAGGTCCTGGAGGGGAGGAGAGTCAGGTGTCCAAGAAGAGTGGTTGCTCCTTAAGGAGACAATCCTCCAAAACCAAAGGGAGGTAATCCCAATACAGATCAAAGGGGGCAGGAGGGTGCAAAAGCACCCATGGCTCACCAAAAGCATCTGGGAATGTCTCCTAGCTAAAAGGGAGGCACACACCCAATGGAAGGGACGGGCCATCACCAGGGAGGACTATACTGCAGTTGCTCAGGGATGCAGGGGGGCAGTTAGGAAGGCAAAGGCAGAGATGGAACTGGGACTAGCTACCCGGATGAAGGACAACAAGAAATCCTTTTTTAAATACATAGTGGGCAAAAAGAAGGTACTGGGTAATGTGGGGCCCCTGCAAGACACAGTAGGAAATTTGGTCATCACACCAGACAACAAGGCTAACCTATTTAACAACTTCTTTGCCTCCATTTCCCTGAGCAGGAACTGGATCAGCCCCCACACTGGGACCTCCTCAGGCCCCAGGGGAGGTGCACCTAGGCCAAGGGTCAGTGAGGATCTAGTCAGGAAACTTCTGGAGAGACTGGATGTATTTAAATCAGCTGGTCTGGATGAACTCCACCCCAGAGTGCTGCAGGTATTAGCTGAGGTCATTGTGGGACCCCTGGCACGGCTTTATGAGCACTCGTGGTGCTCTGGCAAGGTGCCAGAGGACTGGAAGAGGGCCAATGTGGTTCCCATCTTCAAAAAAGGGAGGAAGGAAGACCCAGGGAACTATAGGCCAGTTAGTCTTACCTTGATCCTGGGTAAGCTTTTTGAGAGAATTATCCTGGCATACGGCCACAAGGGGACAGCAGGAGAGCTTATGCTTAGGGGCAACCAACATGGATTCATTAGAGGCAGGTCCTGTCAGACCAACCTGGTGGCCTTATATGAACACGGCACAAAATCCTCAGATGCAGGGGTAGCAGTGGACGTAGTCATTCTGGATTTTAGGAAGGCATTCAACACTGTCTCTCACCCCATTCTCATTAAAAAACTGGGGGACTGTGGTGTCAACACCTACACAGTCAAATGGGTTGCTAACTGGCTGGCTGCTCCTTAAGGCTGAAGAAGCCTGGCCAGGGAGGTTGGCAGGCTCCCCAGCTGCAGGTTGCCAGAGTAACAGCCTAAGGAAGTAGTTGGCCACACCTGCTGACATCACCTGACCAGCAGGAGGTGGGGTTCTGGGATATATAAGCCCACACTGTAGATAGCAGACATGCTGTCTCCAGCAACTGACAAGGAAGGAGCTCCTGCCTGCTGAAGCCCACTTTAGACTTGGTGCTGCCTGCTCTGCTATCTAAGTGCTACATGACTACAATCGCCGAGGTACCTAGAATAGGGCCATGTTACTCTGAGTGGAAGTTTGTACCCTTAAAGAGGCATAGCACTGTTGTAATTGTTAGTATTTAAGTTATAGCCTAAGGGCTTGTGTTTATGTACATGTTTACCCTGGAGGATTGGGATGAGGCTAGAAGGGGAGGCTTGGAGGCCTCATTAGTGCCTGGAAAAAGAGGGCATAAGATTTGGTAAAGCCTGGTGTCAGGCACAGTGAGCATAGCGCCAGAGAGGCAACTAAGGGGGTGCAGAGTCAGGAGCACAGGAGAGAAGCACTGAGCCAGGTATCTGAGAGAGGTATAGAAAGCCAGTCACCAGAGGCCCCGGTGGCTGCATGTTACAGAGAGACAAGAGCCAGAGGGATTAATGCCAGGGGTGTAAAGAGTTGATGATGGTAGTAACACCTGTGAGGCATGGGGCATGTGTAGGGAAGGTCAGAGCGTGTATGTACAGTTTGGTATAGTTGAGTGCATGAAAGGCAGCCTCCCATCTAATAAACTACTTAACTCACCTGCCATGCTTTGTTAGTAAATAATGAGGTGGGTGGACTGTCCAAGACAGGTGGGTAGGCCAACGCAGAGGGCGGCCTCAGGATGGACCCCCTGTCACAAAGTCCATTTCACTGTTTTATGTTTCTAAAAGTGAAAAAGTATTTCCTGGTATCCAATTTTGTTAGCACATAATATGAACAGGAGACAATATTCCATCACTCAATTATTTTAGCTCTGTACCCTAGTTATACCACAGGAAAAGCATGCCCTTTTTACTCCAATAGCATTACCATCATACTGTGGTTAAGTCTTCAAATAACTGATCACATGCTCTGAGTATATGTATTTGTCTTCCTCTATATAGGCACACATATTATACTAAACTTAATAGATATGAAGCAGAAATGTAAGTTATATGTATAATTTATCAGATTCTGAATTTTAAAAAGCAACATCTTACTGAACTGAAAATAAAGTCACAGTGATAACATTTAATAAGGGCCATGCTTTAATACTTGCACTTTCCAAAACCATTTTGTCATAGCACAGATTGACATACCTTATTGACTGTTGTGGTAGAATTTTGGTTTCCTACCATTTGGCGTGAAGGAAAAGAAACCACTGTAACAGTCTAGAATTAACCGCAGGTAGTATATGGCCAAGTCACATGTCTCCCTGGAGAAAACTGAATGGTTCTTAAAGAAAAGAGAAAGTTTTTTCAGAGACTGATTTCACTGTTAAAGTTTTACCACTATGAATGGCACGTGCCCCTGGTGGCTGGGGAGGCATGACTGTGCCAGTGGCGGTGGGAGCCCAGTGGTGGTGAGCAGGGAGCTCCCACAGAGGGAGGGGTGGCAAGCACCATAGATCAGCGACCACCCGCAGGCGCTAGCAGCAGCTAGGGGCAATCATGGATCAGCAGTGGGGTGGCAAGCGGCGACTGCCTGCAGGCGCCATTGACAGTGTTGGTGGTGCCTTTTTGCAGGGGGTGCACTGCCTATGTGTTGCCCACTTACCACTATAACACTACTCTACTGTGACCATGATTCCACTAAAGCCCTCTGTAACTGGAAATAAGCCTAATTTGGGACCTAGAGGCCATGTCTACATAAGACACTGACTACTCAGTAGCCTAGTACTATTGTGCAGTAGCATTGTATGGGCAAAACTGTGATGTGACATAATGCTACTTGCACAGTAGCATCACAAAAAAGGCATTTACCAGTGCAACTGTGCAGTAACTTGGGTTACTACACATTTATTTAGTACTTGTCTGTACATGTACTAAATAAATGTGCAATAACGTGTTGTGTAGATGGGACCAGAGTCTCCACAGGCTGTGTGTAGATGAAACAAGAGGTGTGTGTGCGCAACACTTTAAAGCAGGCTAAATGCTTTTGCACTGCTTTAATGGTGTTGATGCATGCCTCGGTGGCAAACTGCACATTAATTCCAGCCGCTGTGGGAAATTTGGTGATGTAACGCACCTTAAATGACTTGGGGTGCAGCAAACTAAAACGCCTTTGAGGAGTTTTAGTTTGCTGCCCCTACAGCCGTGGAGCAAAGCACTGGGCTTCATGCAGTTCCACAGCTCTGCAGAAAGCCTTGCAGGCAGCCTGACAGCAGCCTGGGAAAGCAGGCTCCTCCCAAGAAAAGTGGTAAGCCTGATTTCTTACCCCCACCCTTGGAGCCTGCCTGCCTGTCTGAATTGTGGGGGCCTGGTGCTTCCCTCTGCGGCCGCAGTGCCTCGCAGGACCGCCCAAGCCGGGTGCCTATGGGCAGGTGCTACCTGGTAGGGGGCCACGGCTGCCACGGAGGGAAGCACCAGCCCCTCTTCCCTCCGTCCTCCCCTACCCCCTGCAGCCCGGGGAGCATTCCGCCTGCCGGCAGCTCACCTCCCCCTCCCCGCTGGAGAGGCCAGTAAGTCAGCGGGGTGTGTGCATGAAACAGGGGTTTAATCAGCCCTAAATTGAAGTGGTGTTTTTGAAACTGACTGCTTCAATTTAGGGCCCCTGTTTCGTCTGCGCACCCCCCATTACTATAATTTTGGGCAGGAAGGAGCTGGATTTCCAAAGCCTGTCCTTTCCCCAAAGTGTAAGTTTATGTAGGTTCCAAACACTGAAAGAGCCTTCTTTCCGGCTTCCATTTTGAACATGGCTGGAATATCATGCAAACTCTCATTCTTTTGAGACTTGTACAGGACGGTGGAAATGTTACGAAAACAACAGAACTGGTGCTATTTCTGCCATTGTGATTTGAACTCTTACGAGGACCACTTGTGAGACTTTAGCAATATTAATACAAAGTCTCAGTCTGCATCTTAACCAGGGTTTGACCTTCAACCTTAAAGCCACATTCCAACCCAAATCTAATCCAAAAATAAATCCCACTTTTTCAACCCTCCTCTAATCCCTTTGATCTCTCATGCACCCAACCACATACATAGACACCCCTATAACATTCCATATCCTAAAGTTGCAGTTGCTCAAATATAGATTTGGTTCTTTGCTGTTGAGCTCTCTTGGGTAAAAAAATATCCTATAGTGCTCTTTCTAGAGTTTACAAACACACATTCTACTTTTATCTGACCCTATTAAGTCCAAAAGCTTAACCTGGCTCCAGCAAGGATGCAATACCTATTAACGAACTGCTTCCAGCCATTATTTTAGTACATTTCAGAAATATATAGTAGCATGATTGACAGGAGAAGATTCTGTACTGCGACTGAACACAAAAATAAGTCTCACTTGCCATGTCTACACGAGACACTGATTGTGCAGTCACTACTCCCCAGGACTTGTTTAAACAAGTACTAAATGACTGCTGGAAACTGGAGTTACTGTACGGCAGCATCATGGTATGACTTTCTCATGACACTGACTGTGCAGTAGCTTCCTGCCACCCGATGCTACTGTGCAGTAGTCACAGGTTGTTGTGCAGTCAGCCTCTTATGTAGATGTGGCCACTGTCCTGAAGCATTAGTTCACAGAACATAAGCTATATAAAATTCAAAATGACTTTTGGAGTAGAATAAAAGCATATATTACAGTCTCTGCTGTCTTTGAATAATACTTATAGGCTCCCTCTACACATTACACATAACATGTGATTAACTGGTTAAACAAACCTTAAGTTGTGACTCAGCTGCACATTTAATCAATTACTGGAATAATAAAACAAGCAATATGTCATAAACTTATTCCACCAAAAAAAATATAATAACCATGGCTTGTTCTTATCTCACCATTAATGTGGCCAGGCATTCCTCTGTGGCTGGGAGTCTCATCAGCTGATGGGCTCCCAGCCACAGGGGTGCACTACCCACCGCCAGTCCCACAGTTGATGAGGTTTGCAGTGGGGCCAGGGTTCCATGTGCTGGCTCCACTGTGAGGCCCATCAGCTCACAGCAGCAGAAGTTGGTGCAGGGGGAGCCTGGGATCGTGATCCTGGGCTCTCCCTGCACCAGCAACAAGGCATGATAGGATCTGATGTTGATCCCATTATCAGTACTCCTAACACATACATGTGGCATGGCAGGAGGTGTAATTGTGTGAACCACACATCAGATCCTATCATGCCTTTATCTGAGCATATAGAGGGGCTTATAGGTACACTGAATGTAAAGAGCTTTTGTATCTCATCATGTTCTAGATTTTAAAATGTCCATGTGGCAGCTGTTCTCTAAGAGCAGAATTTAGGATCACATGCCTGAGTGTGGAGTGTCCAGTCCTGTGCATTGGACTTGCAGTATTTCTGGTAGTGGTAAGGATTCCTTTACTGACACTGAGCTGACAAAGATTTGTATGCTACACATCCTCCTCAGTGCCAGGCTAGTGGGGGAAGCAGGGTGCAGCATGAAAAAAAAAGACCCTGTATCATGCTGATCCTGGACTTCTTTTTTTTGTTACCTCTTGTGGCTCTTTTAAGTCAATATAAACAGTGAGAATGGCAAAGGCAGAGCAGCACCTGGCAATGCAAAGAAATTACTGAAACATATAATTTTGAGTTCAGTATTTGCGTTTGGACATGCCTGAAGATTTAGTCAATGGTCCCTTGTCTACCTATCATTAAACGCTGCAATCAGTGAGTTAATCAGGAAGAGCTATTCCAGTTTAGATTCACAATCTATCTTAATTTCCTTGTGCAAACAAACCTATAGTGAAAATGGCAAACTATAGCATCCCTGATCTCCCCTCCCTGCCCATACACCAAGCAAAAATATTCAACATATACTTTTAGGGAGACTTATGCCATCTTTCCATTTCATTTTGACTCATATCTTCACTGTTTTAGTGGGATACAGCATGATTACATTCTGTTAGGCAGCTTGGGGTATGGAATAGTTATAACTCCCTGTGACAACCACTACTATATGAATTCATAGTGAAATTACAGATTATCAATGGAAGAATGTTGGATGGACACCTCATTAGCAGTGATGCTGCAGATATAACAGTTGAAATAGCTGAAATCTAGACATGGTACAAGGATTACCAGAGATGGTTCAAATTTTATTTAACTTAATCCTCTTCAGAAAATGTTCTGAATTCAAAGGTGAAAAATATCAATTTGTACCTGCAATAGGTATTTTAGTATAAAATTCAGGCAAAGCCACAATTTTTCTACTCTTCTATCACTAGCAGAGGTTCTTATGTGACTTTGAGAAAAAAGTGATTAATTTGGGTGGGGGCAACCATGCAGGAAAATGGCACCAGAAACATTTTGCTATAAAGTTTCATCTAATGAAATTTAGGAGATTCCCCCCTCACTAATCTCACGCTGCATATTCACCAGGGCTAGAAACAGTGGGGAGTGTTTGAGTGGAGTGGCTTAATTGCCACTTAGTCATTCACTTTCTCGGAGTATAAATCCTCTTAAATAGGTAAGGACAGATCAGAGGAATTATTTTCCTATATCCATTTCACTTGGCATGGGAGAGGTTTTGTCACTAACTTGGCAGATGGTGGATAATGAAATAAACAGATTTCAATGGGAGGTAGGCACTGTTTGAAAAATCCCACTGAGTGCATATCAGATCTTTAGGTGCTTAAAATACTTTAAAATTCCAGCCTAGCATCACCTCATTGTTAATCCAGGAAACACTGCTCTAAAGGTTACTTTTTAACTATTCTAGCACAGTCCCTAGAAGGCATGAGGCTGCAATCCACTCTCATCATGTGACCATTCTGACCCCAGAAAATAGCTCTCCTGTAGAACAAGTACTTTATTTAGGTTGGACTTGGTATTAGAAAATGCATATAATCTTAGGGAAAGTGATTTAAAAACTGTCATGGAAATAGAAATGAGTAACAAATTGTATGCATTTGTTAAAATGCAGTACACTGTTTCCTTGGAAACTGGAGCATAAGTGTATGAAGCAGTCTATTTTGTGGGTTTATGATATTGTAATCAGTCACACACTGCATGAGTTGTGTGTATATACATGCACAGTTACAGGGGCCAAGCAATCTTGGCAGTAGATTTCAGTATATATCACACATTTGATAAAGTACAGTGAAAAGTATTTATCTGACTGAGTTAAAGAGTATAACTATGTGAAATCTTTTTCTCAACAGCATACAGTTAAAAGTGGTCAAAAGTAAAAGACGCTAATGTGAAGTTGCGGCCCCTTATTAATCTTTTAGGTTCAATTTTTTATTTCATTGTAAAAAAGAACTAAAGCTTTTATGGGATTTCTTCAGAATCTCAATTTTGGTAAGTTTGCAGTTCTATTCTGAATGGTCCAAATACCAGCCTGTAAGAAACTATTAATTTTACCTAAAGAAGGACATCTAAAAGGAAGTGTTAGTAATTCCAACAGCAGAGAAGCCTAAACCAGTGGAGGGCAACATTTTTGGCAGGTGTGCCACAAATTGGCCTTGCACCCTCCCCGAGTGTCACTGATCCCCATCCTCTGCCTGATCTGATGCTCAACTTTCTGGTTCCTACTGTGTGTACACCCTGCCCAATCTCTTGCTCTTCTTTCTGTTCCCTGCCCCATATGTACTGCCTGACCCCTCCCTGATCTGCCACATGCCACACACAGAGGCTAATTGAGCCACTTGTAGTACTCATCCCACAAGTTGACCACCCGTGGCCTAAACTATTTAACAGGATATATATTGCACACAAGTAAAACCTGGAGTCACCCTTATTAATGTAACGTTAAAAAAAATTGAAAAATCATAATGTTCTCAAGGAACAATGGAAAATCATAATGTCTGGTTCAGACAGAGAACCCGAAGGCTCAGAAGAAATAACGGTCTGCTGCCCTGCAGTTCCTTGAGGCCTTTTGATTCGTAACATGTTTTGTTTGTTTCCAGTTACCAGTCAAGACATATCCAGCCCATGGATTCTGCATTTGCTCAGAAGTATTGTTCCCTCTAAGGCTATAACAACTAAAAAGCTATAGTCAACACTTGTCACCAAATATTCACTACACTCAGAGTTAGAAATACATTAGGATTTAAAAAGGGCCTGCAGCAGTTTGGGAACATTGCTTTTGGCACAAGAGCACATTTCCCAGCAGCTGTGTAACCCCTGGTGTCAAATAGTTTTCCAGACACTACGTTGAAGGCCAAAAAAAGATATTTTTTTCCATTAGCTTTAGTGCATTTCTCTACTACTCAGTGTTTTAGTCCCATCTGTATAAAGTCTACAAGTTGAATGTTTTAGTGAAGTTTAGCTTTAAATCCTGAGGGGCTTGGGGTGGGAGGGGAGGAGGGGAGAGGGCATTATACAGTTAAAAGATAAGGTAAGGGGGGGATTATATTTCCCATAAGGAGAAATGGGGGTGGGAATAAAAATAGGTCTCAGTTCTGCTTTCTTTTCAGTAAGACTCAGAATTATCTGTCCCTTTGCATGTAAAGGCAGGTAGGCCAATACTTTTTTCACTGTTCTTCCACACCTAATGAACTTCTCTTCACCAGGATCACATGAGTGCAGATTGAGCTATCTTAAAGATTTTGGCATGAGTGAATTAGCATCCAAATATAATTGGCACTCTTCACAAAAAGTTTTGGGGAGGGAAAACACTACCAGAGAAACTATTAAGTCTAATGAAGGACAGCATGGATATCAGTGCTGTGGGATTAAAAAACCTTTCAGTGGGTACATTACATGAGATGTTTACTGAGGAGCAGACTAATTAGCTTTTCAGTAAACATCTCACATTTACACATGTGGCCACAGTCAACTAATTTACTCTGCAACAGGGTAGTACTTGTAAATACAAGCACCATCCTGCTGCAGAGTTTTTTACTGCACAGCAGCACACATGTAGACAGCTAGCTGGGGCATGAAGGTGCTTCACTGCAGGAACTGCCTGCTGGCCTCACACTGGAGCACCCCTGTGACCCAGCCAACCCCTCCACAGCACAGCGAGCCAGGTTGAAGCAGCACCAGGCTGGCAGGCTCACCCCTGGCACATTCTGGACATCTTCAAACAGCATGCTTGGGAGCAACAAACTGGTGCAATAAATGCTGGAGTTTATTGCTTCAAATTACTTGCATGTGTAGATGCGTCCAGTGTTATTTAATAAACCAAGTAACCTCTCAAGCTAGTGGCATGCCCCTCTTTGTAGCCAGACATCACACTGACTGCTCAGTAATGAAGTGAACATATAGATAGCTCCTTGGAAGGAAGACTTTGTAATAATGCTAATCAGGTTTCCCCATCACTTTTAGTTTTCAGTCTCAAGGAAAAGAACTAGAAATTTGCTTAAAAATTGGAGTGGAGATTCCCATTTATAGATACATTTTTTTAAACTACAAATATTTACATTCTCTCAACTAGGGAGACTGTGACTGCAGTCTGTGGGCTCCAGTGACTGATAATAAGTCAGATTGCACCCAACACTGCAAGAGTACATGCTGGAAGGGGAGAGAATACAAGAAGTGTTTCTCCTTGGAAGAGCCAGGCACACTGAGGGGTAGGTTAGCAAACACTGAATCACTGGGCTTAAAGGGCTGGAACTCTGCCACATTAACAAGCAGTTTGGCCCTTTGCCCAGGAAAGCAGTCTGGGAAGTAGGAGAAACTGGCCCTTTTCTCTCTGTTAATGCTAAGCAAAATGAGATGAATGAAGGATGTTTATAAACAAAATTTTTTTGCCTGTTTATTTAGGTTCATCATTTAAAACCTCCCTCTGCATGTGATCAAAGTACAGGGATGATGATGATAGTGTAGGTTTAGACCTGTATGCATTAGCATAGTGTGGACAACGTTTTTGGCAGATGGCTCACAAGCTAAGCCCCACACCTCCTTGAGTGCCACTTCGATCCTCTTCCCCAGCTCCTTGCCCTGTAGCTTTGGTTTTTGCTCATTGCCCTATCTGTTGCTGTGTTCTCTGTTCCCTTGCTGATCTGCTGTATGCCACACACAGAGACTACCCATGCACACATGCCACAGGTAGGCCACTCCTGCATTAGAGAATACTGTCCAATCACCTTTGGTAATCTTGGTGCATCTATGTAACATAAGACAATCTCCCCATGTTGTGTCAGTCAATTTACTACAGAAAAGTGTTCCCCCAAATGCTGTTTATGTACTGAAGCTGCCAGATTAGGCTGAAGCAGTTTCAGAAATGCTGTCGAGAATGATATACTGCACCCTTGATCCACATACACAACTCCCACTGCTGTCAGTGACAGCTGTGTGCATGGACTGAGGGCACCATATGTAACTATTCAGAGGTTAGGACAACAGAACTTGTAAGTCTCAAAGACTCCTAGCAAGCATTACATTTAAGACATGATTAACTTGTCAATTGTGTCATAAATAGTAACCCAGCCACACATTCAGGCAATTAATGGTGGAACAGAACACGATACCATTCACAAAAATATTTCACAGAATACATATATTTTTGTGACTGGTTTTCATTGCATTTTAAATTGAACATGTAGCGATGTACCCCTGGTATGCAACCTGATGCCAGCTGCATGGTGGGGCTCAGCTGGCACCTCCTCCTGCCCCTGTCACACCCTGTCTGTTTTCAGGGTGCCGAACCTAGGAGAGCTCATCAGCTGGGTGAGGGTGCTGGGTCATGGGGAGCCACAGAGCTCCCTGCAGCCCAGCGTGGCGCTTAACTTGCCCTGCGGTTCTGTTGAGGGCTGAAGAGCGATGCATGTTCTGGTACCAGATTGTGGGAAGCCATGAGGCTTCCTGAAACCTAGTAGCTTGGTTGCACCCACAGTTTTTTGATATCCCCAGTAAATGGGGACCCTGGAATCAGGGAACCTCTCCTGGTACCTGGGGCCCTGGTGTGTTGGGACCTTAAAAAAAAAAAAAAACCTGGGTAGCTGGGCTTCACACAAGACTTCCTGATATTCCTGTGCACAGGGCTCTGGGGCCAGTACCAGTGTGGTCCTAAGGCTAAGGCCAACCACCATCTAAATTATAAGTCCCAGCCCCAGGATTGTACCAGTTCATGTTGGGCTGCAGATACCTGGCTTTCAACTTGCTAGTGCAAGGGAGGCCTGGGATTGTGATCCTGGGCTTCTCCTGTACTGACAGTGCAGTTAGGACCTGATCCTCATTCTCAAAACTGTATTTCCTGTCATGCACGTGTGGCATGACAGGAGGTGCAATTGTTGGGAGTGGGTATCCAAGTGGATCACACTAGTAAATGAATGTGTGCCAGAAACTAAAGATTGACACAGCTTGCTGTACTTGCTCCCACCAACAGATGTGTTCACAGCAACAAGGTGCCGTTCAACTGATCATTCAATTCCCATTGGCTAGGGACAGAAGTAACGCACAAACCAGTTTAAGTAATCAGAAGCTTGTTTAAACTTGTAACAGAACAGAAGTTCAGTGCACATAAATCAGTTTCAAAATAGCCGAAACTGGTTTAAGATAAACCTGACTGAATGTAGAATCAGATTTAACTGATTTAGGTCAATCTGGGGCTGGCAAGCAGCTGAAGTTGGCAGCAGTGGCATCAGCGACGGGGGGAGGTGAGCAGGCAGAAAAAAACCCGGCATTGGCGGCAGGGCGGGGTGGGGCTGCAAGCAGCTGGATGCAGGGGGCCCCTTGGCTGTGGGGCTGTGTGCCCCTGTGGCCACAGGTTTCGCAGAATAGGGTTGGCCGACCCGGTCTATTCACTTGCTTCTTGGTTCAATCTTCGCAGTAGACTAATGTGCAAGGATTGAATTGATTCAGGCTCAGGCTTTTTGAATGTGTGTATTCAGCCACTGTCTCCATGATGGGGCTTTCCTCAGACCCCAAATGAAAATAAGAAAGAAAAATTATGCAGTTAGGGATCATTTTTACAAAAAAAGTTTTAAACCAGCATTTAAAGGGGAGCTGAATTTGTTTTCTTCAGCTTCATATCTTGAAAATTCAGCAAGGTCATAAGTTCTCTTTCTCCCATTGCATTTATGACTTTTTTTCCCTTATGGTTGCTAAACTGATATTAGGCTGAGAGACTTTGTTAATGGTCCCTAAGAGATGGCTCCATACTGCAAATGGAATACAAATGTCAATTCTAATCCCGCATTTTAGTTTGTCAATAATTTTCAAAGTTCATAAATGGCAGGAAACTTTAGAACCCTTTTCTGAGCAAAAGGAGTACAACTGCTTTTGAACAGATACTCACAACATTTTAAAATATTGGCCCAAACTCCAGCCTACTTATTGGTGTACATATTTACACCCCACCCCCCACCTAGATTCCCAATGTACAGGTAACTGTCTCTATATATTCATCGCCAAATATCATATTATTCTTTATATGCCATTCATTCAAAACACAGGCATTACAGTTTTGTTAATAAAATATCTATTCAGCTGCACAATGTTCATAAACCAGTTTCCAAGGACAAAAATTTACACAAGTGAAATAGAGCAAAACAACAAAACATCAGGTCTTGTTTTTTAACTCTGGCAGTGCTTTTAAACACATATAAGAATGCTTAAATATCTATTCTGCGCACTTCCCTGCAAGACTTCTGGGAGGGTTAAAGGGAGAAAGGAACAGCGAGCTAATGGCCACTAATATACTGTTTTGTTTTTTACCTGGTTTTACCTCGAGTTAAGGATACACAGAAAGGATGTGGAGGAGTCGGTCTGGTTTTCCTTACATGCTTGTCCATATAAGTCTTGCCACAGTCTGACAACAGCTGGCAGTTTTTTCATAAGAACTCCATGCTGGAACGTCTGTAGGAGGTTGCTGTAGGCCAACACTGAAATGTACCGTCAGAGCTGCATAGGCAGCCTGTCTCAATGCCTGTTCACAAGGACAAAACTGAATAATACTGAGTACTCCCTCTGTGGTCCTGGGGCCCTGAGGATATAGCACACCAGTGGTGGCTAACCTGTGACAAGTGGCATAGGCAGCTGGCATATTTGGGACATGGTAGATCAGGGAGCAGATGGAAGTAGGAGCGTTGGTGCTGGCTTAAGGTTTTGACCTCATGGAAGCTGTGGGGTAGCTGTTGCAGAATTCAATATTGCCATGTTCAGGTGGTGACAGGATTCACCAGCATTGGACAACAGTCAGGGCTGATCATTAGGGTGGCACTATCATACTTTGGACTTAAGTTAAAAAAAGGTGGGCCACAATTGATCTATACTGTCTTACTGCTGTGTCTGCTGTAAGGTTGATCTACTTCCAGGCATACCTTGCTCACTTCCTTTTGCCCATCTGGGCCAAAACTAGAAATGCAATGATGAAGCTGCTTCCTAGGGCAGTTTCACCATCACATTGCCAGGTTTGGTACACATGAATGGACAGGGCTTGCTCGGGAGTAACCGTCCCTAGACATATTGGTGGCCTGACAGACATACCTATTTCCAAAACCCCACCTCCCAGCACAGAGAAACAAAGAAAGGGTAGTTAGGAAGGCCAAGGCAGAGATGGAACTGGGACTAGCTTCCCAGATTAAGGACAATAAGAAGTCCTTTTTTAAATACATAGGGG
>NW_017728886.1:204355350-204359301 GCF_001723895.1 Crocodylus porosus | reverse complement strand
TATCAGGAGGCGCTACTTCACGGTCAGGGCAGCTAGGGTCTGGAACCAACTTCCAAGAGAAGTGCTGCAGGCTCCTACCCTGGGGGTGTTTAAGAGGCGGTTAGATGAACACCTTGCTGGGGTCATTTGACCCCAGTATTCTTTCCTGCCATGGCAGTGGTCGGACTAGATGATCTGCTCAGTTCTCTTCTGACTCTAGAAACTATGAAACTATGAAAAAATGAACAACGAATAATAAAAAAAATAATATAGGTCTCTGACTAGCTTAATGGTTTTTTTTCTAGCTAAACAGATTAGTCAGGAATATAATTACTTGACAAGTGATAACAACATTAATTATGTGAAATCATGTGGTTTCAACCCTTGCTGGGAATCATAGGGTAGGAACATGTGTACCTGAATTCTAGGCTGCTAGAATCATCAAATGTTTCAAATGTGCATTTTCTTACCTTAGCATTTGATTTTCTTTTATCAACTTTTCTAAAACAACAAATGGGTTTTCTTCTTCACTGCACTCATCCTTCGCATCCCCTACTTCATCCTCTTCTGGCTGGAGATCCTCCCAGGACAGCTGGAAGCATCTGTCTCAATTCTCCAGCTTGCTCAGAAAACCAATATGGATGGCAAGCTGCACATTGTGGGAGGTTGAACAGGTGCCACTGACACTAGACTAGCTGCCCTGGAAGGAAGGTTTGGAGCTTCACATGTCTTCTTTTGGTGGTCCAACAGATATTATTGCCAGCTGTTTTGCTGGCTAAAAGTAACTGAATATTGCAATCCAGATTAAGGGTTTTATGCATTTTGCTGGTATTATCTGTCTCTTCTTTCAATAGCTGGTCTAAGATTTTATTCCCTGACATGCCTTTCTTTTCAGCAAAGCATTTGCAACATAATTTTTCTTTTTCCTCACAGTGATTCAGACGTAGAGAAACCAAAATCACTGTATGATTGAAAATAGAGAATTTAAAAATGATTGATAATTGATCCTACAAACATTGCATGCTGCAGATTTGGTATTTTTATGGCTCATTCAGCATTTATATACTGCTCCCTTTAGAGGCAGAGAGCTGGATTTCAGGAGATCAATATTTTTGTGAACCCAGTATACGCAAGTATGAAACTCCCAAATATAAACATGAGGACAGCTGCCGGAGGTCCCACTGTTCTGACCTTGTTGCACAGAAATAGCTTGGCTATGTACCAGTAACATTAAATAAAAAAGACCTGACATACCTGGCTGAATGCAATTCTGAGACCCAAGCTTGCTGGATTTACTGAAGTTTTGTGCAAACATATTGGCCTTCTTTCGTCTTACCTTTCTGGGTACCAAGCTCAGTTGAAAGAGTTAAATGGCCTCCTCATATAAGAGGCAGTAGCAGCATCTAACAATGAGGATTAAGGCCTAATCAGCTTGAAGCCTAAATTGCTTAATTTCTCATTATATATAAGGTCCATCAGACTTGTGACTAAAAAGAACCATAAACATATATACACATCATATTTGTAAGTATTGGTTATGAACTCGGCATACAGCATCAGACATGACTAGACACGTTCATGGGTGAGCCTTTCAGTCTGGCTAAGTCTAGTACATGACAGCAGAAAAATCTATGGGCCTAATTCTCAGTTCCCATTGGTTTTTATGGTAATTTCAGTGAACTGAATCCTGGTTGATAAGAGTTCCAGAAGAATCCAGACCCTGGACTTTCACTTAGTCTATATAGCATATACTTCTACCTTGCTTTCCTCTTTCTAACTTAATTTTTTTTGTGAAGGCCTTTGGTAAAAATACTTATTGCCAGATTAGGAAAAGCATAAATGGCTTCCAGCAGCACTAATCAATACTGAATCTCAACATTATTTATTTACTGTTCAGGATTTCTAAGCAAAAACTGGTATGCATATTAAAACACCCTATAACCTGTTAAAAAACAAGCTTGGTGCACATGTGGTCAGAGCTGAGCATCATAGGCTGCCATTTCAACTAGCTTCTTCTATTACAAACATTTTACTTTGAAATGACCAAATCTCTAGACCTAAAACAAGATGCTAGTTTTCCTCTGGTTAAATTCCAAACTGACAGGCAATAGCAGCAAAACTGACATGCAAGGGAAGCCTAGAAAAGGGCAGGAGTAAAATCTTCCAGACTTGTTAGCATATACCCAAGAAATTTTTATTCTAAGGACCAAATTAGATTGAATTCAGAGGGGCTGTAGCAAGTTACACCAGCAGAGAATTTGGCTCTAAATCATTTACAACTCTGAAAAAGGAACAGTGCAATATTCTTTCACAAAAATTTGCTTTCAGTAATCATGTCAGGCATATGCATATATCTATGTATAAGACCCTACTAAGTGTCAGAGTAAGGCACTTCTAGACATGTAATCACTGTTAGGAAATGGGGACCAAGTTATTCCTAACAGCAGCTCATATAGAATTCCAGCACAAGCTTCCCGAAGCTAGACATGGAGAATTAGCCTGAGAGGGCTCTCACCCACACTACTCTCCTAAATTAATTATGCAGCCTCAAATCTCTGAATGATCTGCCTTGCAATAAACAACCCCCTGGCTCCTCCTAGTGGCTAATTATGAACTACAGAACACTTCAGACAAGACCACATTAGGATCTGCTTAATTGCATCTCCATTATTATTGGAACTGCAGGGGCCCTATTACCCTACTCATGAACCAGAACTGCATTGTGCTAGGTGCTATACAAACATAAAGGAAGATAATCCTTGTCTGAAGTCCTCATTCACTTCTCTGTGCACTATACCATTCATGTATATTTGTATGTTAGTACAAATAATAATAAAAAAAACCCTTTTGTGTGGCTCTTCTCCATGCCAGTTCACCACCTCTCCCAAATCCCTGCCTCTGTTCAGTTCATCTTTGAAGCCAGAAACAGGTCAGGATATAAACCTATATTCGTTATTATTATTAATAATACTTTGCTCCTAGTGTCCAGAAATCCTAATCATAGACAGTGACCACACTGCTGGTTGCTACTCATCTGTAAAAGCAGCTGGGTACATGTATAACATAACAGGGAAAATGGGTGGTGGGTGAAGTGTTGAAGGAATCCTCCCAAATACATTACATCTCTAGCATTTTCCTACTAGAGCCCCTTGTGGCTCAGTGGTAAAATTCTTGTTGGTCACTCAGGAGACCAGGGTTCAATTCCTGGCTGCTTATACAACTACAGCCATGCAGGCACCAAACATCTAGACTTGGCCTGGCCGTAGGATTCTGTCTCAGTGCCCTAAAGGGGGATAGAAGGTCTGGGCAGCCTCCAGTCCTCCAAAAACTCCTGCCGAGTGTTGAAGGTCTGGATGACCTCTCATGCATCTGCCATGATTCAGAAGGATTGATGGTTACCAACCCCCCCCCCCCCAAAAAAACAAACAAACCCAAGAATTTCCTCACTCTCATGTTCCACCCTGATAACAAAATATGGATCCTTGTACTTCCTCTGCAAGGTAAGGACTCAGGGCTACATCCACACACATTTGGGTCTCCCGGGACAACAATTTGTCCCCAGGGAACAACTGTTCTATGTGTGCTCCAGTATGTGGCAAGTTGGCCCAGGTGTGGTAGGGGAGGCTGTGGCCAGCACTGGGCTGACCCCAGCAGTCTCCCTGGGGCCCTGGGGCTGCAGCAGCAGTAATTCTGCTGCATGGAGCCTGGCTGGCAGCTGCAGCATAGCTCCAGGTTTGAGCTGCTCCCACTTCCCCCGCATTTCATAGTTTCATAGTGTCTAGGGTCAGAAGGGACCTAAGCAGATTATTGAGTCCAACCCCCTGCCATGGCAGGAAAGAGTACTGGTGTCAAATGACCCCAGCAAGGTGTACATCTAGCCTCTTCTTAAAGACCCCCAGGGTAGGAGCCAGCACCATTTCTCTTGGAAGTTGGTTCCAGACCCTAGCCGCCCTGACCGTGAAGTAGCGCCTC
>NW_017728886.1:204309440-204354485 GCF_001723895.1 Crocodylus porosus | reverse complement strand
CTTACCCAGGATCGAGGTAAGACTAACTGGCCTATAGTTTCCTGGGTCCTCCTTCCTCCATTTTTTGAAAATGGGAACCACACTGGCCCTTTTCCAGTCCTCTGGCACCACACCGGGGGGAACCGTAGTATCTCCAGGTATCAATTGGCTGGGCCCTAGAAACTCCTGAGAGTGAGTAGCCCTGAAGCTACTTGCCAGGGCAGATTTCTGTACTGATGCGGCCAGGACAGGGCAGCTTTTTATTCTGCTAGGGACAGCACAGGTGCTGGCCCCAAGCTGTAGCTTTCTCTGGCTGCAGATCTGGGAGGAGCCAGGCAGGGTTATTTTGCCTCAAGTGGCACAATTTGCTCCACAACAAAGTGCATGTCTGAGCATGTACACTGAGGCAAAAAGCCCCGGCTCAAATTTGCACCGCTTGTATTTGAGCTGCTGTAAATGCACATGCTTGCATGTGTGGACACACCCTACCATTCTCTTAGGACACACGACATGGCTCCATGGGCCAGATCTGGCCTGTAGGAATCAAGTTTGACAGTATTGTAGGCAATGTATGCCTCATCCAAAACTCTCTATATTTTATCTTTGCAATTAGTTCATTAATCAACCTCTTCTTATCACAAATATATACTAATAAAATAAAAAAGTGTCTTCCCCAGCAAGGCCACCAAACCAAATCTGGAGCATGCAGGTCAATTTATCTTGGATTTTTGATGAGCTGAAAAACATTTTCAAAAACACCAACCATACAAAAAATTTAAAATTCCCTATTTATGGCTTTCTCAGACTTCCCAAAAAACAAACAACTACCCTGATATGAAAAGTGGCATGTAAAACATTAAAAGAAATATAATTTTTTCACAACTATGCTTCTCATGGGGAAGTTTCAACCTAAATTCTGCAGCATATGCTTCATAGTACATGTGAACCCTTGTAGAATAAGTAGATATCATACCTGATGGTTTTCTGGCAGTACATCTATGGAGGTTTATTCATGCACAGATCATATGCACTTAATCAGGCATTTAAATTCAGTAGGCTTACTTCCAATGTGGGAAGTTCAGCCTAGGTGTAAGTCTCCATAGCAGGACTGTCAAATTTGTTTGGCCCCACGAGCCCAATACAAACCACGAGTGATCCAAAGGGCTAGATGGAAACTGTGAGGCTTCCCACAGGCTGGACAATTCTCAAGCAGTACTATTAATCCCTGCAGCTGTCGGTGCCACTGCTTCAGCATGGCTTGCCTGCCATTTCCCTCCCCTTTTCCCCCCCCCACACAATTGATCTTTGCCTTTCAGGGTGACTAAAAACCTGATTTCAGTGCAAGGGGTAGTGGTGAGGAGGGGGAGAGAGCAACTCCTTGGGTTCTGGTGCCACTGAAACAGCAGCTCTGGCACCTGCCAGGATTAAACACTGCCACTGCACACATCTGGCAGCTGTGGCAATGAGACCTTGCGGGTTATATCTGGCCTGCAAGGTGAGTGGCCCAGCCTATAAGAATCCCTGGGCATGTCTAAGTACAGATTTAATCCAGGATCAGTTTACTTGCAAGTAAACTATTCATGAGTAAAGGTTCCCAGGCATGTGTCTGCACATGCAGGGATGGGGGAGAACATTTTCTGCTAATGGCAGCAAACTGTTCCCATTTCCTGGGGCCCTGCAAGGGCCTCTGCCATCACCAGGGGGAGCTCTAGGCTTCTCTTGGATGTTAGCTCAGGGGCTGGCAGTGAGCACCAGTTCAGGACACAGCTGTCTCCTGGCTGGGACTGAGACATTGCACCCTGCCCCCAGGGGGCTGCCTACTGCCCAGACACAGTGTCCCCTTGTCCCAGCAGCAGGGAGCTCCTGGCCCTGGCTGCCTGAAGAGGGGCAGGGAACTTGGAAAGAGCTGCAGGGGAGGGGAAGGTCCCAGCCCCCTCCCCCATCCACCAGTGGGGCAGCTAGTTGCTAGCTCACTGCTAGCTGCCCCACCAGCAGATCGGGGGGTTGGAACCTACCCTACCCTTGCAACTCTTTCCAAGCCCCATGCCTCAATCATCCAACTGGGACACAGGGCTGGGACCTGTCCCTGACTGGGACTGTTTCCAGCCCCCATTCTGTGAACATGGGGTGGAGGTTGGGGACCCTGTTTCCCACTCAGCTCTGTGAGCATGCAGCTTGGCGGGGAGCAGGTTGGGGAGCTTGTTCTGCACTCAGCTCCATGAATGTGGAGCTGGGCAAGGAGAAGGCTTGGATCTCCCAGTGCTGGCCCATGACCATGTAGCTGGTGCAGGGAGATAAGAGTCTCACAGCACCGGCCCTGCAACCATGTATCTGGTGCATGCTGAAAGATAAGGGTCTCCCATCCCCCCACACCCTGATTGCAATGGTGAAGTGGGGGCTAAGGAGATAAGGATTGCAATCTTGGAGTGGGGGGCTTGGACCTCCCTGTTTCTGTGGCAGGGGGACATAGTCCCCACCCAGGCTCTGGTGGTGGAGACCACCCTGGCAACAAGCAGTTCCTGGAGGCAGGGAGCAATCTCTCACCCCTTGGTGGCTGGCTGACTGGAAGCAGTTTTGCTCCTGGCTACTGTGTCATTACTAATCACAAGAAAATTTTCTTGCAGTTTGCATTTGTAGGTAGCAAATTTACACACAATTGGCAAGGTTTACTGTGCAGTAAGCAGGTGCACGTGTAGACGCGCATGCTTCCTGCTCAGTAAACTACACTACTTTGCACTAAAGCGCCTCATATAGACACACCCCCTGAGGGCCAAAATGACCCCAGCAGGGCAGATCCCCTCCATTGGCAATATTTAACACCCTTGCTCTATATAGCACCAAGGCTTTGGATTTCCAGGCATGATACATTATTTAAGCAAACACCCCTTCTTTAGTGAAAGACACCCTATAGTCACTAAAAAATAAGTGAATATCGCATTTTTACTGAGTGTGTTTCAATATGATTTACAATAGACAGGCAAGAAGACTATATTGTTAGAAAGAAAGAAACACTTTGACCTTAAATGTCCACAAGAATCAATGACTTACAGCATCTGAAAAAAATGATTTTACAATGTGTGGCAAAGTAACCTGAACTCTGGCATCAGCAGAACAGAAACTAAATGCTCAAAAAGACAAAAAGCCTGTGTTGGCAGTTCAAAGTGAATGAGCTGGACAACAATCAAAGCTTAACTCAGCCAAATATGAAGGGGCATTACTAAGGTACTATAAAATCAAGGAGAGAAGAACCGTTTTAAAAATCCATTTTTCCAAAATGAGAGGGCATTTTTTAAGTTCGGTGAAAGATGATCAAACTTTTTGGTACAGATTAGGTTAATTGGAATATTTTAATATTTATATCTTTTGCAGCTTGACTTCTGGGTGAAAAATAAATGAAATAATGAATTTTATCTGAGACTAGAAGCAGAGTAAAAACTGCAGTACACCATGATGACAGTAATTTTAGAAATTGTTTGAACTGCATCTGTGATTGTAAAGCAAGTTCATGCTCAGAAATAATCACCTAGATTCTTTCTTTTTCCCCTCAGAGCTTGAATGGATGGCAGACATTCATATCAATTTACTCAGTGATGCTCCATTTAATAACTCATTCTTCCTTCAGGAACAGTGCTTCTGGTTTGAACTGTGAACATGTTCTTTGTGGGGCCTGACTTAGATAACTACAAAAGAAGACGCTTCCTGATCAAAGATGTCACAGGCTAAAATAATGTTGTGCGCCATCAGCATAAAGTGATAAAAATTATCCAGTCAAAGGAGACAGCTCAGAAGAGGATGAGTATTAAAAAAAAAACTTTAAAAGAAAGAACAAAACCTTCAAAATGGATACTCATGAAAAAAAAAACATCAAACCAGTGAAGCAAAGGACATTTCAGTGGTTTATACCTCAGGCAACTTAAATAAGAACAGAAGACATCCAAGGCATTTCCTGACAGACCCATATCAAGATGTTTGCCATTACCATGTTTCACACTATGAAATGTATTAATGCAAAAGAAATAAACCAAATAGACATAAAAATATTTGATTGCTTAATAGCAAAGGGAATTACAATTGTAAAGATTTCTCTCTCCCATTTTTTCTTTCTGTTGTAGGCAATCTGCTATGGAATATTGTATCATATCTTGCTTTGAAAAATAGTTCTATTCCAGTAACACGACATACTTTCAACCTTAATTCCCAAGTATCTTCTGCTCTTGATGTCTTTGCAGTAATATTATGTATGATGCTATATATATATATGGTTATGTGACATACCGTATCATAAATAATAGACAAAAAAATCAAAATAAAACTTATGACAGTGTATAGAGAGACAACACAGCAAAGCTAAACAAAAGGTTGAAGAATTTGGACTGAACTTCCAGTCTTAATATACCTTTTCCTGATTTTCAAATGCTGATTTTTGTATTTTAATTTGTATTATTAATATTTTTAAGAATATAAAGTGCATATGTAGTGTTTTGGATTATATAATCTTTAATGTCTTGTAATCTCATGTTTGCTTCAATTCTATATAAAAATGAACATTCAGTTATCACCTGTTGATATAATCATTTGATTGATTTTATTTTTTTAGCTGTAAAGAGATGAAATTTATACCTAATGTCAACTCAGGAAAACTTTCACTTAGACATAATAATGTAAAAAGGAATAAAATATAAACATTCTCTTGTTGTTCTCAGTTGACATGGCCTTCGCTGTTTTATGAAGAAGAATTCAGCATTATATGTGAATTATCTAACCATATGTCTTAACAGGACAAAAATTAGTGACTTACACTGAAAATGAATCATCTACCAGCTATTACTAGAGACGTTCTGGAAAATGATTATTTCAAGATGTACTCAATAATGAAAGCAGTCATATTAGCTGAAAATAAAATAAACCACCAGTTCATTTATTACTCAGTAAGAGGAAAGCAGTTGTAGTCATTTTGTTTCCAATTTTGCCCACAGAATGAAATTCCTCTGACTTCTGTTGTATAATTTATTGGTTACATATTTGCAGCCTGAAAGCAGGAGATTAGCAGACTGTATCCTGAAATACAGCATTGCACAGGGATTTCTTAACTGAAAAGGCCTGATCAGTAAATACCGATATTCTCTGCTGGCTGGCTTGTCCCTTCTATTTGAGTTTGCGGCCAGGCAGATAAGGGGGTTTACAGTTTAGTAAACTGAAAAACTTTATTTTGGGTCAACCTGAAAGTTTTTCTTTGAGCAAAAAAAATTGAACATTTTTTTTTTTAGGTGAGGTTGATTTTGTAAATGAAAAATGCCTTTCTGAAACAAAAAGTGAAAACTCTCATTTTATACATTTTGATGTGGTTGGTGGGCAACTGCCCGCTTTCCTACTGCCTGCTATGGTCAGCGCCTGGGGTAGTGGGTGTCAGCGACCCAGGTGGTGGGCGACTGCCCTCCTTCTTACTGTCTGCTGGGTGTCAGCACCCGGGGGTGGGGGGAAGAGTGCCCTCTTTCCTTCCTTCCTTCCTTGGGTGCACGCCACAAGTCAGTGTAGAGCACCTTTTCCTACATTCTGACCAAGCGACTGTTGCTCTAAATAAGCATTCACAAAGCATACAAGCACACAAACACAAGCAAAGAAATCCTGAAAACAAACACACAAAATGCAGACACAGAAACACAAAAAACACCAACCCAAAGACACAAATATAAAAATGCAAGGAGAAATACTTGTGATGTGAAGGTGCTGTTGAAAAAACTGACTAGTGCTTGATCACAATGTATGAAACAAATGCAAAAACACAAATCCCACAAAAACAAAACCACAAACAAACACAGAAAAATACAACGCAACATTTCATAAAAATATAGGTGACTCTCGAAAGTAAAGAAACTATCAAAGATCCTAAACATTTAGCACTTGACCACCATACATTTTAAATTTTCAATTACAAAAATAAGTCTTTGTTGCTGAAGTTAAAATCTTATAACTATTCCATGCTAGTTGGGACTAAGCTATTAAGTTATGCAAATATCAATGTAGAACAATATTTGGATTTCAAGAAATGTTAGTTATCTGCATGTCAAATACTGCTTGTGCTATTTGGTGAACGCTTGGATTTCTACAAATGTAACTGTGTCACTCGTGTTTACTAATGAAAAAAAACCTGAATAAAACATTAACGGTTAATTCTATAAAAGAGAATGAATGATCTGCCTTCTGTCTTTTGTATCCTCATGTGAAACAGCAGAGAAGGTCCAACCTCAGGAATGCCCAAGCCGAGCAGCAACAGCATGGCAGATTGGAGTGGGAGCGGGGGGACTGGGCACCCTGACACTGTGCCCTGCTAGCACATAGCTGTGCGAGCAGGGGAGCCAGGCTGTGGTGCAGGACAGTGGGACGGCCCCTGCCTGCACATAGCTGTGGGAGCACGGGAGCCTGGCAGCAGTGCAGGACAGAGGGATGAGGAGGGGCCAAAAAAATTAAAATAATAGCACCAGCAATGTGATGTGGCATCTAGTGGACAAAGGCCTAACTACAAAAATAGCGCAGTGCCACCTGGTGGAAAAAGAGGGTAATTAATTACACATCTGAGTGCCTTTGTGTTTGTACAGGATGACTCCATAGGCGTCAGTGATGCTTTAATTTGCAGCAAACCAAACTAAACTATGTCCAAGCAGTTTTACTTTAATGCACCAAAACTACTTTAAAAACCTTGGGAAATTCCACTCACGCAACCCAACATGCAGTTGCAGTACATGAAAGGGCAGCTATCATGGCATGTACATGTACCCTTAGAAATGTTTTTCCACATTTTTTCAAGCAATCCTATTAGGTGAATTTTCCCCAAATTCACAGATAGTTCCACACTCCCCAAAACTGCATTTTTAGTGATTCTTTTCCCCCATTTGCTGAAAAAAGGTCACTCGGGTTTAGTTGAGTCACTTTGCACATGCTTTCCAGAACAAAAGGGTAGGATATCAGGAGCAATGTAACTGAATGGAATCATAATCTGTACACATTGTGGGACAGGGATTAGGTGCCACACTTTGGTGGTGGTTTCCATTATCCAGATGCATGTGTAGAATTTAGAACCCGCTGGGACTGCCTCAGGCTGGTGGATGAAAATGGTCAACGGGTGACAAAAATGCAGAGGACTGATGCAGTTCTGGGGCAGTCCAGGCTGTGCCTGCTGCTTAAGACTATGCTTCCTTCTTACAAAACTGCCAGCAGAAGCTGTACAAGGGTTCCCATCTTGGATGTTTGCTAAAAAAGTGTCTCCTTGCACTAGAATGGCTCTAAATTGGCAGAAGACACTGACTTTAGGGCCAGAATACTATTCACAAACCAGGCCCATTAAATATCCCCTCCATTTCTATATCAGGCCTACACTAACCTTTTGTTTTCAGCTTGTATAATCCCCATACTCACATTTTCATTCTATGTCAGACTGATAGCATACCTTACCACTAATGGCAAGGAACAGTTAATGCTTTAACTGTGTCAAATTATGCACCAGCATGTAGACAGCAAAATTGCCTCCCACCTCACATTTAATACAAGAAAATTTACAATTTATCATACAGTGACAAAAAAGAAAAACCTCTTTCTATATATATAAGCAATAAAAGGTCAGGAGTAAAAACTAAAGCAAAATCCAAACAGCAAAGCAGAGAGAAGAATACTTGTACAATTTATGGGCAGAAGTTGTAAAGGCAGAACTAGTCCAATTCCCATTGAAATCCAGGCACAGGAAGCTCAAAATATATATGGCCAATGGAGAATTCTCCTTGTACAAGCATACTTCCAGATAACAGGTAGTTTACAGAGGCATGTCACCTTCTCTGTCAACTAACCCACTCACCTCCCCGATATAATCAGACTAAGGGAATGTGTCAGAGTTCATCTGAGGGCAGAAGCATTTGGTACAGGGAGGGAAGAGAGCTTGGTGGAGTGGAGCTCTGCTACTCCCAATTTTATATGTGCATATAGTTTCTCAAGGATGACATGCCAGTAGCATGAAAGTTGCTCCTTTGCAGCCACAACTTATACCAGGGCTGAGTGTCTCAGGATGAGTCCCTACTCTCCATTATTTCTGAGCAGAGCTAATCTGCACAAGAAATAAAAATCTACACTGATAAATAAAGGGGAAATTTTACCTGGAATTCCTTGTCCTAAATGTTGTCAGTCATGGATAAAGCATGAAACTCAAGATCTAGATCTATCTTTTTCCATGAATAAATGCAATATTTCTTTGAATTCCAAATCTTTAAAAAAATAAAACATAGATAGATTCCTAGTCTTGTGCTCCATTTTTACACTAGAGCTGGTATTTTATCTGGATAGTCAATTAATATTGATAAAATAGCCGAGTTCTTTCAGTTTATTAATAATGTGGGCTTTTCTAAGGCTACAGTCAGATAGTCAACTAGGAACTTATTTTGCTTGTGCGTTATGCAGATCTCCGCAAACCACTACGTTAAAGACTAAAGAGCTTTTGAAGCCACACTGGTTTAATTCATTTACTTACTTTGCATTTTACTTGTCTCTGAAATATAGCCTTTCAAAGTACTTTCAAAGCACTGATAATTGATCTTGCCTCAGTGCACAGGGTTGGACTAAATAATCTCTTGAGGTCCCTTTCAGGCTTATATTTCTAAGATGTTAGAATAAAGGTGCTACTATTTAAAAAGGTGACCTGCAAATAAAATGGTGAAAAATTCAGCTTCTTTCTAAATACGTCTTAGATGGCACCAAACTTGTACAGAAATTCATGGGCAACATACTTCAATTTCTAGTATCCTCTGATGTTGTGTCAACCAACGACCATTATATTACCAAAAACTCACTAGGAACTTATAGCTGGTCCAGATGGATGCTTGGGAACAGTAAATAGCATTTTTATAGCTTATTATAGCTAAAAGAAAGAGACAAAGACAAGGAGGAATGGAGCAACCAGAAAGGACAAGGTTGCTCTTCTCTCCTTTCCCCCTTTTGCCTTAATAAGTCTAATTCAAAATTATTAACTGTTTCAGATTGATCCCTATTCAGCAAAGCTCTAAACATACTCTAAAAATATAAGTATGAGCTTAAAATTTAACATATACTTAGGTATGTAATTGACTACACATGGTTTGTTTATTCAGGATCACTGAAAATCAGAGATGGGCCTGACGTAAACATTTGGATTTAGAGCTTGGGACGGACAGAGTTGGGATTTGGATGTCAGTTTCACCACAGTTTCAGGAAACTCAGATCCATGTTTTCACTAGGGACCATGTCTTGTGATGACTATTTTCATTTGGTTTTAAAGAGAGGGCACCTGCTGGAAGTTTGCATCTATTACAAATGTAAAGTTGGTACCCTGTGGCACAAATGTCTTTTAATTCAATACATATGCCTACATCTATCTGTACACTTTAGATCAATGATTCTCAACCAGGGTGTCACAAGGGTGCTGTGCAATATCAGCACAATTAAGTATCTAAATATCTACACATGACTCATAAGATAAGCCCAGACATTTCCAAAAGGAATCCATAGCATCAAAAAACATTCTGACCTGTTGTGGTCTTCTGCCTTCTTTGCAGTAGTAAAACTGCTCTATTTTTTTCCTTGTCAAGAAACAAGTAAAAGCTAAGAGCTAGTGAGTCTCACGGGGCTGTATTTTAGATGTGTGATACCTCAAGAAATGTTAAAGGGCATATAAACAGAAATACATTAGTAGTAATTGTCCTTAGTGCATTGCCCTTCTGAAGTCTGTGTAAGAGGCTTATCAGGTCATCACACGCCATGTCATTTAAGTCAAATACCTAATTGCTCGTTTTGGATAACTGATGAGAAGATTAGCTTTCACAGTAAAAAAATATATTTGATGCACTTATAAGATGTATGGATATTATAAAGCTGGAACAAAATGGAAGTAGCCATCAATTTAGGCGAAATTCATAGGCCAGCATAGCAACATGTGATGTTAGTTTTTTAGTTTGCTCCAGCTACGACACTGCTTTTTGAGAAACAGAAAACAGTTCACGCTCTTTAAAGTGTTTTTAGATTTATATAAATAAGCTCTAATCAACTGGGAGCATAGCAACAGAATGATAATGAATGGTTTTTTATATATATATATATATATATATATATATCCCTTTCCGTCTGATATTACAAGAATACACCTTATAAACTATGGATTAGACGCTCACACTGCCTTAAATTAGTTCAATTCTATCTCCAGAATTCACACCAATTTAGGAGCAGTTTAATGATGTTATTCATTTATGAAATGCAGTTGCTTGTGTGGTAAATCACAGCAACTGTTTAAAAGTTCTCAAAAACACTACATACGGATTAGGAAAGGAAGTGAAGAATCTCTCATGTGATGATCAAAAAACCGAGTAAATGGTTTGAGACGTAACAATCAATTTCTGCATCATGTATGGCAGGGGCAGCTGTGACATTGGTTAGTGGTTACCATTCTTGTTTACCTCTTAAATTGATTCTTGGGGCTGGCACCCCTAGGTACACCACTGGAAATGATAGACTCTGATCCTGAACTGAGAAATATGTGGATATGGAGTGTGTCTGAATGTGACTACTAGCCAGATCAGGGCCCCAGTATTGATAGTTTAGACTTAGATAATTATCTCCTCCCCCACTTATTCTCAGATGTTTTGGCACCTGAGGAGATTCTGCACACCAAATGAAAGTGGGAAAGAGCCCTCAGTTTGCAATATTCAAAGATCTATTTTGTGCAACTCATCAGTCTAACTACCAAACATTACATAGCAGTAGTGAGACTTCCCTCATGCAGTCTCCTGACACACTGGAATGAATGATTTTTTACTTTTATACAATGTATAAACCTTCACAGGAGGTCAGGTTATAAAAATAAAACTTATTCAGAAATTTTTTATTAATCCTTCAAACATTTCACCTACAATGGAGGCAGTTAACATGACTCATTTCCCCCATCTCAAATATTAAGTACTACCATCTGTTTTTGCTGTAGGTGGGCCTGAGCAAGCTACAAAGCTTGGACCCAGAACAAAGTTTTTCACATGTTCGAGGGTATTTGAATCTGATGTTTTGTTTGTATCCATGGCATCTCTTTCTATTACATTTGAAAACAAAAAACTCCATCTGCTACATAAGAAACTAATGCTAGTATCAAGCATGAGTGTGAGTAGCCCTACTGAAGCCATCGGTCCCATGTAGTCCCCAGAAAGCTCAGTTCAGGACTGAGGCCTTTAATTCTCTAATCCAAATCCTAGGAGACTGAATGCAAAGGCTCCCATTAACTTCAGTGAGCTTTAGATCAGGCTCTGTGATTAGGATAGACACTTTCTATTCCAGGAATTATGGCCTGATTTTTTAATTGGAACTGCACAGGTGGAGCCATGCACCCGCACAGAATATAGACTTCAGAAGAGCTTGATGTGGGCATAAGGATCTACTCACATAGATATGGCTGCAGGCTGAGTCAACAACAACTTACTGCTAAGTAGGCCTGTGAGAAGCGACTAGTATTCACTTTGGATTCGGCTGATTTGGGGGACAGTGATTCAATTCAGCGATTCGAATCACTGCTCCAAATCGATTCGGCTCAATCTGATTCACAGATTCATCTCCTGCCAAATCTCCAAAACTCCGAATCAGGCAGACCCATTCTCCCCAGCCTGGCAATGGCTGCCCTGCCTGCCCCAGCTCCTGGCACTTGTTAAAAAAAATGCCCCAAATCAGCAGGTGTGCTAGGTGGGCGGGTGATCCCCGCTGCTCCCTACTGCCCCACACTGCATGGGGGGGCTCTGCATGAGCCCCCTGACTCTCCCCTGCTGCCACAGTCCACCCCCCATGGCTGCCCCACCCTCCGCGGCACTGGCCCATTAAGAAAAAACAACAACCCCCCCCACACTCACCAGTTCCTGTCAGTTGGGGGGGGATCCCCACTGCCTCTGCTACCCCACACCACATGGGAGGCTCTACACAAGGTCCCCAAAGCCCTGAGGCCACTGCAGAAGCGGTGAGTCCCAGGGCTTTTCTCGGGTTTTTTTTCTTAAAGAGCCAGAGCTGGCGCAGGCAGAGCACCCATGGAGGGGCTGGAGGAATGAGAGGGAGGTCAGGGGGATCGTGCAGAGCCCCCCCTGCAGTGTGGGGCAGTGAGGGGCAGCAGAGATTGCTGGCAGCACCTGGTAAGCACTGGGGCTTTTTCTTAAAATGCTGGGAGCTGGGATGGGTGGGGCACCTGCGGAGGGCCTGGGGGAGCAGGCAGGGGTTGGGACTGGCATGGTCCCCTTCCCCAGCCCCCTCTCCCCCTGTCCCTAGTACTTACCAGCTCAGAGTCGGCTGTAGCTCGTTGCTGCAGCCACCGGGGACCCCCCAAATCATCAAAGATCTCCAAATTTTTTCTGAAGATTCAGAGAGCTTTGAATCGATTTGGACCTTTTAATTGGTCCCCTGATTTGATTCAGATTCAGAGGTTCAGCCACCAACTCCGGCCAAATCTCCTCCAAATCGAACTACCACTCAAAGCTTCACAAAGCATTACTGCGAAGCATCATACTGTGGCCCTGAAGGAGATAAGTAAATCCCACCACGTTCTAAAAGAGTGACTCTAGGAGAGAAATGGCTCTCTGGGGAAAATTGCAAGTCTGTATAAAGGATGACATTAAAAGGTCTACAGAACTGCATTTTAAAAATTGCATTGCCCTGGTAAGCTATAAATCATATGCTGTGATGAATGTACATACTGAAGTGACTCATTTTCAGCAACAGTTCATCTATTTGTCTTAATGAAATATTGCAGAGGAGTGTATTTCACACTCCATGCTCTTGCAACTATTCAGATCCTTCCCCTTTTACAATCTTTCCCCCTCTTTTACACACACACACACACACACACACACACACACACTTCTTAATTTTTTTAAATCTATGTTTAAGTATGGGGTTTGAGTACAAGAAGTCTAAGCAAACATCATTCAAATCAAAACCAAAGAAACTTCCCTGCTTCTGTGAAAGACTGCACACATGGAAGCAATAAACAGTGAACTGTGAACTTCACAGGTTAATTTTTTGCTCTTGGTTACTGGGAAACCTGCCTAATGTTTTTTGACATTTCAAGCTCACAAAAAAAACAACGCAAGAGATCTCACAGATAAAACAGCAAAAAATATAATCACTGAACTTTATCCATTTTTCAAATGTCAGAGTTGCTTTTTAATGAATTGTGTGACATTGCAGAATTCCTCTTGACCTTACCAATGTGTATGAATTGACGCCTATTTTCTTTTGTTGCATTTTGCAGATCAAGCTGACAGTTTGAGTGGAATGATAGCAGAGTGCAGCAGTTATGTTGCAGGACTCAGCCTTATAATGTGCTGAATACTGTAGCTGTTTCATCAAAGCACTTAAGCATGCGCTTAACTAAGTACTTGAATAACCTCCTTGATTTCAGTAAGACTGTTCATTTACTTGAGTGTCCGTGAATGCTCTGATGGATCCAAGACAAAAGTGTTCAGCATATTACAAGTCTGACTCCTGGGGTGTTACATGTTACACTTTGCATGTGCTAACTCTGAGGAATATTAAGCAGCCTTAAAGTTAGCACATGCTGTGAGCAGTCACACAGTAAAGATTAATACCCTTTCTAACATGCATATAGCTCGACTTGCTCCTAGAGGACTGGCCAGCAGAGCTGTGGGCAGGAGCTGCCAAGTTTGTCACCAAGTCTGGCTCTCCAGCAGCTACCTGCTTACCTGCCACCCCTTCCCACCATGGCTCCCTGGCAGCTCCCAACTCACCAGCCCTCTTCCTGCTCCACTCCCAACTCCCCACTCTCCCAAGGCTGCCTGGCTCTCCCCAGCTTTCTGTCAGTCCAGAGCAATAGTGTTCTGGATGACAGATCATCCACATTTGAGGGAGAGGGGGCACTGGTAGTGGTGCATCCTGGGATACTGGAAGACTGCAAATTTCTGGTACTGGCCCCATGGAGCAGACTGATGTCATTGCAGCATGGGCTACCTAACAGCAGATGGAGATTATCTTTGCCCAAAGAGGTGCAACTTTGGAGACACTCACGGGGCACTTCACTTCTATTTTCCTACCTTAAAGCACAGGCATTTCCATCTTAAGAGCATGTAACAGATGCGAAAGGTAACATTTCACAACACCCTTGTTAGCTTTGCTAACAATCAACTGATAAAACTAGCAAATTTCACTTTCTTCAGAAATGTGTGCTATTTTGCTAGCCTGCCTCAGAGATACAGCATATAAATAATCAAAACTAACTTTATTTTTCTGTAACCAGTAGTGTCCTCTAATGCCTTGAAGGCAGGCAAGTTCTGTTTTGCTCCTGCTCCAGTTCATCATTCTGGGCTAGTCTAAAAAGTTTGGAGTTTTCAAGGGTGTAATAATAATCATAAACAATGAATAACATTAATTGCTGTTTATTTTGAGGGATGATTTAGATGATGCCTCCAATCCTATGAGTAAGTCTTCCAAAGCAGGTATGCAGAAACTATTGTCTATACATAATGATTCAAAACCATTTTAGCCGTATATTATAAGTCAGCCAATAAAGTTGTGCTTCATAATTGGAGAATCATTGTTTTGCGATCCTTTAAGAATGCTATCTGTGTAAAAATGAATGAGCTGTACCATGTCTGTTCCCATGTCAAGCTGACAGACAAAGTGCTAACTACTAAAATGAAAAACAAAAAACAGATTTCCTTTTTGTCTAGTTTAACGAAAAGTATGCGAATAAACCAAAATACGTCCCCATTATGTTACACTCCTTAAAATAAGATGAGTGAGAAAGCAGTCTATCACAAAATATCCTTCTTTTAACACAGATTAGTCAGAAAGTCATAATAAGAGGAGTAGAGAGACCCTTTTTATCTGATGCAAATTCCTCCTGCTTGTATTGGGTTATGACTAGGACCTATTCAAATCACGATTTTGTGGAAATCACAAATCCACAGAAAAAACCCAAAACCAAACCCAAAAAAACCTTACTAAAAATAAAATACTGGCCCCCCCAGTGGAAACCTGCAGTCTTCTCAACCACCCAGCCCAGCACAAAGGGGAGCCAGCGTGAAAGTAACTAGGCAAGATGGCTGCCACCTCTACCCCTTGCTGCTAATTTGCTCCTAGGGCTGCCTGTTGTACAGCCCTGCCCCTCTCTACCAATCAGTGACGAAGGGCAGGGAAGAATAATGGACAGCCCTCCCAGCCAATAAGTGGCAAGGGGCAGAGCCATTGGAGACCCTCAGTCAGAGGCATGGTGGGGAGGAGACACCATGATAACTCCATGAAAATGGTGGCCAGCTCCATGATCTGCCTGTGAAATTGGCCAGCCACCTCCTCAAGTTAGGTAGACCTCTAGTTATGACAGTCCATTCCTTAGCAGTCTTTCCTTCTTTGGGCTGGCAGGGAGGGTGGGGGAAATAGAAAAAATTATGCTAGTGTAGAATGTACGGTCCACAGTTAGCAATTAACCTCAGAGTTTGGAGACACCGATTCAGTCTTCTCTTCCACTACATCTTTCTTATGTGACCATGGGTAAATTACTTAGGCTCAGACGTTACAAGTATTTAGGCAGCTAAGCAAATTGCAAGCAATATTCAAGTACTTTTTGCTTGGGTACACTGTGGAAACTGCATATTTTAGGGAGAACAGGGATATGCGTGACTGGTGAACTTCTGACTTAGGAGCATGTCAGTACGTGTGCATTTGGACTTCTCCAAGCTCATCCCCAGCAACTAAAGTCAGAACCACCAGAGACCAGAGCAGACACTGGGGAGAGCCAGAAGCAGCCCTACCAACAAACTTCTGACTCAGAGCCACATGAGTGGATTCAGGTGGGTGGGACATACTTACCCCCATGCTTCTGGAACATACAAGTGCATGGTATAGCTAAGCCCTTTGAGGATCTGGTTTTAGAATCATAGAAAAATAGGGTTGGAAGGGGGTTGGGATTAGAGGAAGTCACCTAGTCCAACCCCCTGTTCAAAGCAGAACCATCCCAGCCAAGGCTTTGCCTAGCCGGGTCTTCAAAACCTCCAAGGATGGAGAGTCCACCACTTCTCTGGGTAACCTGTTCCAATGCTTTACTAGCCTCCTAGTTAGAAAATTCTTCCTAATAACTAACCTAAACTTCCCTTGCTGCAACATGGGATCATTGCTCCTTATCCTGTCATTTGTAACCACTGAGAACGGTTTAGCTTCATCCTCTTTCAAGCCCCCATTGAGGTAGTTGAAGGCTGCTATTAAATCCCCCCTCAGTCTTCTCTTCTTTACACTAAATAAGTCCAGTTCCCTCAGCCTCTTCTCAGAAGTCACGTGCCCCAGCCCCCTCACCATTTTTGTTGCTCTCTGCTGGACTCTCTCCAATTTGTCCACATCCTTTCTGTAGTGGAGGGCCCAAAACTGAACATAGTACTCCAAATGTGGCCTCCCTGATGCTGAATAGAGGGGAATAATCACTTCCTTTGACATATTGACAACATACCTACCAATTCAGCCCTGTATGCCGTTAGCATATGCAAGAACATTTTTGGAGACAGTATCAAAAGCCTTGGTAAAATCAAGGCACACTATATCCACTGGTCTCCCCGCATCCACAGAGGTCAGGCATGACTTGTCCTGGGTGAATCCATGCTGTCTGTCCTAATCACCTTCTTCCCCAAGTCCTTAGAAATGGATTCCTTGAGGATCGGCTCCATGATTTTTCTGGGGACAGAGGTGAGGCTGACTGGCCTGTAGTTCCCTGGGTCCTCCTTCTTCTCTTTCTTAAATATAGTCACTATGTTTGCACTCTTTCAACCATCCAGGACCTCTCCTGATCACCATGAGTTTTCAAAGATGATGGCTAGTGGCTCTGCAATCACATCAGCCAACTCTCTCAGCACCCTTGGGTGCATCCCATCTGGTTCCATGGACTTGTATATGTCCAGCTATTCTAAATAGTCCCTAACTTGTTCTTTCACCACTGTTGGCTGCTCACCTCCTCCCCAAACAGTGCTGCATGGTGCAGTAGCCTTGGAATTGACCTTACCTGTGAAGACTGAGGCAAAAAAGGCATTGAGCACTTCAGCCTTTTCCGCATCCTCTGTCATTAGGTTGCCTCCCTCAATTGGTAAGGGACCCACGCTTTCCCTGATCTTCCTTTTGTTACTAATGTACTTGTAGATACCCTTCTTGTTACCTTTCACATCTTTTGCTTGCTGCAACTCCAATTGCACTTTGACCTTCCTGACTTCATCCCTGTATGCCTGAGCAATACTCTTATACTCTTTCTAGTTGTTTGTCCAAGTTTCCACTTCTTATAAGCTTCCTTTTTGTGATTTAGTTAACTGAAGTGTTCCCTTCTAAGCCAAGCTGGTCTTCTGCCATACTTGCTAGTCTTCCTGCACACCAGGATGGTTTGTTCCCGCACACTCAGTAAGGCTTCTTTAAAGTACAGTCAGCTCTCCTGGACTCCTCTCGCCCTCAGACTGGCTTCCCAGGGGATTCTGCCCATGAGTTCCCTGAGTGAGTCAAAGTCTGCTTTTCTGAAGTCTAGGGGCCTTACTCTGCTGCTTTCCACCCTTCTTTTCCTAAGGATCTTGAACTCAATCATCTCGTGGTCACTGCTGCCCAACTTGCCATCCACTACTACATTCCCCACCAATTCATCCCTGTTTGTGAGCAGCAGGTCAAGAAAAGTGTGGCCCCTAGTTGGTTGCTGTAGCACTTGCACCAGGAAGTTGTCCCCAGCACTGTCCAAAAATGTGTTGGATTGCCTATACACTGCTGTATTGCCCCCCCTGCAGATGTCAGGGTGAGAACCAGGGCCTGTGATCAGGAAACTTCTGCTAGCTGTTTGAAGAAAGTCTCATCCACCACTTCCTCCTGGTCTAGGGGTCTGTAGCAGACCCCCACCACAACATCACCCTTGTTGCTCTCCCCTCTGACCCTAACCCAGAGACTTTCTGCAGGCCTACCTTCAGTTTCATAATGGAGCTCTGAGCAATCATATGGCTCTTTTACATGAAGTGCCTCTTCCTCTTCTCCCCTGCCTGTCCTTCCGGAACAGTTTGTACCCATCCATGACAGTGCTCCAGTCAAGTGAGCTATCCCACCAAGTCTCTCTTATTCCGCTCATGTCATATTTCTATGGACATCCAATTCTTCCTGCTTGTTTCCCAGGCTCCATGCATCCATGTACAGGCACCTGAAGAAACTAGTTTATTGCCCTGATTTTTCAGGAAGAATAAAAACACCTTCCCTCTTTCCCCCTCCTCCTCCTGCTTGCTCTTCCTCCAGGTCACCCACTTCCCCACTTACCTCAAGGCTTTGGTCTCCATCCTCCTGTAAACTTAGTTTAAAGCCCTCCTCACTAGTTTACTGATCCTGTCAGTGAAGATGCTCTTCTCTCTCTTCATCAAGTGGATACCATCTCTTCCTATTAATCCTTCTTCTTGGAACTTCATTCCATGGTCAAAGAAGCCAAAGCCCTGCTGGTGACACCACCTGCTCAGCCAGGCATTGATCTGCAGGATGCACCTGCTCCTGATCAGAAGGATGAAAGAGCCCCTGTCTCCTTCACCCTTGTACCCAAAGCCCTGTAGTCACTTTTTATTCGGTCAGGGTCTCTCCTAGCAGTATGATTGGTGCCCACATGGATAAACAGCATGGGCTAGTAGTCAGAGGGCTGGATGAGTCTTGGTAGTCCCTCCTGACATCTTGGATCCGGGCAAGCAGCAGACTTCCCGAGACAACAGGTTAGGTTGGCAGATGGATCCCTCCATCTCCTCCAGAAGGGACCCTCCAACCACTACTGCCCACTGTTTCTTCTTGGTGGTGGTGGCCTTGATCCTTCCCACCCTGGGGCGGTCTGGCCTATCCTCCTCCACCAAAGGAATGTGCTCCTCACCCTCTATTGCTAGGGTTCCATGTCTATTCTCCAGATGAACTGCTGCAGATGGAGATGAAGATTTTTGCTTGCTGCTAGAGGTTACAAGCTTTCAGCTTCCACCTTCCTGGGAGTCCATGTCCTCTCCCTTCTCTAGCACTGCCTCTGGCAGTTCTTCCTCCACAGTCCTGGAGGTCTTCTCCAGCATCAAATCAATGAACACCTCATGGCAGAGGATGCTTCAGAGCCTCACCACTTTGTCCTGTAGACCTTTTACCTGTTCCCTGAGAGACATCACTAGGATTTCATAGATTTCATAGACATTCAGGCTGGAAGTGACCCCAAAGGATCATTGAGTCCAGCCCCCTGCCCCAGGGGCAGGAAATCAGCAGGGATCATAGGATCCCAGCAAGATAAACATCCAAGTGTGTCTTGAAGGTGTTCAAAGTGGGTGCTTGAACCACCTCTGGTGGCAGTCTATTCCAAAAATTTGGGGCTCAGACAGTAAAGAAGTTCCTTCTTATGTCCAATCTGAATCAGTCACAGCGGAGTTTGTGACTGTTTGATTTTGTCACCCCTTGGGGTGCTCTGGTGAACAGATGTTCCCCCAGATCCTGAACACCCCTGATAAACTTACAGGTGGACACCGGATCGCCCCTGAGCCTGTGCTTTTCCAGGCTGAAGAGTTCCATGGCTCTCATCCTCTCATCATAAGGTCTGTTTTCCTGACCTCTTGTTGCCCTGTGGGGTTAGGCCAACCCTCAGGATCTCAATATTGTGCTGTTAGACAGGAGGGTGTGACATGATTGCACATATACAAACACACAAATCAATTAGGTGCATACATACACACAGTACCAGCTTTGGCACATTGTAACGGGGAGCCCTAACCCTGTTACTAAGAGGCAGGGTGGCCCCATTAAGCCCAGAACCTTCCAGTCACGGCCTGCCGGTCAAGTAGGGGTTAAGGTTCAAGCCCTGCCAGCCACTCAGTTGACTGGAAGGGGCAGGGCCTGGCTCACATATAAACCCCAGGGCTGAGGCCAGGATGGCAGTTCCCTGCCAGCAACCAAGGGGGAAGGAGCTCTCCCAGAGCAATCAAAGGGGAGAGGCCTGACTGCAGGTACAGCCTCTGGTACGGGTGAGGGCTGGAGCACCCTGGGTGTGGCTTGGATGATGTTATAGCTGGGTGGCTTGAATTTATGTTATAGGCCAGGGGCTTGTGTTTTGTTTGCTGTTCAAGACCGGTGGTTTGGGTGAGGCTATCAGGTTGGAGGAGGCCTCTTAGGGGACCCACAGTAGCATGGGGACCCCGGCGCCAAAGAGGGCACAGCCTTTTGGGGTGCACCAACCCCAGTGCCAGAGAGGACGCAATATTTGGGAGTGAGCTGACCCCAGCACCAGAGAGGGCGCAATATCCAGGGCTGAGTGGACTCCAGCACCACAGAGGGGCAGGAGCCTGATTGAGGGGTTTTGTTTTATTTTTTTGAACGCTAGAACCTGGGAGTCAAACCCTGATTAGTGGGCTGGGTTTTTTTGACCGACAGGACTAGCTAGAGAAAAAAGGAGTAGGCCCACGTGGCCTCAACCCCTACATAAAGAGGAATTTATAAATCCCATCTGCGAGGCTTAGGCTGCTGTGTAGGGGAGGAACAGCACCACAGATAGCATACCCTGGCATTGGGCCAGAAAATGGGCAGCCTCCCACTTAATTACATCTATTAATCAATTAACAACAAGGCATGGCAGGAGAGAGGGTGGGTGGTTGGCCCATAACAGGTGGGCGGGGCCACTGGTAGATGGATCCCAAAGAGGCACCCCTGTTACACACATACACATTCAAACCAGCCTAGGCACATGCATACCTATCACCAATTCAAGCACATACACTATACACCCGAAAAGTTAGACACAGATCACTAATTCGTATATCATGCACACAATGACATATATATGGGCACACACACCCACTCACCAGTTCACACACATACAACCCACCTACACATACACACAGGTAAGTTCCTAACTTGGATGGCACGGTGTGTATGTGTGCACTTGGGGTACCTGGGGGAAGGTTCAGGTGAGAGAGAGAGAGAGAGAGAGTTAACATGTAGGGAGTGAAAGTTGTCAGAACCAGGATTAAAACCAGTGGACTACAGAGAAGCTGGCTGAGGAACTGAGGCTTAGGTTTACTTAAGGTAGATTGGGGCTGGAAACTGAGGCAGACAGCTGAGATATTGGGGTGGGGGGAAGATAAGTGGTGACAAGGAGGAGACAGCCAGGAAAGAAACTGAGGCAGAAACCTGGTTGCTCAGGGGAAAAGGAAAAGGCAGTGGGGATAAGACAAGGGTAAAGAAACAGGGCAGAGAGGAGATCAGGACAGGTGTTGGAGGTGGCAGTGAGCTAGAAGCAGGAGAGGGGGAAATAAGACAGAAGTTAGACGGGCGAGGAGCACAGATTGGAGCAGGGCCAAACCATAGTAAAGCAAAACCCAACTTAGGGGTCCAAATGTCTGTTTAATAAAACTGTTAACACACTACACAGCCCCATGAAGTTATTGGTGTGTACACACACACACACACACACACACACACACACACACACACACACTGGCAGCAGGAGAAAGAGACTCAGTGAAAGGGTTGGAGTCCAGGTAGGGAAGAGAAGTAGAGTCCAAGTCCTTGGCTGAAAAGGGGGTGGGGAGTGATAGATACCTATCCAGGCTGGAAAGGGGTCTTTGTTCAGTAGGTGTTGTCCAGAGGGGGGTCGCCGGCAGGACCTTTGGGTGGACAGGTGTCGTGGCTTGGTGCTGGTCCAGATGGAGAGGGTGTCCCACTGGGTCTGTCTTCACTGTCTCTTTTTATGGGGCAGACCTTGTGTGACCCTAGTGACAGGAGGCATGCCCAGGCAAGGGTCAGCCCCTGGTGTACTGAGCATGTGTGCTCCATGCAGGGATGTGCAGTTTCAGGTGTCTGTAATGGTAGGGTACAATGGTAGAGTTGCTGGTTCTGCAGTCTTTTGTCTTTCAAATGCTGGGTTCCTGTCTCTGTTCCTGGGTGAGGTTCATGGTTCCTGGATGAATCAATGCGAGGTGATGGCCAGGTCATTAAAGGCCATTCAGTAGTGGCCTGCTACCATTGTATTTCAATCATTCCCAATCACTCTCATTTATCCGGGATCCAATTTACATGGGAGGGGTACATGAATCATACAGTTGCAACACAGGGGATGCCTAGGCAGAGGACACAAGATGAAGGCTTGACATACAAAATGGAAACTTGACATGATTTACACTAACTTACATATATAGGCCTAAAACAGTAATCACACAATATAAAAGCAGTACAAACATAATAATTATTACTTATAAAACAGTGGGCATCAATATCAAAATAGCAGGGAACTTATTTGCCCCAGAGTTTGGTGTCATCAGCAAACTTGGCCAGCCCACTTTTGACACCAATGTCTATGTCGCTGATGAAGATGTTAAAGAGTATAGGCCCTAGGACGGAGCCTTGAGGGACTCCACTGATCACAGAGCACCATGATGATTGACTTCCATCAACCACCACCCTCTGGGTCCTACCGTAGAGCCAATTCCCCAGCCAGAAGATTGTGGTGTGGTCAAGGCCACAGTTAGCGAGTTTTGCCAAGAGGTGATCATGGGATACCAGATTGAAGTCTTTTTTAAAGTCAAGACATATGACACCAATCTCTTGCCCCTTGTCCAGGCGATAGGTCACCTGGTCATAAAAGGAAATGAATTGGTCAAGCAAGACCCACCTGCAACAAACCCATGCTGGGTATCCCTCAGAATATTGCTGTCAGCTAGTCTGTTAAGGATGGCCTCTTTGATAATCTTTTCCAAGACATTCCCCAGGATAGAGGTTAGGCTGATGGGCCTGTAGTTTGCTGTATATAAAGTTTCATATATCTCCCTTTCTTGAAGATAGGCACCACATTGGTCGCCTTCCAATCTTTGGGCACTTCACCAGAGCACCAGGAGTTCTCAAAGATCCATGCCAGGGACTGAGCTATGATGCTTTCCAGCTCCTTGAATACCGTTGCATGGAAACCATCAAGGCCGGCCGACTTGAAGGTATCCAGCCTGTCAAGGTGTTCCTTCACCAGGTCAGCTTTGATGGAGGGTAAGGAATCTCCTTCACCTGGGCCTCCCTGACCCACAGTGGGCAGGGGCGTCCCATGGGACTGATGAAAAACAGATGCAAAGTATCCATTAAGCAAGTTTGCTCTTTCATGGGCATCAGTTGTCCCATCTGGTTTACAGGGGGCCAATGTTGCCCTTGCTTTTCCTTCGGCTCCCCATATATCTAAAAAAGGACTTTTTATTGTCCTTGATATTTGCAGGTAGCTGGAGTTCCATCTCAGCATTGGCTTTCCTGGTTTGCTCTCTGCAAGTCTGGACCAGAGCAGAGTATTCCTCCTTGGTGGTGGTTCCAGTCCTCCTTCCTGCATAGGTCTTCCTTTTAAAATGCAGGAGGTCTGCTAGTTCCCTGGAGAGCCAAGCGGGCTGTTGTGCCCTTTTGCTGCCTTTCCTCTGAAATGGAATAGACTTTGCTTGTGCATCCAGGATTGCTCCCTTGAGGAGCAACCACTTGTCTTGAACTCCCCTCCCCTTTGGGTTGTGGCCCTTTAGGGCCTCATTGACAAGCCTCCTTAGCTTGCCAAAGTCAGCTTTCCTGAAGTTGAGGACTTCTCTATTACTGACTGACTTGCCAGCTGTATGGCGGATGGTGAAGGTAATCAGGTCATGGTCACTGTCACTCAGCTTCCCTTCAATCGTTAGGTCACTAATTAGGTCATCCCCAGTTGCCATTACCAGGTTGAGCAGCGCTTTACCTCTCATCAGCCCAAAGACTTCCTGCATCAGATAGAGGTCATACACGCATGAGAGAAATCTTTGCGACCATGAGATGTCTGGGTAGCTAAAGTCTCCCATGACAACCATACACCAGGAGCGCACAGCCTCAACCAATTCCCTGGCAAACTTCTGGTCAAGGTCTTGACCCTGGGTAGGGAGTCTGTAGTAGACACCCACCATAGTATCCCCTGTGCTGTGTTCCCCATGGATTTTAACCCAGAGGGTCTCAAGTCATCCATCATGGGTGCCAATGTCAGCTTGCAGGGTTGCATAATTTTCCTTGACAGAGAGAGCTACGCCCCTGTCCCTTTTGTCTACTCAGTCCCTCCTGTACAGGGTATAGCCATCTATACCTGTGGCCCAGTCATGGGTGGGGTCCCACCAGGTCTCCGTTATCCCTATGACATGATAGTTTTTTGCATTTAGCAGTTCCTCTTGTTTGTTCCTGAAGCTCCTGGCATTTGTATTTAGGCACACAAGTGTCCCCTTGAGGGTCCTAGTGTTGCCTACAGTTCGTTCCAGGGCTGGGGCAGGGGTGGGTTCCCTTAAGTGCCTTAACTTCTGGCTTTGCAAGGGTTGCTCAGCAGGCCAGCAGTGGCAGTAGTCCCCCCATCCCCTGGCGGGCTTAGTTTAAAGCCCAGTGGAGCAGGTCAGCCAGTCTGGTTGAGAAGAACCTCCTCTCCAGGAGAGAGGTGGAGGCTATCCCTTCCCAGCAGCTCGCTGCTTCTCTCGCCAAAGAGCGGCCTGTGGTGAAGGAAAGCAAAGCCCTCCTGATGATACCAGCACCGCAGTCTTTGGCTAACTACTTGAATCCTCCTCTCTCTCCTCAGCCCATAGCCTGAGACTGGGAGGATCAAAGAAAACACCACCTGCACCCCCAGACCCTTTGGCCCCACTCCCAAATCCCTGTAGCACCTCATGACCCGGCTGGGAGCACTCCAAGCTGTGTGATTGGTGCCCACATGGATTAGGAGCATAGGGTAGTGGTCAGTGGGCTGGAGGAGTTTGGGGATCTTCTCTTCAGTGTCTCAGATTCTGGCTCCTGGGAAGCAGCGAACTTCCCTGGCTAAGGGGTCAGGGTGGCAGATTACTCCCTTAGTCCCCCTCTGGATGGAGTCTCCCATGACAAACACTTTGTGTTTTGTCTTGGGGAGAGTGGGGGCAGTAGCTACAGTAGAGCCTGTGTTGCCTGCAGAAGCTGGCAACTCAGCAGGCTCTGCTGGGGCTGCAAGAGATTCATACTTGTTGCAAAGCTCCAGCGGAGCAGGGGCCTTGGTGTGATGGGCTTTGGGGCCCTTGACTACCTTGATCCAACCCCTGGGCTGGACAGTAAGGGAGCTCCCCAAGTCCTCCCTTGTCCTGGAGGGAAACCGTGGTCTATCCTCTGCCTCCCTGGGGAGAAGGGCCTGGCAATAGGAGTCAATCTCCTGCTCACAGTTCCTGATGGCACGCAGTCTCTGGACTGCGGCCTGGAGCTCCTCCAGCTGGTGCACCACAGACCCTGAAAGGGAGAAGACCTCCCAAGGGGAGGTGGCCATGATTTCAGACCCCAGAGCCTGAAAAAGCAACAGGCAGCCCCCACAGCCAAGAGCCAGGGGCTCTGTCTGCGTGGAGCCTGGAATCATGGGCTCCTTCTGGGTGGAGGCCTCTGAGGCACCAAAGGTGCCAGAGGGGGGGACACAGACCCAAGGGGACCCTCGGGGTGTGGCGCGTGCCCATCTGTGTCATGCCACTGGTAGACTGGCTGCGTCATGCTGCTGGTAGGAAGCACCACTCACACCACCCCTGGGCTACAACATAACATTAATAATAAAGGTAGCACCCTGCCCCTTTTAAAAGGGCCAACTCCCACCCTTAGAATAAGAGACCCCTTTATTTCTGGGCCCATTGTGAGCCCCTAGAGTCTTACTGAGTTTGGAGGTAGCAAAGCAGGCAGCCAGATGCCTTGGGATGCTCTGTTGTGCAGGAGCTCCTTCTCTTGGTAGTTGCCAAAGTGAGAGTAACCCCTGGCCAACCTCAGCCCTGAGCTTATATGCATTGGCAATGCATAGCAAGTGCATGCACCCCATCTCCGAGTTTGGCACTGCACCCCCTGCAACTGGCTGAAGCCATTGCTGCCAGCAGCATCTGTGGGTGGTCGCTGCTCACCATCCCCCACCTCCCACTGTGGCCACCTGCAGCAGTTGGCCACTCGCTGCCACTGCACCCCCACCACCGTTACCTCCTGTGGACAGTCACTCTCCCCCCCCTCCGGCTCTGGGAGCATGCGTCATTCATGCTTATCTGTACCCTGGGCTCTGACTCCTTCTGGTCACCTGACTGCCTGCAGGTCATAGCTAATCACCTTGTTAGCCTGTTAGGCAACATGCAGCTGTGGGGCTCTAGGTAGCCTGCCAGGCTCCTTTGCTAAGCTGTTTCTGCTCTTAAAGGTGCAGCCCACCCCCCCTTTCCACAAGGACTGAAAAGGGCCTTTCAAGCCCCCGCATTCACAGTCAATCCTTTATCAAGCTGTTGTATGCAGTAGGACTGCAATGTTCTAGATGTTATGAGGGTGTTTCATAAATCTGTTACATTCATTCCACACCAATTAACTTTTTACTCACAACTTTAAAGTAAAGCAGCTTGAGAAATGTTTTCTACTGTACACTGAGTTTTATGGTTGAGTTAAAATTGGACTAAGTTGTTAAAACTTGCTGTTAATACAGCATATCCAAAACATGCGTGTATCCCACTCAATGCACAATACTGGCTCTATGTCTGAAATGACCCTTTGTACTCATATAATAGGTGACTGGGAATGCCAATGACACTTGTGCATGGAGCTTAACCTTTTTTGTCTACGCCGAAGTCTATATGCAAAAGATATATGTACATGCAAGTTAAGGTTATCAGTTTTGGAATTCTTATCTTATCTTCAAAAAACTTGTAAATAGCATATCAGGAAATTAGTTTTGTGATCCAGAAATGGTTCTGCTTACTTACTAGAAATACAGCAGGATATATGCAGCATTCTGGGGTGAGTGACATCATTTGGTTTCAAATATCTTGATGGATCATGCTTAATATGATTCATGCAAAATGTTAAACTTCAAGGTCAAGAGAACCAAAACTGATTTTCTGCATCCCATATTATTCATTATTACTGAAAGCAAACTAATGCTCATTCATGAGCAGAAAAGACATGTTCTGCAATTCCAGCAACAAGGTGAGGTACTCAAGACAATCTTATGCTCTGATTCTGCAAAGTTATTTTAGCCATGGGAGTATTTCTATGAACTGCAATGCTGTTACATAACTTTCAGTCTGAATCTATTTTTAAAACTAGGAAATATAGCTTCATATGAAGGCCTCTTGTCTACAGCACCAACTTGTTTTCAGGTAATGTCTTCCTAATGTCTTTCACATCATGGTACAAACTGAAACATGGGTCTACTAGTATTCTTTCTTATTACTGAAGGTCAGAAACTCAGATGATTTCGGTAGTTTAACATAGATGTATATACTAGCTTCTGGTCTGACCCCACAATTCATCTCTAAAATACAGTGTTCAGTTTTGAAGAGGAAAATGCAATAGAAGCAACTCAAGTTACTAAAATAACTTAAATGATTCTACATAACACTTTTTGCTTTTCCTTACTCACTTGTATTGTCTACTAGAAAAGGTTGAAAATCTTAAATGAAATGTGACATCTGGCTAGGGGCTAAATGTGGCTTTTAATAGATCTTAGAAGCCTGTCTCTTAAAATGTAATCTGTTCAACTCCATTACCTTAAATTGAATAACTGGCACCAATAGTAAAGAATTTCTTCTAAATGAATGATCTCTCTCATACTGTAATAAGCTTAAAAATGGAAGTACTTTCTGGTAAGTAACCCAGATAAACTTTCAGTGCTTATGGTACAAATGTCCCAACAATTACTGAATCCCTTAAAATATAAGTTTCCTTGGTATTAGATCCTCAGACAAAAAATTATAAAAATTAAAACTTAAAAGTGTTATCATACCTGAAGCAGCTATAATTTCCCCAACAGTTTAATTGGGTGAAATGGACTAAAATGTATTTGCCTGGACTCAGGGTCTTATCAAAGTTGATAATAAATAATCCATCAGATTGTTTTTCCATCAAAAAAGGGAAAGTTAAATATTTCCAAAAATGTTTAAATGTAAACACAATTTTGTTTAGGAAAATAAATAAAAAAGATGGCACTCTGGTAAGATTAAATGGTTTTATGTCTATAATTTTAAAATGGAATGCATCAATTTTTCATGTCTAAACATTTTTTACTTAAATTCCTGAAATGTTTAATGCTATTGTATATTAGAAATAAATAGAAGTGTATAGTTGTTAAAGGTCTCCTTTTAAGAAAACTCAGCTTACATTTAGGCTTTTGAATGTGGTGACCAGACATTTTGTGAAAGCTGGTTAGTGCTGAAGTCTAGCTAATTCATTTACATGTTGCTAATTGGGAACTGAGCTCTTTAAAAAGCATGCATTTTATTCTGAGTGTAAAATAAATATTGCTTAGATAGTAGGAGTATTGCTGGAATGGTAGGGAGAAACAGAAAATAAAAGGACTTCTAATGAAGTATGCATTTTAGGTTACTCTAATAAAGTAGAGGCCTAGGCAGGCCATTGAGTTGTTCTGAAACGTTTGCTCCTGAAAGGAAGTGTGTTTTTTGCTGATGAAACAAAATAGAAGGGGGGAAAAAAGGGAACTCCACAGCTCAAACTTCTACATGAACTTTTTTTTCCTTAGTATTCTTGACTATGACAGGTTAAAATCTCGAATTCTTGAGCTGTGAGAAGGTTCTCTGGGTAAATGTAATATCTTGTATTAGCCCACCTAAATAGTTGGAAAAAATGTTCTTTGCAAACGTATGGGCACAAACATCTTTCTCCAGGCGTAGAGAGAGTCTGCTGGTGTCTTGTGTAATCTCCTGAGTGGAATAGGCCAAAATGCAGGTCTGTGAAAATTCAAAGGCGTGGCAGTGAGGATCAGAGGCCATGGGAGACAATACGTGAGAGACCGGTAAGTCGACAGGGGAAGCGGGGGAATGTTGAACTGGTGATAGAACGTAGCTGGTAAAAGGCAGATAAGTTACCTGGGGATATCAGATGGCAAAGAAGTTATAATGTCCCATAAATTCAGTATCTATATTTAATCCATGGTTTTTAATATCCGGTATATTTATGATGTAAAGTTTGTAGACTTGTCTATGAAAGGTGTTTGGTAAATCCCCTTTGAGGATCAGAACTGAGTGATTGGAAAGAGAGCGGTTGTCTTGTGGGAAGTGTGCACCCACAGGTAATTGGTTATTTTGCCTTTGATAGATATTCAGTGTGTGTTCATTCTGCTATGCAGCTGTTGTTGTTTGGTTTCTCCTACATATTTTCCATCAGGGCATTTAGTGCACTGGATGAGATATTACATTTTTCAAACACATCATTCCATGTTAAAACAAAGCTCCTTCTTCTCTTTCATAAAGATGGATACTATTTGCCCTTTTTCAATCATCCAGGACCTCTCCCAATTGTCACAAGTTTTCAAAGACAATGGCCAGTAACTGCAATCATATCAGCCAACCCCTTCAGCACCCTTGGGGGCATCCCATCTCGTTTCATGGACTTGTACACATCTAGCTTTTCTAAATAGTCCCTAACCTGTTCTTTTACCACTGTTGGCTGCTCTTCTCCTCCCCAGACTGTGCTGTCATGTACAGTAGTCTGGGAGCTGACCATGCCTGTGAAGACTGAGGTGAAAAAGGCATTAAGTATTTCAGCCTTTTCTGAATCTTCTGTCATTAGGCTGCCTCCCCTACTTAGTAAAGGATCCATACTTTCCATGATTGTCCTCTTGTTGTTGACATGCTTGTAGAAACCCTTCTTGTTACCCTTTATATCCCTTGCTAGCTGCAACTCCAATTGTGTTCAGAGTCATCTCAAAGGGGACAAAAAAGTTACATCATGTTAGCTTTGTCCTCCCATAAAACATCCATTTCTCCTGATATTTGGAAAAAGAGGAAAGGATATGCCTAGGCAGATACACTAAAGCATTTACCAAACAGGCTCTTAATTCTGGCTTTGAGATGCATGTTCTTTTGTTTACATAGACATGTATACTAGTTTGTTTGGTTTAGTGGCATTAGCCACTATATACAGACACTAAAGGCAGCATTATGGTCTATTCTTTTTTAATTCAAAAATAGTCTGGCATGTGCAGATATTTGCCTGCTCTGTCATGATTACTTTACAGAAATAAGCTGTTACTTTCCTGCCTAAGTTAATTCTTGTCAAATATATTTTTAATGCACTTCTGATATCTAATGAATTATGTAGTGTCACAGGGCACTAAAGTGTTCCTGTTCATTTCAGGGCAGAAACTGCCAAGAGAGAGGGCCCTAGGAGCCAGGCAGAACCCCCACAGGTGCAGGTTGCCATGGCAGCAGGCTAATGAGGGAATTAACCTGCACCTGCACCTGATCAGCTGACCAGAAGGTGGCAGGGCCCTGGGCGCACACAAGCTCCAGGGCTGGAACTGGAGGTGGCAGCACCCAGAAGGAAAGGAGTTCATACAGAAAATCTCTGCAGAGATGCATGGACAACCATGCTGCTGGTGAGACTAATGCGATCTAGGAGCTCCTGAAGTACCTGGGGAAAGGAGGCACACATTGCTGAGGGAGAAACTGGTCCTTTTAAAAGGTGCAGTGTGTGGCCTCCAGTGTCATTGGTATGGTTATTGTTAGGTTATAGCCCAGGGGCTCATATTTATGTTGTTTGAACTGGTGGACTGGGCTGAGGCTATTGGGGAGGAGGAGGCCTCACTAGGGCACACTGCCATGTAGAACACCCAGTGCCAGTGAGGGCATGCAGACGGGGCTGCAGAGAGCCCAACACTAGTGAAGGCTCACAGACGGGGCCAAGAGCCCAGTAACAACAGGAAGCCAAGTTAGAGTAAAGCCTCAGAGTGAGGCAACCAACTTGGGTTCATTCGAGGCAAGTCCTGTCAGACCAACCTGGTGGCCTTCTACGACTAGGTCACAAAATCCTTGGATGCAGGTATCGCAGTGGACGTAGTCTTTCTGGACTTTAGGAAGGCCTTCGACACTGTCTCTCATCCCATTTTCATTAAAATATTAGGTGACTGTGGCATCAGTGCCTACACAGTCAGATGGGTCGCAAATTGGCTGGAAGGCCACACCCAGAGTGGTGGTGGATGGGTCTTTTTCAACCTGGAGGGATGTGGGCCGTGGTGTCCCCCAGGGCTTGGTCCTCGGGCCTGCACTGTTCAACATCTTCATCAGCGAGTTGGACGAGGGGGCGAAAAGCACCTTGTTCAAATTTGTGGATGACACTAAAATGTGGGGAGAAGTGGGCACACTGGAGGAGGGGGACAGGCTGCAACTAGACCTAGACAGGTTACAGAGGTGGGCAGATGAGAACAGGTTGGGATTCAATACTGACAAGGACATGGTACTGCACCTGGGGAAGGAAGAACCAGCAACATACCTACAGGCTGGGGAACTCCCTTCTAGTCAGCACAGAGGCAGAAAAGGATCTTGGTGTCATTATTAATTCCAAAATGAACATGGGCCAACAATGTGGGGACATGGTCAGGAAGGCTAACTGTACCTTGTCATGCATCCACAGATGCATCAAGAGCAGGTCCAAGGAGGTGATCCTCCCCCTCTAGGTGACACTGGTCATCAGTTGGAGTACTGCATCCAGTTCTGGGCACCGCACTTCAGGAGGGATGTGGACAGCATCAAGAGGGTCCAGAGGAGGGCCACGCACATGATCAGGAGGCAGCAAGGCAGGCCCTACGAATGGAAGCAACAGCACCTGAACCTGTTCAGCCTCCACAAGAAAAGGCTGAGAGGGGATCTGGTGGCCATCTACAAACTGGCCAAGGGGGACCACCAGGTGACCAACAGAGAGTCCCCGTTCCCCTGAGCACTACCAGGAGTAACAAGGAATAATGGCCATAAATTGATGGAGAGTAGATTCAGGCTAGATATCAGGAGGCGCTACTTCACAGTCAGGGCAGCTAGGATCTGGAACCAACTTTCAAGGGAAGTGGTGCTCGCTCCTACCCTGAGGGTCTTCAAAAGGAGGCTGGATAATCACCTAGCCAGGGTCATTTGACCCTAGCATTATTTTCTGACTATGGCAGGGGGTCAGACTTGATGATCTGCTCAGGTCCCTTCCGACCCTACCTACTATGAAACTATGGACAACATTTGAATACCATCTGTGAGGCAGGTGGTGTGGTAAAAGAGTGGTTTTGGAGCCATGCATCTAGCCCATAGGGCTGAGGGTGTCCTGTGAGGCATTTATTTAGAGTGGGACCCAGAAAGGGGTCCAAGGACACACAGGATTCAGTGGGGTCCATCAGAACTGTGACCAAATAAACCTGAGGGCAGCCTCCCTATTTATTTATACCAGCAAGTCATGGCAGGAGAGAAGAAGGGTGCCTGTAGGACAGAATTTGCACAGTCATGGAGCCCTAGGGGCATCATGGCCATCCCTGGGGACTCCAAGCCATGACATGTAGCATTTTCAGGTAAAATGTGGTTTGGAAGAAATCAGGACTTGTCATGCCACAAAAATTGGCACAGTATGCTGAAATAACCCACTTTGGTGGAAACAAATGAAGAGGATCTTAAATGACTTGGATATGCCCTTAAAACTACACTTGAGGAGATTAATATTAGAATAGTAAACATCCAATGGTTTGATATCGAATCAGTACTGACATAAAGAAAATTGGCTGTATTGGAAACTGGCCCAATGTGGCCAATAATTTGGCTGATAAAGCCTTGCACATATGCGCAGCCACAGTGCAGTACTCAGGCAGTGAGGAGCATAGCCCGGCAGTGTGAATAGTTGTGTGCAGCTGGTAAGTCCATTGTGGTAGAAGGGGAGGGGGAGGGAAGGGGCTTGGGGGGGGCAGATCAATCCCCCCTGCAGTGACAGAGGGGCAGGGGCTGGGGCAAGTGCTGCCCAGTCACGGTAGGACATGGGATGGAGCCATAACTTATTGGGGTGGGGGGACGGCTCCCGCTGCTGTGAAGACCACAGGAAGGCATGTCCCCTAGATCTGCAGGGCAGGTGGGCTGCAACTACAGGCTGGAGCTGGGGCTGTGCTGGGTTCTTCTCAGTGGGGTTTGGGCTCAGGGTGGGGGCTATGGAGGGGACTCAGTCAATATGCCTCCTTAAAAAAGTTAGAGTTTTTGGAGGTCTATACCAATAGCTATCAGTGCACCCTTAATAAGCATAATCCATAGGTCAGTAGGCTAGATGATTACTAGAACTGTGTATCTGCAGAATGTAGTAAGGAGCCATCAGCCATCCCCTTTTCCTCCTGAACCACAGTGCAACATAAGAAAAGAAGCAGAATTTTCATAGCTGTTATCTTTCTGCATTTGCAAGAGGGAACTGGGAAGAAAATTACACTGCAACAGTCAGCAGATTGGCTGATGTATGCTCCATTTGGTAAAAGCCCAGCACAAATTTGTTTCCTGTAAAAACAAAACAAAACATGGGAACACAAGAAGGCAGTCACAATGTACTTCCTGAATTGTTCCTAGAGTGAAATGTATATTTATTTAGGTAGGTCCTGTATTGACAATGCAGTCTAGCATAATGTCAAAGATAGTGTCCCTTATTTATATTCATTAAAAATGTGAATGAAAAAGGTATACTGGGATACAAGCCATGAAGGGGAGAAAAAAAAACAAAAAGAAAACCACCCCCCAGCAAGCCAATCAAATAAAGCACTTCAGAATTCTGAAACATCATAGTTTCTATAAAAGCACTTGTGGCATTTCAAGGCTCATCTTTCACCCACTGAAGTCGATGATTAATCTTCCACAGCTTCAGCAGGTGAAGGACCACTTTCATGGTACCCAGTTAACTTGTCAGCACAGCTCCAATAGTGCAAAGAAACCAAAAACTAAGCATGCATTATGCATGACAAACTGGGGCCCTTGTCTTCTTTATGCTGTCTACTTCGTTCAGTTACTAGAAGAGCTGTATCAAGCCATATTTTAGTCCTAAATGTGGTTTGGTTGGCTTTTTGTTTGTTCATTTGTCTGTTTGTTAAATTAGGAACTTTGCTTTAGAGAAGGGGAGGTGGAAGAGGATAGGGAGTTACTTACCTCTATTTTTTAAGAGGCTGTTAAAGAATAACTTATGCAAGCAGAGACTACACACACCAAAAAACATTCTCTCTTTTAAGAGTTCTCCTGCTTTAAGATAGCATAAAACATATAGGTTTTATTCTTCTACATAAGCATCATTTGGTAGATGCTTTGGACACACAGGTTAGGTACATACATTAACCTTAATGCACATTAAGCATGTAGAAAGCACCCATAACAGAACAGTTCCCAGTGTGGTGAAAAGCTCACCAGGCAACCATGCACTGCAGTTTCTGGCTGCAGCTGTCAAGAGGTTGGGACAGTGTGGGGAAAGGGAGTCCCCCTGTTGCATGGACCCAACCTAGGCCCCTCCCACCCTCCCACCTAGACCCCAGCTAGCAAGCTGTGGAGGGCCCTTGCAGTGTAGGGCTCCATTCCCCCTGCTTCCCTCAGCCCCTGCTGACAGTTGCCAGCTGGCAAGGACAGGCAGTGCTGGCTCCAGCAGCCTCCTGGGAAGAGTGTGGAAGCACCCCCGCCCCGCTACTGGCCTTGGCCAGAGCAGGCAGACACCAGTGCTTTCCCTGCACCCCCGCCCTCACCAACAGCGAATGTCTGTTTGGTTCATTCCCACTGTAGCTTTTACAGCACTAAGTAAAATGTGATATTTAAAGTAGTTCTGCCAAAGGCTTTTGGAGGGTCTGTACTAAACCATCATGGGCAGAAGAATGTAGGAACAACCAGAAAAGTAGATTTGAGAGGTAATATTTTTAACACATATGATTTAAAGATCTAAAAATCTAGGCCTTAATTAGCTTGTATCTTTACTAATGAAGTGCCCTATCACTAGTGGTAATGGAATCCTAACATAGCAACTGTTTCCCCTCACCCCTTTACTGACAGTGGGTGAAGAAAGAATGGGAAATGACTGTGTTACTTGACTATAAAGTCTCCTTGACTGATAAATGGAGCTTAGTTAAAGAGAACAGAGAGGCCCACTCAAAGGGAAATATCTGCAATCAAGCAAACACATGGGAGAAAGGAACTGTCTACATGCTGGACCTGGAGAGCCAATCTCCTTATTGCATCCAATCAAGGGGTGTGCCTGTACAGAACTAGGTTCTGTGTTCAGTGATGTGTAACCATAGTTGATGGAATTTAGAAATATAAGCCGATGAGGTATTAAATTCTGGCTCCAGAACAAGGCAGGCAATAATGAATCTTCCATAAACTTGCTATGCAAATAGTAGAATTAGGAAATGGTGTGAATGTAGCATACACTGGGGTGCAGGAAATTGTGGAGTTGGCAGCTCTGCAAAACATAATAACTTCCCCTCTTATGAAGGATGGATTGTTAGTTTTGTGGAGCAGTGCTGCTAGCCCAGTCTGGGTATATGCTGCTGTAAATGGACAGTGGTGGTAACTTCCAATATTTGCTTCTCTTCAACTTTGCTTTTTCTAGTGAAAAGCTATTGACTCACTCAAAGGATAATGATATTCTAGCTAAAGCTAAGAACATGCTTTTTATATATATATTGAATATATATATTCAAGAATATTCAAGAATCTACACAAGGTATCTATACGATGCAAATCCTGTCTGTTTCTTTTATACCACTACTACATTTCAGCTGTTGGAATTAAAAATAGAGCTGGTATAATTTCTAATTAAGCCCTGAGCACCATTGTACTTGGTCACTTTTTACTTATTTTTAACAACTATTGATTTAGTTTCCCTTTAAAAAAAGCAGATCAAATTAACAATTTTGAATAGCCTCTGGCTAAAGTCTTCTTGAACCCCTGTAAGTTTACTAGTTATACTTTGATTGGGATTACTGACCTTTACAGATCACCCAAGAATATTACTTGCAATATAGGTTTTACGTTTAATTAAATGTCAGACATACTTTTGAGTAAATATTTTTTTATTCTTCAAGTTCAAAATATCTGTATTCCCATTTAGGATTCTGGCAGAGAAACTTCATTTTGATAGCCTTCCTTTAGCTCAAAGGTATTCCTTAAGAACACTAAAGAGGGTAAGTTACATTTTACATGCACCTTCTAGGCATGGGAAAGGACAAATATTTGACCAGAACCTAAGCACTTCCAATCAAGTAAATCAAATTGCAACTATTTACAACATGCCAAGTTCTGGCCCAGCCTTAAGACTGTGTACAGAACCACTATTACATTTTTCTTTGTACCAGATCTCAGACTGGAATGTCCTTTATTCTTCTCTGTACTTCCTCACAATACTCTAACTAGATGGGGATGATAGGGGCAGCTACCCCAGGAGTTCACTGGGGGGCATGAAAACAAGTGGCTGCTGCTGACAGCCACACATTCATGGTCATGAACTGGAAGAAGTTGCTCATCCCACTTTGCCACAAGATACGTGACCGCATCCCTACACTGCTACTTTTCAAACAGCATATTTCTGCATAAAAGATTTGTTCTTAAAAATAAAATCCCCATGTAATTCAATTTGGTACTAGAGCTGGTCAACATTATTCACTTCGGGGGAGAGGGTATAAAAAGTTAGTCATTAAAAGTCATCAAGATGGTCCATAGTTATTCTTTTTACAAGAGACTTCCCTTCATCCATTCATTTTCCATAAGGTCATTATTATGGGCATTTATACATGTGTTCTGGGATGGGGTGGGGAGGGGAAGCATGTTAATTAGAGGGGCTCCAAGAGTCACTAATTAAAGCACCCACGGAGTCACACATCGGCATTACTGTGCTGACAAAATAGCAGCGGGGGCACTTTAACTAAAACTCATTAAATGTCGCTATTTTTCAGCATGGGGATGCTGATGCTTGTGATGTTGGAGTCTGCTGAATTGCAGTAATTCTCACATTTCATGAGACTTGATTAAGTAGAGTCTGCTTCAATGCGCTGTAATTGCAGCATGTAGGAGCAGTCTCAATGTACGTGTATAGGTGCCCTATATGTTTAAGGCATACAAAAAACTAGAACTCTTGGTTCCAAAATGATGCCATTTTCCAGTTGGTCTAATAAAAGGTAAGAAAATTGTCCTTTTCTGCAAGCTTTTGGGATCAAATTCCCTTCGTCAGGCTCTGGGAAAAGTGTAGATGGTACAAGATGGTAAAAAGTCCCCATAGGTAGGAAATAAACTTCATTTTTGCACAGAGGGAGCTGAAGATGCAAGTCTGTCCCTCTGGGTCCATGAGTGTCTATATGTTTAAAGCTTCTGGGCACAAACCCCCTTCTTCAGGCATAGAGACAGTCTGCTGGTCTCTGTGCTTGAAGGATGGTATTTGTGGCTGAAAGCTTACAAAGAGGAATTTTTCCAACTATTTAGTTGGTCTAATAAAAGATATCACATCTACCCAAAGAACCTTGTCTCCCTATGTTCTTAGACCAACATGGCTACAACCAACAATGCTATGTTTAAATATCCTTTTAAATTTGCCATAAAACAAGAGAACCAGCAAAATGCTTTGGATGGAGAGGTGGGATTGGCAGGAAGAAACTACAATGAATTAAAAATATTCCAAAAGTGGGAAAAAAATGGACTGCATCTAAAAACTGGCAGGCAAACAATTCTGACAGTATTAACAGATACAGGATTTTCTTTTTGAAAAGTTCTACTTGTAGCATGTAGGGGTAGGCAAAGCGGTATAACCAAAATCACAGTGGTGCTAAAACTTTCCCATACTTCCTCAAAAAACCTGTTGGATATATTAAGGTAAAACAGTCTTATCACCAAAGAGATCTGCTAGGCTGGCTACAACACCAAATTTCTTCTTAGCTGAGCATATTTCCATGAGGAAAGTTCTGCAGGGCTGCTTTTCTGCAATTGCATGCTATAAGGAGAGACACACATTCAGGGCTGTCACTTAGAGTGATGATGACCCATCCACAGGATAAGCAGAATTACCTTACATGGAATCAGGAAAAGGTAGAAGAGAAAGAGTCTGATGAAAGGTGTCATTTAGTAAGAAGAAGAAGGACCCTTCAAGGGAAGAGAGCTTTAGAGGGTCAAGTAAGGTTGAGGTAAACAAGCCTAGTTTTGGTTGTTTGCTTCACCAAGCAAACTGGGAAGCTACCGAGGTTCACCAAGCACTGGGAATTGACTCACAAAAATAGAACTGGAAAAAGAAAAAAAAGAAGCCATAAAGTGGCTCAAATGTTTAAATGAATGCACTTTCATCTAGTCATACCTATTCAATTTCTTCCTTATGTGAAGAACTTTTCCACTGTGCATACAGCCAGCACAAGGGTTATGCACAACTGAAATCCCCCCTAATGGACTCGGAAAATGTAAAGAATGTTTGTCTCTAGAATTCTAGAGGAAGGCTAAACAAAATATATTTTGATAAAAAGCTTAAACTTTTTGATTAATTTCATACAGACTCCAAATGCCTGTATACTTACCTTCTAGTCTGTTTAGCTATAGGCTGAAAAGTTATGGTCCTCCATTTCCTGGAACAGTTTCCTGGCAGTAGAAACCTCTCAAATTTCCACTGCCAGAAGTGAATGCCTCTTAAGGGCATAAGTAGCATCACAAAAACAAAGCCTCTACAATGTAATTGCAGTCTGAAAGAAAAAAAGTCACACTAAGAGCGAAAAAGTGATTGCTGTTAATCTAGGAACAATCTGCCTAAAGGAAGGCCTTGAATTCCAAACCCCTCATATTCCAAGTAACAAATACTGTATGAAGAGCAACAACCCTTTCCCTGTCCATTGGGATGCCGTTTGAAGAAAAAACCCCCAAAACTTACAAATAATGTGGTTACATATTTCTCCAAATATTATGGGTTCTGTCTACTTTTTTAGGTACAAAACCTGTTTTTGTATCCCTTCTTTGATAGTAGCATACAATTAATTAAACGGTGTTAACCAGGTTGGAAAATGATCTGTAATTTTTACAGCCCTCTCTGGCACCACACCCCGAGCACCATCCTACATGTTATTCCCTCTCACCCCTCCAAGTGATTTTTGTGGGAAAATGGATGCCTATCCTTTTTTATTATTATTTCTAGTTGTTATTTCTATTGCAGGAGTATCTACAGACTGCAATAAGGAATGAAAGCTGCATTGTGCTACATGCTGTACTTTACTTGCATCAAAGGTCCACTCAAGCCTAATATTGGGCTAGCAAGTTTAAGGTATGTCAGTGTCAGTAGCCATGTTATATAGATGCACATAAAAAAAATATTCAGCTCGTGCTCATATTTCTTGCATACATCAGGAGGCAACTCTGATAAAACAAACACAAATGGGAAGGGAAGAAAGAACAAAGTAACCATGAACTAGAACAGGATGAAATTTTCTGATGAAACTCACTCAAAAATAAATAAATAAAATAAAAAGCATATGAAGCTTGACTAAAACAACTTACAAATTCATGTCAAATTTGACAAGTTATTTCTTCAAAAAACTTCTTTATATCAACATTTTCACAATGTCTCATACTTTGTACATAACATTTCAATTAGAAATTGCCCAAGATTTAAAAGATTAGAAAAAACAAATTCTGAAAACTAAACAAAACACTTTGAGCAACGTGAAATTAACTTTGCTTCTTTATTTTTATGCAGAAACTGAATTTTTGTTTTGTTTCATCCAAAATCAAATGAAATTCTCTTTTAGTTTTTCAGTTCAGACAGCAGTAAGAGAGAGTCAGTGAACTGATGTTTCTATAGTACAACAGAAACACATCAGCTATCAGATACTGTTGAATATTTTGTTTGCATCATGATAGAAATGAGTCTTAGAAAAGAATTTGAAGGCGAGAAACACAGTACCTTTATGAACATTGGGTAGAGCAAGATAAAGAATGGTATTAACAAGTATGAAAAGGCTTGAAGGAAACTGACCTAATGGGCGATGAAGGGTGGCATCGTCAAAAGTGCAGAAGCAGGGTTACTACTGCATTAGTGTATTGGAGATGAGAGTTATGTAAGGCTAAGCTATCAAGGGCCTTGAAGGTAAAACCTAGGAGTCGGTCTGTCAATGAAAACATCTTCATAGGTTTGTTAGAGAGCGTAGGGACAAAGGTGGATGTAATGTGAATATAAACCAAAAAGACTGGCATACATATTCAAACTATTTGAACCTCTTGGGCACATCCCCACGTATATGGGTATGCAGTTGCCATGGCAAAATAGCAGCGGCACAAGTTTGTGCCACTACTTTTTGCTGCTGGATATACCCCTACATGTAGGGTTGGTGTGGGGCAAGTTGTCCCAGGTGGGGTAGGGGAGGCTGAGGCCGTACCTGCATTGGCCCTAGTATCCTTATGTGGGGCTCTGAGGATCTTCCAGGGCAGCAGTGGTAGTGATCTGGCCACTTGGAGCCTGGCTAGCAGCCAGATCATGGGATCTCTTGATGTCAGTGTGAGAAGTGGCAACTTTTGGGGCCGGGTCTCATGTCAGCCCATCTACCTGTCTCTACGGGCAATCCACCCAATCCTGCCTGCCATGACTTTGATGTTCCCACATACAGACGGTACATGTGCGAGACTGCCTATTACCTCCCCGATGTCAGGGGCACTATCTGGTGCTCTGACCTGCCCTACACCATGGCCCATGCCTCGGCAATAGCATCCAGATTAATATTACTCCCAGTCTGAGACCGGAGCAAACTGAGTCCAAAGTTGGGCTCCACACATACACATTCACATGACCTCCCCTCTAACAGGAGGCCTCTTCCACTCCACCCCTTTAGCATTACTGGGCCACACTCCACTGCCCTGCTTTTCCTTGAGCGGCCTGTCTTGGGCCATCAGGCTTCACTACTCTCATACTAGCCTCACCACACAGAACCTTTGGTTCCTGCAAGTTGCGCTACTCTACGCAGTCCAGCCTTGTGCCAAACCCTGGGATAATTCTGCCCCAAGCCTCTCACCAGGCACAACTTCTCACAGGGCTGGCCCTTGCGCTGTCCTTCAAGTTTACTCCCATTTAATCCTACTCAATGTGCCCCTGGAGCTGTCTTTCAGGCCTATTCCAACTTCAACCCTGCTCTGTGCAGGGCCTCCCAATGTTCTCCACATGACCCACTCTGGGGTCTCCAGGACCTCATATTCCTGCTGGGCTCAGGCACCTATACATGGGCATACCTGGCCCCCACAACACCCCCAACTGCCTCCAAAACCCACCCAAAGATGGGGGCTGCAGTTAAGGCACTCCTCCTTGTCTTTCACTGGGGAGGTAACTGGCCTGGCATTTCCTGGGGACTCCCATGCCACCAGGAGCCCCACCAGGTCACCCTTCCCCAGCACAGTGCAGTTTTAGGTCATATCCAGGAGCAGGAGCCTCCAAACCATCCCCATAAGGCCCTGCCCTTACCTCCAAGGTTATTCCAGCTCAACTAAGCAATATTTCTACCTCACCTAACTGCAGCAAACTGCAGCCTTTATATGCCTTGTTCAAAATGGCTGCCCTCATCAGGCACCTGGTAGCTGCCTGCCTCTGCCCTTAGAGTGGCAGGCACCCAGAGGTGCTCTGCCACAGTCAGAAAAAAAGCTTACCACACTGCAAACATTTGCACATAGGACACATACAGTTTGTGGTGCCTCAAACTTTGAGGTGCCTCAAGCTTTGAGGTGCTGCAAACTGCATGTGCACAGTCATGGGGATGTGTCCCTTAAGTCTACGAAATGCACCTGGAAATCTTATAGGAGCACTTTCTCTCATGAGATTTTAACACCTCCAGTTGTGATAGCTCTCTGGATTATTTAAGACAGCTCTGGAGTCCGCTAGCTGGCAGCCAGAGAAGACTTAACTGAATAGCAAGGCCTTCCATACAGTGCTTTGTACATCCATTTTGAGTATGACTATATTAGTGCAAAGTATAGGAACCAAACAACTGGTCCAACCAGGGGCTAAAGTACTGATTCTAAAATTGCTGTAGGGTCTTACTTCCAGCTGGCACACACAAATAACTTCTTCTCACTACTCACTTTCCTCAGTTTCCTTTAATCTTCCACTTGACAATCTTACTGTAGCTAATTAACATACAATTACATGGAGGTAAAAGAATATGTTGCACACCAATTTAGCCCTTATAGGAAAGCTCTACTTCATTTTGTTTCCATTTAAATTGTACCAAAAATCAGATTTATACAGGGTATAAATCTCCTAGGGAAAGTGTTCTTAATCCATATTGGTGTATCTTTCCAGTATAAGGAGTACTGTGGTTTTATGATCTATTCTACCTCATTTAGAATTCAGGGATAGGGTAAAAGTGAGAATTGCTTTCCTTTGGGACAGTATCAGTGCTTCCCAGGAAAAGCATTTTTGTTTAAGTCCTGAATTTCATCAGGGAACTAGAAGTTAAGTAGTTTAGTAGATACCAAAAAAGGAAACCTCTGCTAAAGTAAGGTAGAAAAGAGTTAATACAATATATGGATGACAAAATAGCCTTTACAAAAGAAGAACAGCGCATGATATTTCAAAGGCACTGCAGAGTTTGAAGTAGATATTTACATGTTACAGACACTGATATCTTTTTGTAAAAAGAAGTTTTTTCTTGCTCCGTCATGTAAATACAGATGGAGAACAGTTAGGTTATTTTTTGCTTTGCCTTTTCCAAGTAGACATGAGGTAAGCCACATCTTTCTAATCTCTCTGGAAAAATATACACATTTAGAGCAGTTAATTGTTGTTTAATTCTCAGGGGCATTATTCTCCTGCTAGCTTTCACTGGTTATACGTGCACAGCAATAGAGATAGGAACTAAAAATCAGCCATCTAGATCTTAGTTTCTATCTTCAATATATTTCAAGTAATTCACTAGGATAGTAAAAAAAGGTTGTCTCACTATACTCCTGCTTTCCCATGATCATCCGCTGCCCCTGTTCATCAATGAGCTGGACTGGAAGCTGAAAAGATACTTTGCTGCCCACACTCATACCTGATTTACCAGCATCTTTCAGCTCACACATCTTCTTTGTCCAGACCGATGAATCTAAAGTAACAAACATGAGTACATACTGCTGTCCTGAGCTGCTCGGCTCTAGCATTTGAGCTGCTGAGCTGCTGACCATACAGCTTCTTAAGACTGAAGAAATAAAAAGTACTGTACTTGTTTTTAGATTTAGTGAATTTCTGGGCACAGAAATTTGCAGTTCCTGCCCACAGCTCCTTGGCCACCCTAGAGTATTTATTGGCCATCAATTTGATTTTTAGAGTCCGGTGAAACTGCACTTCTATGACTGTAATGTGAAGCTGGTGGGGAAAAAAAAAGCCTGTTACTACAGAAGTATAAAATAGCTTCTGTTTGGTGTAATGCTCTGCTGAATGTCCTCTGCATACTTTCTGATTAGAATGCAGCGTAGGCCTCATTGCTGTCCTCCAACCCATGATGTCATACTGAGGATGTTTTTGCATGGGGTTTGGGCTTTAAAGTATTCACATTGTTTAAGCTTTTGTATAAGACCTAGCAGGCCCTCTGCTGGTTATAATAATTGATTGTACTTTACAACATACTTCCTTCAGTGCACAACGCATTGTAATTTACCATTAGAATGCTCTTTATCCCTGCCCTCTGATTCTGTATGGGTGATCAGCATTACTGCAGTTCCTTCGTAGGGCAAATAAATAAGATAGGTAGATAAAAACAGCAAATACCCATAATTTTATTTTTCAACATTAGAGACAAATTTAGAGCAGAATTCCATCCCCTATAATCAAATTGACTCAAATGGAATTGCTCTGAGCATATATTACAAAAAGATGCTCAGCCAGATATAAATGATGAAGAGAGTCTTGACAATCGTATAGACAAAAATATGAGACAGGATTCATTTCTCTGTTCAGGAAAAAAAATTGAATGACTTGTTTATGACATGAAGGAGGATGAAAATAAGAGCTATAAAAAATACAGCACTTCTGACACCTGCATATGTAATCAAAATTAAAACTACAAGGTTAATAAGATTTAACAGCTGCAAAATTGGAGTCACTACATTTTAAGTTGTATTTCTTTTTTCAAATACATATCTCTAAAGTGTGGAATCAGCGTACTGCAAACTTGCAATTTGGCCCTTTTAACTGGAAAAAGGCATGCCACCATATGCCCCATAAAGACACTCATTAGCACGTCCAGACAAGCACGCACGTGCCTTTTGCCCTACCTTAAACCCCTTTGAAGTGGGGCAAGAGGCACATGCGAGAACAAAAAATGTTCCCCACACTGCAAACTTGCAGTTCAGGACCCCTGGATATCCAGGGGTCTTTAAAAAAACAAACAAACCCAAACTGCTCTGCAGAAGAACAGAGCAAGGCATGGTCCCAGACCATGGTCAGAGCCAGCAAGGAGTCAGTCCTCCAAAAGAGATACTCTGGTTTTGGCTGGAGCGTTTCTTTGGTGCTCCTGCTGCCCCCAGCCCCCAGCACTGTCCAAGGTAAGCATGGAGGGGGTATATGGGGGGAGGGGGTTGGGGAGTGGCAGGGGGATGTCCCGGGCTTGTGTGGGGTAAGGACTTGGCCCAGATCAGTGGGCCGTGTGACCCACTCTAGTGCAAAGCTGGACTAGAGAGCCACACAGGGCTCGGCCAGGTCCTCACCCTCCACAGGCACGGAGGGGCAGAGGCGGGACGTGGCACGCAGCTGGCCCTGGGGCCCATCTGTTGCCCAGCCAGGCTGGGCCCAGCCCATGGTGACAGGACCAGCATGGCATGTGGGGACCATGTGCCGGGCCCAGCCAGGCCCTGGGGTCCCTCTGCCACATGGACAGACCAGGCCCATAGCAGCAAGACCCAATGCGGCATGTGGTCCCTATGTGTCAGGTCCTGCCACCCTTGGGGCCATTCTGCCACCTGGCTGGGCCATTCTTATAGCAGCAGGACCCAGCCCAGCATGCAGAGACTTCACAGAGCCCAGCTGGGTCCTGGCAGCCCTGGGGCTGCTCATGCCACCTGCCTGTGCCGGGCAGCACGAGCAGCCCAGGGTTGGCAGGACCCGGCTAGGGTTAGTGCGCGGTCCCCCCGTTGCTGCTGTGAAAGGTCAGTTACGGGCTCTGGGCAGGGTTGGCTGTGGCTCTCCAGGGGCAAGCTGGGACCCGGAGCAGGGAGGGCACCCTCCAGTGTGTCTGAGACCCTCCAGAGTGCCTGGAACCCTGGGCAGGGGGCAGGGGCACTGAGCAGGATAGGGGCTGTGGCCCTCCAGGGGGGAACTGGAGTCTTGTGGGGGGGGGGG
>NW_017728886.1:204307804-204309126 GCF_001723895.1 Crocodylus porosus | reverse complement strand
TGTGTGTGTGTGTGTGTGTGTGTGTGTGTGTGTGTGTGTGTGTGTGTGTGTGTGTGTGTATTTTGAAGTATTTTTAAAAATGGATTTGGGATGCTGCTGCAGCAGTCCAGCTGGTGCAAGGGGTAGTGTCCCCAGGTACCAGTTGACTGGGCCCCAGAAGCTCCTGAGAGCAAGTAGCCCTGAGCTGCTTGCCGGGGCAGCTTTTTGTATGGATGGGGCCAGGACAGGGCAGCTTTTTACACTGCTGGGGACAGCACAGGTGCTGGCCCCAGGTTCTAGCTCCCCCTGGCTGCAGATCCAGGAGGAGCCAAGCAGGATTATTTTGCCCCAAGTGGCACAATTTGCTCCACAACAAAATGCATGTCTGAGCATGTGCACTGAGGCAAAAAGTCACGGCTCAAATTTGCATCACTTCTTTTTGAGCTGCCGCAGGTACACATGCTTGCATGTGAGGATGCATGTGTGGATGCACCCATATGGGCTACTCCTGGGGTTTCATTTTGGACCTTTAGATCCCCAGCACCATCTCTACTGCTCAGGTAAAGAAATAGCTGTTGCTCTCTGTGAGAACCAACCACTAGAGGGAATGCTGAGTATTGGCACACCTATGTTTTAGGCAACCAGCTCCCAGCATGAAAGTAAATCCAAGTTAGGCATCTCAATTCCCTATAGAATTCATGAGTAAGTACTTAAATTGGGACTCTCTCTCGCCACTCAGTATTCTGGAAGTTGTGGACACCTCCAGAAACATGGAAAAGAAAGGTGTGTCTGACATCCCATCTCTCATTTGGAGTTAGATGTCTGTGTAGAACTGGGATTCACAGCCCCACCTGCTTCTAGGGCATTATGTACATTATCTCTTTAGCTATGAAGGACAGACTTTCTTCCTTTAAACTGGCTAGCAATGGTAGTCCTTCTGCCCACTACCCTTTCTATAATAGCCTAGTGGTTAAAGTACTTGCCTAGGAAATAGATTATAGGTTCTTCTCCACCTGAGAGGATTCAATCCTACATCTCTCACCTCTCAGGGGAATGTCCTAAGCTTCCAATATACACCAGGCTGCAGGGGAGGCACTCTCTCGACCACTCTTTATGACGTTCAATAGTCACGTTTACAATGTAAGTAGAGCCAGAGACAAACAAGAAAGCAAAATAGACCATGATTCACTTGGAAGAGGTCCCTGCATTCAGAACTACTTATACATTCTATGCTAAATATGCTAAACAGTCACTGGGTGAAATATATAGCACTGAACTATTATAAATTAAACCCATACATCTTCCCCAAATCTAAAACACTGTGTTGAACATGTGTGTATATA
>NW_017728886.1:204275578-204307624 GCF_001723895.1 Crocodylus porosus | reverse complement strand
ATATTTATGGATATGTAAATACTATAAAGGACAGTGTTAGAGGTAAACTATTTTTGAAGTGGATATTCCTTCTTACAAAGAGACAGATCTAATAATGCTGATAATCTGTGTCCAAGTTTTAGACCTCATCCTAGGCTGTAGTGTTAAATAAACAGACTATATTTAAGTGGCTAAAAGTTTGTAGAAAGTTGCATCACTAAGGTGTCTGATCAGTGGAGATGCCCAAGCAGATGCTGTGTAATTATACTGAAAAAGACTGCACATCTATACCATATGCTCTATGGAGGAAGGCAAATATTAGAACAGGTTCTGTCATTTTTAAACGAGTCTGTGTGTACTGAACTGCTATTCTGTTATGGTGTAGCAGGACTGGACCCCAAGGATGGCTATGAGACCCTCTGGTGGCAGTTCCTGCACCCCCCTGGGTCTCCTTTCTTCCCTTTTTCCTGCCACACCTTGTTGTAATTAGATAAACTGATGGAAAGGGAAGCTGCCCTAGAATATCAGAGTAAGCCCTAATTCATGAACATAACCAGTCAGTCTTCCTGGACTCCAAGGGTCTCAGACAAGCCCCACCCCCCATCCCCCAGTGCTAGGTGGGTCTTCCTGGCCCATCTGTGCTCCAGCACAGTAACTGGCGTAAGAGCTAATTCCATGGCTTCTGACCTCCCCTACAGCCATGCTTGTGTCTTTCAGGTGTTACCAATCTCTCCTCAGTTGGTGCGCTTAGCCCAATTTCCACTCAGTCAATCCAGACCTCCCAGCTTGTATCAGTTTCTGTCCCTCTTCAGGCCTCCGACTTTGTGCCTTTCTGCCCCCTCTTCTCAGGTTCCTATGTTCCTAACCAGTTTTTGCCATTCTGGGCTATAAGCTCCCTGGCCCTGTTGATCCTTGCTACCCTGTGGCTATGAGTCCAAGGCCCTGTTTCTTACCCCTACTAGGCCATGCTTCTCTAGTTCTCACCCTTCTCAGGCTGCTTCTCACTGTTTTTGGGCTACCGACCCCTGGCCTCATCTCTCTTAGGCTATGGTCTTGCCCTGCTTGTGCTACTGGGCCCTTTGCCCCAATTTCACCATTCTCAGGCACTGTGTTTAAGTCTCTCTCTAATCTTGTTCCTTTAGCAGAAGTCTGCTCTGTGGCTTGTGGCCCAGTCCCTGGCAGGTCTTTCCCACAACTACTGCATGCCTCTTTGGCACCCTTGGAACCTAGGACTGAAGGGGAAGTCACAAATCCCAAACCACCGGCAACAACTTCAATACAAACACAAGCATGCTGGCTATAACATAAGTCCTATTCATTCTGATGGTTTAACTACTCTTTCCTGTAATCCTGCAATATCTTACTTGTAGCCTCCATTGAAGGTAACTCTCAATGGGTGTCTTATCTCTGGTCTTCTAAGTACAAGACTCCATTCCCGGGAAGCTGGTAGTCTTCAGGGCAAACTGCTTCCAGTCCTTTTCAGGACAGAGTTTCTTCCCTGGCAGCCTGCAGAGACAGACTGGCTACTGGTTTCAAGTCCTAGGCTTTTATACCTCTTAGGTCCTGCCCCTGTAGCTCTCCCTGCCACCTACAAGGCTGGTTCATCAGAAACTGCCATATAGTTGCCATGGGAGCTGACAAGTACAGCTGCAGCTGCTTCCTTGTTGCTATTCTCTACACCTTACTTCAGCAGAGCCACACCTGCACTAGGCACTCCTAGCCTACAGCATCTAATTGCTTGCCTCTCTGCAGCCAACTCATACTGTGTAGTGTTCCCTTGACTGGTGGTGACTTAATGGCCAGGCCTCTGCCCGGGTAACAGGGCTTCCCTGGCATCCACTTCTTTGTAGCTACCCTCTATTTAGCTGCCTGGACTCTATCAGGTACAAGGGGGTTTTTTCCTTGAAGTAACAGGAGTGTTAGTCTCCTGTTATACATGAGTATAGACCTGTTTTGTGTGCTGAACTTCTGTTCTGCTATGGGTATAGATTGGTTTCTGATCACCTTATACTGGTAAAAGTGTAATGTACTTGGCCTATAGGTACACATTGTAAATATCTGGAAGGATCTCTGATGAATACGGGCTCTTCTATACTGTTTCTTTAAAAAAAAACTGATTAACAGTAACTTACAGTAGAAACGTGAATAAAACTAGAGTAATTATTTCATTGTTAACTGATACCACTTGAATAATTCACTTAAGTTTCAATTAATATTATTAAAAAACAGTAGGTCTTTGATACCATCACATTTCAGTAATGTCAATATGGCTGGCATGTGGGGCTAGCCCACTGGCTAACAGAAGTGGGGTCTTGAGTCTGCAGTCTCTGAAGCAACTTCACTGTTAGGACTAGGCAAAACAAATGGGAAACTTTCTAATATTTGTAGTGCTGGAGTAAAAATCCACATAGAAAAAGTAGCAGAAGCAGTGCAACCATGTAACCTGTGTGTTAGCAGTTACCATCCTGACTAGAAAACTCACAACATATGCCAAGGTAATTAAAATGAAATTTCAGAAATGTAGGTCCCTCATTCCCATTCAAATGAGAAAATGGTACATGTGTGTAGGAAGGAACAGGGAAAAGAACCATGCTAAAGCTCAGTGATGCATATTAATGCTAAAAAGCTATAAAGAAAGCCTTCTCTTTTTGCATAATTAGCTTCTGATTAGAGGGTTTGTTTGACAAGATTTAATCTGTGGTGAATAGTTCAATGCTGTTTGGCCCTGGTTCCTGACTAGAACACAGAGAATTAAAACGGCTTTGGCACACCAGTGAGAGTGGCCAGAAACTGTTATTCACTCTCATGTTATTTTGAATGCTGACAGACCTGTGGTCCCCCCTTGCTTTATGTAAAGTGCCATGAGTTAGAGTGTACCCCACACCTAACCCAACATTTGCCTCTTGGGCGGGGAGGAAATTGAGCTCCACTTCAGAGCCAATTGAGCCTGATGAGCCTTCCTGCAGCCTTTCTTGCCTAGCCCTGCCTCCCACCCCCCAGGTCTGATGCTGTCTGCAGGAAGGGAAGGGTTTGCCCATCCTGAACTGGAGCAGGGGGGTGAGGTGGGGGATCCAATCCACCTATCCCTGCTCCTGCTCAGGCTAGGTAACCCCAGCCCACAGCTCATTCCCTTTTATCTGACTGTTATGGGTGAGGAAGAACCACTTAAACCACACACAAAATAGCGTATAAATTTCTGTAAGGCATTTGTGACTGAGACAGGGGAGAATAGGAAGAGAAAGAACAGACTCATGAGAAAGGTGGGTTAATACCATCACGCAGACCCTGCTTCTGCCACGGGATTCCAATATAATGCCAGGTAACTAAATTTTTCACCTGCTGTCACTAATTGTGTGCATGTCATTTTCTAAGGTGCCTGAGAAAGGAGCCCTGCTTCTGATTTGCAGGAAAGCTAAGCAGAGCTGTACTTGAAATTAAGGTTAACAGTGCCTTGAACAAAAGTAGTACTACAGAAAGTTAAGCACCTAGAAAATAAATATTTAGCTGTTCAGATTGGTCACACCAAATGGGTGGATGCTTTTGAACTTAATCTCTAGACGTCTTAGTTTCCATCCACTAAATGAAGATAACAACCAGCTCTCACCACACAGGAAAGATGTAAATAACAATTCATTTATATATACAAAGGGAAGTAATGATGATCCAGTGGCAAAAGTGCTGACCTGGCACCCGAGAGACTCAGGGTCTAGGCAGATATTACATTTATGATACAATTAACCTCTGGAAGGCCCAAGGAAGAGTACTGTGATGCCCAAAAGCTTGCTATGTTTATCCCAACCATGAAGTTGGTCCAATAAAAGATATCATTTGCAAAATTCTTGCTTCCAATAAATTAGAATACATTTATACCCACAAAAGAGAATGTCCTAAATGGAAATGCTGGTTCTTTCCTGCATAAGGTTAAAGTGATGATCAAATCTGGAGTTAGGATGGTATCAGGGGATGGTGCTGTAAGGGAAAGGTGTAAATTTACTAGTATTTCAGTGAGTCCATCTACATGTTTATTAATGTGCCATAGTTACTGCACATTTAGTTTAGTACTTCCTTAATGAAGTACTAACTGAATGCCAGTTACTGCGTTTACTGCACAGTAACACTGGCACACATTTTTTGTGACAGTTACTGCATAGTAGCCTAATAACACTGTAAAGTAGCTTATTAGCACAGTTTTTGACTGGCACACTACTGCACAGTGTTATTAGGCTACCACACAGTAAGCATCTCTTGCAGATGCACCCAGTGAGTGCTTAAGCAATGCTCTCCCCTTGTGTCATAGTTTCTTTTTCTGTCTCAGTCTGCTTTAATGGGGCCCCAATAAATCAAAACATTTAAGCATGTAAAGTTTAAGTCTGGCCCTAAGCAGTGAAGCACTTCCACCATTTCCTTAAATCCCATGGCATGGCTCAGATGTGGTAAAGATTCAGGGCCTATATGTTTGCAAAGCCTACAGCCTAGAAATTAAATCCTGAAACAATTGGTATGTGACTCTCCTAAACCAGTTTCACAGAACTTCACATCATAGTATTAATATGTCTTATGGAAGTCATTGTGCGATAAGTATTTTGAAATTGCCAGTCTTCAGCTGCGAGTTCAAATATAACAATGAAAAAAAATCTTGGATATCAATTTAACAAGTCCAAAAATGATAATTCAGCTCCTTAAGGATTATTGTATCAATTTTGTTTTCGTGATTACAAATGGTTTTGTGAAAAAAAATGCACCCAGATCTTAATCTTTCACTTTAATTTCAATTATGGCTGATACATAGTTAATAATTCTTTACAGTCTGAATCAGTGCTAAAAGTTTGGGGAGGGGGGCAGGAGGGTGCTGAGCTCAATGCAAATAAGTTAAAGTGACTGCCTCCACTGCTGCATTTGTCTTTTTAATTGTGTTTTCTGGTATCAGCAGCAGTCCTGACCCTAAAGGCTCACCTCCAGATAATCACTTGATATTTGCTAAATACCTGTTGTTAATTAATTGGCTCTCTCTTGTCCACAGGTATTATTTTTTATTTCCTATTTTCAAACACAAATTTCATCCTACCATTTGCTAATGGCAAGTGTGCTATCAAACAGCATTTGGGAGAGGAAAAAAAATCAATTTTAAAGAAAGAAGTTAATTCCTAAACTGACTGGCAGAAACATGTGGGTTATAACCATCTGAAGAGTAAGCTTTTGAAATGATCTTCTGATAGAAAAAATGGGGACCAAAAAAAAATCTAACTTGTTTAAACATAAACCTTGATACATTTATAAATGGTTTTATAGGAGATGATCACCTATATATCAGAGGACTAAATTCATTAACTGCCTTTGATTCTGTGTTCTTCTGCTTACTGGTGATTATCTTCACTCTTAACAATAAAATTATGTGCCTCAATCGGTGATACCTGTAGCTGCATCTGTACAAAATATTCTCTATACAGTCATGTGTTCCATACTCTTTCCTCTACATGAAAAGATCAGTCTGGTCTAAACTTGTTCTGCAGACCGTCCTGGACTACTGGGGAGAGGCTTGTCAGGTATGTTTTTTTCTCACTGAGCCCATGGGCAGATGCTCATTCCTACTACTTAAAATTTCTGGGTCCTTTCCCCATGGTGTGGGGAGGTGTGAGGGAAGCTACAACCAGACTCTCCCTGTGCTCTCATACTGCTCTTTTCTGACTCTTCCCCAGACCAGGGTCTACATGGTCCTAGGAAGGCTTGCAGGAGCAGGCCTTTTAACTCCACCCTTGGAAATACTCCTCAACCTGAGTCCCCCTGGTCTGGGGAAGTCATTGCGGAAGCTTGTGCTTAACTCCTCCTGATCATAGAGGCATTGAACATGCAGGCATTCGTTCTAGCAAGAGAAATTCTCACACAGGAGAAAGTGTTCAGGTATCACAGTGGAAGACCATTCTTGAAGATGGGGCATGTTTCCTCTGTGAGAAACTGAATGAACAGCTATGCACTGGCAATTTCTTCCAGGAGAACTGTGATTCTCCTGGTAGAAACATAATGCCTGTACATGCCTGAGATAGTGGTCAAAATGTCTCTCTTAACTATTATAAAGACTGTGGAGAGGCAGAAGATCTCTAGATGATACAGTGGGAAGTCTAGGAAAACAAATGTTCCATGTTTCCTCAGCTACTGTGCTGTAACTAACCAAGCACACACTGGCCAGAGGAAAAACTTCTGAACTTTCAATCTCTAACTTCTCTCTAATTCTTCCTGGCTACTTACGCAATGCATGAAGAGGTCGGTATGAGTGTCTTTACATGTGCTCCAGGAACCGCTCTAATTAAAGTACCCCCACTTTTTGAAGTACACCTTCAAAAGGTGGCAGGGGTGCTTTAACTAAACTTGTTCAACGAGGTTTAGTTAAAGCACTCTCACCACCATTCTGAAGCACAGGGATGCTGAATACATGAAGTGCTGAGGCTGATGGGGCGTGCCAATTAGCACGCTCCAGACATGATTAATCGAGTCTGTTTCAATGTGCTATAATTACAGCACAACAGAGCAGGTGTACCGCATGTCTACAGGTACCCTTTGTGCCACCACAGAAGAGAATTTTCCCTTAAACCAGCTTCCACAGAAACAGCAGGAATACCTGTGACAGCAGCTGAAAATCTCCACCCTCTAAAGAATAAAGGAAATTCTAAGCATCAGAGTAGCCTTAGGGAAGACATCAAGCCTAGCTATTCTTTACCCTATCTGGGCAGAATGGAATGGCCCTCAGGCCAATTTGATCACCTCCAAGTATGAAAAATAAAATAGAAAGATGCTTCTTTATCATCTCTAAAGCTCGCTGCTAACACTGGAAAACCAAACTGGTAGGCAGATTTATTCATATGAAGAATACAAAATCTGCTAGGAGGCTCTGATGCATAATCAAATATCAAGATAGAACCAGAGGATGGCTGGACCTTTTAACTCTTCCTTTTTCAATGAACATCACCAGTTTCATAATTGTCAGAATGATACATCAAACCCTAAGCATGAATATTTGTTGTTAGCAGGTAGAAGTGGAAAAGATGGCAAATGTATGAAAATTGCTGGAATATGCACTGTGAGTTTTGCAAAATACTCAGCAACATATCAGCTCAGTTCTATTTAAATGCCATAGGATTCCATATATTCCACCACAAAAATACAGCAAGTTTTAGCTGATGTTTTATGTAAAATAGAATGATAAATCACAAAATTCAGTTTGTATAATGCAAGCTAGCTAATAGGACATTCTTCTGAAAAGAAAACAAAATAGGAATCAACAAAAAATTGTTAAAGACAAATGTAGCTATGTATTTAGAAGGAAACAAAATTCTATTTAGAAATGCTGACCTGACCCCTGACACATGGAAGATATTGAATTTTAGCGGGGTTTTTTTTTTTTTTGGAAATGAAATTTTCATAATTTCACAAGGAGGAAACACCTTTGATCACTTGAAACCAGAGACAACCCTCCTGCCTTTGTTTGAGATAATTTGCATCTATACAGAACCTCACATCAAGCTCAGCTACCTCACCAGATAAGGAATTCCTGCCCAGAGAAGAATCCCATCCACTGGCCCCTCTGTGAAATATGAAACATCATAACCAAAAGGAAATATGAATATGTGCTGCTTACTAACAAACAACTTTGAGGTAAAGAGACTATTCCAACTTCTTCCTGAGCCTAATCAGTATACAAAATGAACTTTTTCAAACTGGAGATTTTACCACCCCATCTGTCCATCCTATCTTGAGTCCCTCTACTCCTGGGTCCCAGTGGGTCCCTCTACTCTTTGTCCCAGTTCCAGTCTCCTTGTCTCCAGTCTCTCTCTCCATCCCCCCCTGTCTCCTCATTATCTGATCACAATCTTCCCTCCTGACATCATTTCTGAACTCTCATAGTATGTCACATAAAATGTTCCACAGTATGTCATGTAAACTCCTCTCATAGTATGTCACATAAAATGTAGACAAGCAAGCTTTAAACTAGCTACCCTATGCACTGACAACATGTAGGGGGGTGCACATGCATCCCATGAGCTTGGTGTGCACTCCCTGCAAAAAGGTAGTACCAACACTGCCAGCAATGCCTGCAATCTGTCACTGCTCGCCACCTCCCCACTGCCAACGCAGCCGGCAGCATCTGCAGGCAGTCCCCAATTGCCACTGGCCACCTGGTGTCTGCAGGTTGTCACCGACCGCTGGTCAGCACTCACTGCCCCCTCCCACCCCCCCAACCAACAACTCACCACTGCCACATTCCCGCCACCACCTGCAGGAGCTCGCCATGCTCCTCTAGCCTCTGGGGGCATGAGGCATTCATGACCCTACGTATTACTAACAGCACAGATTGGAACTCAATACAGGCTGCAAAATATGCCTGAGATACTGGGGAAGTACTTGGGTCATAAAGCTGCAAGGTGCTGCATTCACATGGCCAACAGAGCACTACAGTGAAGAGGTACCATGGCCACTTTTTTCAGCTAGTCCCAATTTGGCCATGTCACGTGCAGCCACAATTTCCTTCTCCCAGTCTACTTCTTCTACCACTGTATATGCTGCCTTTTGTTTCCTCTGCATTCAAATTGGCCTAGGCTGTTCCCCATTGCTATTTAGATATCAGCAGGTCAGCAGATACACAGTAAATATATAGAGTCCCTCTATTCTTTTTACCTGTACCAGATCTGCAATAAGCAGGACCTACAAATGTAGCAAAAAGTCAACAAGCACCCTTGGGGTGGAGCACACTCAGTATAAAGATTTTTTTTTTTTTTTAAGAGAACATGGCCACATTTGAGCGATCTTTTTTCCTGAGAACAGCCAAATAGTGTTGATCATCTATGTGTTAGACATGCTATCTCCAAGTACTAAGTCCTTACTTTAAATTGTTGAGAAGCTATAGCATCTCCATAACAGCTGAAAGATGTTTTTAACATGGCTAAGAATAATTTTCTTGTATATTTCTTCTTGAAAAATGGCTGTTTCTTTTGTTGAAGCTTCTCAAAATAAAAAAGCAGTTGCACAAATTCAAGTAAATGATTTTTCCCATCATGGAAATATGCAATCCAAACTATCAAAGTCTGCAAATGTTATAAGCAGCTAAAACATTCTTATTACAGGAAGTGCCAGGATAACTTATATACAGACTTTGCTGACAGTAGTTGCATGAGCACTCAAGCTGACCTGGGCATTATGAAACACGTAAGGTGGCACAGTCTCTTGACACAGAACTTACAATACCACACAGCAAAACACTTAAACAGAAGTTCAAGGTGTAAGTACCTGACTTCTCAACTAAACACTTAAGCATAGTGACCCATATTTCATGCTGTAACTTTCTTGTTTGGAGCAATAAAACCATTTCAAGTGTCTCTTACCTATTGATAAGATTGATAGTTTACAATGAACCTCCTACAGAAACATAGTACAAATGTGAGTGTTCAGTGCAAATTAAATGAACATATAAAATAATCAAGATTTCATAGATTTCTAGTGTTGGATTGGACCTATTAGATCATTGATTCCGACCCCCTGTTCTGGGCAGGAAAGAGTGCTGGGGTCAAGTGACCCCAGCCAGGTGCTTGTCTAATCTTCTGTTGAACACCTCCAAGGTAAAGGGAAACCACCAATACCCTTGGAAGTCCATTCCATATTTTGGCAACCCTCACTGTAAAGAATTTCTTCCTGATTTCTTCCAATCTAAATCTACTCTATTTCCCCTAGCGCCCCCTGGCATGACAAGGAACAATGGACACAAGTTATTAGAGAGTAGATTTAGATTAGGCATCCACAAGAACTACTTCACAGTTAGGGCAGCTAGGAGCTGGAACCAACTTCCTAGGGAAGCGGTGCTGGCTCCTACCCTGAGGATCTTTAAGAAGAGGCTTGATGACTACCTGGCTGGACTCGTTTGAGTCCAGTCTTTTTCTCCCGCCCAGGCGGGGGGTCGGGCTTGAAGATCTACAAGGTCCCTTCCGACCCTACTTCTATGATTCTATGATACTCTCCTTCTATTTATGGCCATCGTTTCTAGTAACCTGGAGGGGCACCCTGGGAAACAGAGTATCCCCTATTCCCTGCTGAACCCACCCAATTAGTTTGTAGACAGCCACAAGGTAACCTCTCAGCCTTCTCCTGCAGAGGCAGAAGAGATTCAGGTCCCTCAGGATGTCTTCATAGGATCTTACCTGCAGGCGCTCAACCATATGAGTAGCCCTCCTCTGACCCTTTTCATGTTATCCACATCCCTCTTGAAGTACGGCACCCAAAACTGGATGCAGTACTCCAGTTGTGGCCTCACCAATGCCACATAAAGGGGAATTATCACCTCCCTGGACCTGCTTGTGATGCACCTGATAATACAAGACAGTTAGCCTTACTTATTACCTCATCACACTGGTGACTCATGTTCATTTTTGCATCAACTATGACTCTGAGATCCTTTTCCACTGATGTGCTACATAGAATGGTACTTCCCAGTCTATAGGTTTATTGGTGATTTTTTTCTTCCCAGGTGCAGCACTTTGCACTTATCTTTGTTAAATTGCATCCTATTCTGATCTGCCCACTTTCCCAGTCTATCCAAATCCACCTGAATTCGCTCCCTACTCTCTCATATGTTTACAGTACTCCACAGCTTAAGTAAAGGCCAGGATAAAATATTTTTCTTCTTGGACATGCTTTGTTGCGTTCTAAATAACTAAAATACAAATAGAAATACAGGCAGTCCTCGACTTACAATGTTTCAAATTACAAAGTTTATAAATTGATACTCTGTTTCAACTTTATGATGTCAGTTTTGACTTTACTATGCTTGATCTGATGCCATGCCATGCCAGCAAACAAGTTTGCTGAGTCACTCACCTCCCTGGAGAACATCTGTCCAAACTTCATTGGACACTTTCTTTAAGAAAGCAGACAAAACTCCAGAAAAACTTGCACCCAAGACTCCTGAGAAGGCTCCAGCCACGAACCCTTCAAAAAGTCCAACCAAGAACCTTTCAAAAAGTCCAGCAAAGTCACCTCAAGAATTCCTTCCAAATCAATATGCTTGTCATTTACAATATAAATACATTAGTGTAGCTATATTACTCATCTGTAATTGATCAAGTACAAAATTCTGGGGTATTGTTGGTGAAAACAGGGTATTGGGCCTTGGTTCAGGAACCAATTCCCCATTTATGATATTGTTTTTTATGGAAAAATTGGTTTCAAGTTACACCGTTTCAACTTAAGACATGGTTTTCAGGAAACAATTGTGTCATAAGTCTGAGGACTGCCTGTACTTCTTTCAGCCATTTCTAAAGTGCAATAAACATCCAGTGTTATATTAATGGCGGAATTAATCTCAGACATGTACCACGCACTAGGGATGCAAGCTATGTATGGGAGGAGGGCCTCAGTAAAAAACTTTCATAGCCCCTCACATGATATTTGACAACCAATTCAGAATGATTCAGAAGTAAGTTTATTTATCTGCCCCTTTACAAATTTGTGTAGGCTCATAAACCAGGCAGTTCACCTCAAAGGAATGAAAATTTTCCATAAAAACTTTTTTTTGTAGATATTTTTCCTCCGTGGAAAATATCTTTTCTTTTAAATTCCCTCCCTCCCACCCCCAGCAGAAAAACTGGAAACCATGATTTGCTTGGAAAATTTGGCCAAAAAAAATCCTTAAAGTGTTGAAAATATTCAGCTGAAGATGCCCACAATATTCAGGTTTTACAATCTGCACTGAGTTCCAGGCTGCCACAGCTGTGCAATTTGATGAAAAGATTGAGTGCAGGCAGAGGTTGATGAAAAATCAAAATATTCCAAAGATTTTTTTTCTGTACTAGTCCTATTCACCTCTTGAATGTGATATAACACCACTATTTTCAGTTTAGCTGCTCCTTTTTCATGGTTTGATTCTGCAGTTGTAAGTACATAACTGATCTATTCCTTCCTCTATGAAAATGGCAAATAAAATCTTTGTGGCTCTGCCAGCAGGTACTCAACTTCAGAAATGAGGAAGTAAGTAAAATTAAAATCAGATTCATAAAGGAACATGGGTCCTCCTAAAGGTTGTGTGAATCAATGGTTCAATGAGCTGCATGATGAAAACCTCCTCTCTGTGTAATGAAATCAGACTAACTTCCAAATTTTGAGTGCACTACCTGACAAAAACCAGAAGCAGAAGGAAGAGAGAGAGATCCACACCAGCTGTATTTAATCCTAATATCTCTAGGAATATGGAAGTTCTCTCTAAATAGGTCTTGTTCTATTTATGATCTGGTTAATGTTGATGTTGTTTTATCACCAGCATGTTGCACATGATATTTTAACTTACTTTTAAATGCTTATTAAACTTTCATGATTTAATTGTTATTTGACAAGCATATAATATATCAAGTATGTTGCTAGAGACTATTTATGACAATTTCATAAAGTATCTCCCCCTTGCCATAGAGCCAGACTCCTCCTACTCTGAGATGGAATTAAGCCAAGACCGCAAGCCTCAAATTATGTGATTTTCAAAACTGTATTTCTGTTCCAATAATTAGACCTTTATATATTAACTACCAGTTATTCATTTTTCGTTATAAATCCTATGTGTATAATAGCTAGAATTTTATATGTGCATGGGGTATATAGGGTTAAAAACCTACATATAGCACTTAAAGCATAATCATGACAAGGTTTTTAACAAAGTATAATTTATGTCATTCTCAAAAGTATAATTTATAGCCTTTATATCATACTGCTGAGCCAACTAAGAGTGTTAAGTAATATCAATTAACGCGGTGATTGGATAAGTGGTTTACCCAATGTAAATGCCTATCCAGAAGCAGCTGGGTTGAGAATACCACCTTTTTCTAGGCCACCAAACAAACATCAGAAAGTTTCCCCATATTGTAGTTAATAGATGACACACTGAAACCTATGACAAAACACTTAATGTGCTTGGCTTTCAAAAAATGATACTTAGCCATGGAGAGAGAAAAATAGATACTTAGCCATGGAGGCTCCAATTCACACTCAGGTCTTTTAACATATAAAAAAAAATAATTTGGAAGTATTTTTCAGCAGTCTTGATTTATTAATTAAAAGTAAGAATGAAGTAACTACTTTATCTATCAATGAAGGGCAAAAGCAAATTAAGCTTGTACAAGTTAAAGTTTAGATTCATTTACCAGAGTAGGTAAAGCCCAATTACTTTAGTTTTGGGATGTGTTTAAATACTTTTTGCACTAATTAGGTGAAGAAGACAGAGACTTTCTAAGTACGATTAGCCCAAAGACTGTTGTAATGGACAACTCTGGGTAAGAAAACAATTTGTGGGCCTGCTACAGACCTCCAATGTGTATGTTGAGTGCTAGGCAGCAGAAGAAGCAGGTGAAAGGAAAGGGAGAAAAGCACCCTTAGCAGCAAGAACCAGTCACAACTCCTTCAAGCAGACCCCACACCAACACTAGTCCTCTTTGTTCTACAACAGTAATAAGTAAATGTAAGTGCAATGCTTATGAAAAGTGCTCACACCACACTGATCCTCTCTGCTGTCACCCATGACCCAACAGTCCAGCCATGGGGTGGGGGGAAAAAAGCCTTCTTGCTTGGGAGACAGGAACACCTGTGGTGTGGTATGTGCGCCTGTTTTTTAACCCAGGATTAAAATCTCACAATCCTTTGCAGCTACAATGATTGTAGGATTGACACAGCCATAGCTAGAAATTGTGAGGTGGGTCCTATGCAGAAAATTGTTAACCACTGAACTAAATGATCTTCATGGAATTTGACAGATTTTTAAGTACAAATGGCTCTCCCAGGTGAAAACTGCAGGAGAAGCCCCACCTGACTGAGGAAGATGAATGTGTCTGAAGAACATCTGTGTCTCTTAGTATGAATGGGAGAGTTACACATCTTGGAAATCATAGTCCCTACATTACAATTTATATCTTAAAGAAAAAGAGACCCTGAAAATTAAATTCTGCTCACAATGACAGTAATCATCGGCAGTAACTCCACTGTTTAAATAAAGTTATTCCCAATTTTTGGCAGTTTAGCAGACAGCAAAAACTGTTTCAACAAGTTTTGTTGCTACTTACACCAACAATGTGTTTTCATTTTGTGGTGACACTTCACTGATGCAATTGAAAGAGGGGCTGTCTACATATCTCACTGTGAAACAGCTTCCAACTTATTTAATCACCCCTCTGAAAGGGTCTTTATTTTGGCTGATCTTAATTTAAGTAACATTTTAGTAACTGTGAAGGAAATATAGTATTTTATTAACTTTTACAGATTCATTATCCCAGCGTTCTTTTAGACCTGGCATTACAGACTCTAAAATTACACTGCTTTAATTCCATTAGGAAAAAAAATTGTCCTTGGTGTAATTAGAAACAGAATTAGGTCTAGTGTCATTTAAAAAAAAACATTCAGTTTCCAGAATCTGAGAAGTACTTCCACTTGTAGGAATGATGTTGCAACATGCCTCGAGAGAGGCAACGTATCTGTTTGTACTAGGGAGAGTGGTTATCAAAAAATGACCTCCACCCCCATTAGCAGAAAATTCCTCAGTCCCAGGTGGATTTTCTAACAGCCACTCTGGCCAAAATATAACCACTTTGGACTACAGCAAGAGTCAGGACCTAAAACTGAAGTTAGTGCATAGAATTTAGTCTTCTAGGGCCCTGGCAGTCATGGTGGGGATCTGATCCCCAGTCCCACTAATCAAATCTCCTGCTATTACACACATGCAAGGCAGGACACAACTGTTGGAATCAGGGACCAGTCCCAATGGCACCATTATTTTAGTGGAAACCTTGCAACCACATTCGGGTTAGCAAGGTCCCTGTCCAGGAACCGCAGTTGGGCTAGGGACAGACATTCAAAAAGCCAGAGCCTAAATTGATTTAATCCTTGCAGGTTTGTCTAACCTGCCTAGATTGAACCAATTTGCAAGTGAATAGACATTCACTTTTAACTCAGAAAATGCAGGCACATGCCTGCAGTGGTTCAGGCCATAAGCTGGGGAGGCACTAGAGCATGCCCTTGGCTGCAGGGAAGCTGTGCTGGGGGAGTGTGGCCAGCCCTGGCAGTAGCCTTAAGTGAACTGGCCAGAGACAGGGTTTAATTCCCACCTCTCTGTCCCACCAACACAGACCCAAGCCAGCGTCCTCCTGCTCCCCCCTCGCTGCTGCAGTGGCTGGGGCAGAGGCAGGAGCTTGGCCAGATGCTGGCCAGCATGGCCCCCTGAGGCACAGTGGGGGACGTGTTATACCCCTCTCTGCCCCCTCTGCACCTGGGGAAATGAAGCTGGGGTTTGCCAGCCTCAACCACAGCCTCTGCCTATTGCTCCCTATGCAGGGCAAGCAACAGAATAAGCTCCTTCCCTACCCCCTCCACCAGATGCTGGAGGGAGGCAGGAAATAACCCCATTTCTTGCCCCTCTTTGCCTCAGGGGGCCATGCCGACAAGCCTCTGGCCACGCTTCCACCCCTGCCCTGGAGCAGCGAGGAGAGGAGTGACCCTCACAGAGCAACAGCCCCCGTCATGGTTTCATGGAAGTGCAATCCTCTTCCCGGTTGGGGGGTGGGGGGGCAGGGGGCTGCACTGAGGTTGGGAGTGGGGTGGGCAGAGCTGCTGCAGAATGTGCAGGATACTGGGGGACTTTGGTTTAACTTAAACAAGGAAGGGGTCTGGGACACACGTTCCATAAACCAGTTTGAGCTCAATCAGTTAAGTCTGATACTACTTTCAACTAGGTTTATCGCAAACTGGTTTTGGCCATTTTGAAACTGGTTCATGTGCACTGAACTTATGTTCTATTACAGTTTCTGATCAATTAAATCAGTTTGTGTAACTTCTGTCCCTACCTTTGGGGGGCTGCAGAGGAAGGCATATTTAGGTGTTGTTCCAGTGAAGCAGCTCATCATGACCCTGCACAGTGCTTGTCTTGCCCTATAGCTCCATTGGGAGTTGAAGAGCAAAGCATGCTGCTTGCTTTTCTCTGCAACTCACTTGGGAGCTCTGAGGTAAGGCAATACCATGTTGGGTCATGATGAGCCTCAGGGCTCACAACAACCTGGTACTTGAATACCCTGCCACACATACAATTTAAGACACGTATTTTATGGAATTGTTTTGTGGCTGGTTTTTCATTTTGTTGCATCATTAATTTCCTGAATGTGATAGGATTGTGGCAGGACGACCTCTAGGGGTGCCGTGACCTCCCCTAGTGCCCCTACCCACCATGCCAAATCCGGTTTAAATGCACCCTCTTTATCTCGCCCGCCATGTCTTTGATGTTGATATGTTCAAGGGAGGCTGCCTTTTTACCCTCTTTGGCACGGCCTGGATGTATCCTGGCTTGGTCTAACCACCCGGTGCACTATGACCTTTGGGCTGGCTGCACGTGAGTCCTTGAGTCACCTGTGCCCTTGCGGGTCCCCAGACTCATCTCCGTGCCCACTCTCGCTCGCACCGGGGCCTGTTTCCCACAGCTTTCACTTGCACTGGGGCCTTGCCTCTGTACCATCGCCCTGCACCAGCCTCGCCGCCCTCACTGGGGTCTGTCTCGCCCCGCGGGCCTCGCCGCCCTCACTGGGGTCTGTCTCGCCCCGCGGGCCTCGCCCTTATATCGTCGCCCACGCCGGGGCCTCAATACCGTCGCCCCCAACCGGGGCCTGCCTCGCCTCGCGATCCCCGCGGCTCTCGCCCCCAACTGGGGCCTGCCTCTCTACTGTTGCCTGCACTGGGGCCTTGCTTGCGCTCCCTGCAAATCAGGGCTCAGGCAGGCTTGGCCTTACCTGGCCCCAGACCCCCTTTCCTGGGTCTTACGCCCCACTGAGGCTTCTTGCATGCATCCCACTGGGCTCCTCCCAATAATTGCCGACACTGGGGCCGGGACACCCCAAAATGCAGCGCCCTCTCTGGCGCTAGAAGACCCCACACTATCGTGGAGCTCCTATGAGACCTCCTCCACCCCTACAGCCTCGCCCGGTCCTCCAGTATAATACAACAACCACAAAACAAAAACCTCAAACTCCTGTGTTATAACATAAATTGCAAGCCAACTGGCTCTCCATAGCTCCATTCATATCCCTACCAGGGTTTTTCTCCACCCAGTATTGTCAAGCACACACTCTCCAGCCATCAGTCTAGTCTAGTCTAGTCTAGTCTAGTCTAGTCTAGTCTGCTCTGCTCTGCTCTGCTCTGCTCTGCTCTGCTCTGCTCTTCCTAGGCAGCCAGAAGGGAACTGCATTCTGGCCTGAACCTGGCTTGTTTATAAAGGCCAGGCCCTGCCCTCTTCCAGTCAGCTGACCAGACTGGTTGTCTTGGCAACCCACACCTGTGCTGCCCTGATGATGGGCAGCTGAGCCTACATTACTACTTGTCAGTAGCAGGCACCTTAGTGCCCTGCTACAAGGATTAATCAGATTAATCATGTCATAAATGTAACATCTGCCAGGGGTCCTAAAACCATACATTTTCTGTTGTATGCTCTTTGTGATCAATATTTAATACCACATAGCAACTGTTTAACTTTTAATCTTTCAAACACTTGTCTTGAACTCTGGATGATATTTAGAGTAAATAGCTATCCCATTTTTACATGGAACATAATTTATTTATATTACAGTAGCATGTGGATACTGATATGAACACCCATGTGTTAACAATTATACATAGCAGACTTAAAGATTTTCAAACCTAGATTTTTTTATGCCAGGTTCTGTCCAAAACTGAGTTTTAAGTTAAAATATTGTTAATTTCTGTATATCTCAGAGATGAATAGGTAGCTAAAAGTTTTAAGTTTTCAAAAAATAATGAAATTTTGAAAAGAAATGAAACCAAAAGGGTTATTTTACAAAAGAAATCAAAAAAGTTATTAGTAAAAAAAATCACCCATGTCTTCTCATATATATTAAATACCATATTTACTTGAATCTAAGATGACCCTGAATTTAAGATGGACCCCCCAAATTATTAGATTGTAGACAAGGAAAATTGTAAATTTGTTTTTTCCATGTCTAGAATCTAGTTATTGGAGAGCCCTCTTAAATTCATCCCTCCTACTACTGCCACAGGGAAAGTAATGACAGGGGAAGCAGTGGTTGGAAGGATAGAATCATAGAAAATGAGGGTTGGAAGGGACCTCAGGAGGCCATCCAGTCCAAACCCCTGCTGAAAGCAGGACTGTCCTCAACTGGATAATTCCAACTAGACTAGACTAGCTTTGTCTAGTTTAGTCTTAAAAACCTCCAGAGATGTTCTTCCTCTTGCCACTTGGCCCCTTCCCATGCCTGTCCACCTGCTGCCCATCCCCCCACTGCTTTCCTCCTCTTACTACTTCACTCCTCTTATGCCTGGCCCTTCTCCCTTACCTTTCCTGCTGCTCTTGCTGCATCTCCACTGGGGACATGGAGCACCCAGCTGGGTTAGGGAGTAACCACACCTCCAGCTTCACAACCAGCTCCATCAGGGTTAGGGCCAGAGCCACAGCAGCTCCCCTGCCACTCTGTGTGCTGTTTCCCACACTCTGTGCAGCCCTTTCACTGTGCTCCCCTCCATCACATGCTCCTTCCCTGTGCCCCTCTTGCTGCATGCTCCACTTCCCCCATACCCTACACATCCCTTTTCCCATGCCACCCTTGCTCAGCACATTCCTTCCCTGTGCTCCCCTCAGCACCACATACCCTTTCCCCTATGCACCCATCTGCACTCCATTTCCCTTTACTGCACCCCTTCCCTGAACTCCCTTTGCTCCACATTCCCCTTGCCCCATGTCCCATGTGTCCTTTCTCCCACTTTGCGCTGCATGTACTTTCATCCATTCTCCCCCGTCACCCCTACCCCTATGCTCCCTCTGCACTGTGCTTCCCTTCTCCATGTACTTTATCCCTGTTCCCCTTGCTCCATACATTCCTTCCCCTACAATCAATACCACTGCCCTTTCCCCATGCTTCCCTCCCACATATTTTTCCCTGCACCCCCCCCCCCACACTGCACTCCTTGTACTCCACATGTCCCTTCCCCCAAGTCATTTCCCTGGGCTCCATGTGTCCCTTTTCCCACACCCCCCTCACTCTGCCCATCCCTTTCCCTTCAATCCCAACCCCCCTCACCCTTTCCCTTATGCTCCCTCAACACCATGCACCCCTTCCCTGTGCTCTCCCATTCACCCCTACCTGCCACGATTCATCCTAGCACCATCCAGAGCTGAAGCAGCTGCTTGCCTGAACTGTACTTGATTCTAAGATAAGAGGTTCCCTGCATGATATATAATCAAAGTGCCCTAAATTATATATAATCAAAATAGAAAAAAGCAGGAGGTGAAACAGAGGTACAGAGAGGTGAAAGGCCATGGTCAAGGTCATACAGAAATTCAGTAGCAAAACAAGGCATAGACTCCCTGTGCAGTACACAATGCTTATATAAAATATCTGTCTCAGCTAAAATTACCTTTCTTATTGTTGAGCATCCTTTCCTTTACGCATTGGTCTAGCCTTGTAGAAGTACTTCTCGGTGTAAATTTAGATTTATTTCTAGCTGTGAGAGGGGCAGTGAAAGCCCCTCTAAGGGGCCCCAGACCCCCACCCCATGCACCCTGAGACTCACCCTAGGGATCCTGGAAAGTGGCAGCCAGGAGGAAGTGCGAGCGGTGGCCCCACAGTTCCAGAGCTGTCTGCAGCTGCAGATTGGAATGGGAAGGGGTGGAGCCTCCAGAAACCATGGGCTGCTCAAATGGCAGCCAGAAAAACAGCTGGGTGGTGAACAGAGGGAGAAAAGGATGCCGAACCAGAGACATTGGGGAAGGGAGAAGAGGATGCTGACCCAGAGACACTGGGGAAGGAGGAAGAGGAGGACGCTGACCTAGAGACGCTGCTAGAGGAAGAAGAAAGCACTGATCCAGGGATGCTAGCAAAGGGAAGAACGGACAGTGACTGGAGATGCAAGCAGCCAAGAGGAAGTTTACCCAGTCACAGCCCAGAGAGGAAGCCGAGGGCCTGGGCACAGAAGGCGGGAGGCACCAGCAGGAGCAGATACCCCACATGGGGGGCATGGCAGGGGGGGCACAAACAACCCAGCATGGGAACCATGCACTCTCCCAAGCCAGTGAAGACTGAGAGCGACTCCAGGTTATCTGGGGGCCAGTGCTGGCCAAACTGAGGAGCTGGACCAGAGTGAAGCATGGAATGGCAGTCCACCCCCATAGTCACCCAAGGCGCAGGAACATGTGGGTCCTTCATCCACTCTTCCAAGTTCCTCCTTAACTGGATTCTGAAAAGGGCCACTGGGAGGTGAGATCCTAGGGGTTACCCTCTGGTGAAAACCCAAGGGTTAAGTTTTGGTGGAGGCCCCGGATAGCCTGAGACAGGACCAGCTTAGATACATTAGTTGGCCTGAAGCCAAGGAACTGGCTACAGTGAAGGGCAGACTCACCAGGAAGACCCAACCCAAATTAGGGGCAGGCAAGCCAGGCAAGGAGGAAAAGCCATCCAAGGGGATGCTGGCAGAAGATAATATCCATCCTGGCCATGGATGTGGTAAGGGTGCAGTAAAGGGAAGTCTTGGAGCCCCACGAAGAAGAACAGGGACTGAAGCATCTTCATCTTTGCGGGGGGGCGGGGAGCAACCTGACGGGAACTGCCTCCCCAACTAGAACACTGAAGTCGTGGCAGGCGAGTAAGGGCAGCACCCATACACCCATGTGGCATCTGAGCTCAAACCCCACCCTGACTTCACTTAGGGGCAAGGCGCCCAGTAAGAGAAGGCTGAAGCCATACAACACCTTCAAGCAAGTCTAGCTATCAGATTTCTTTAGTAATTCTAATTTCTACCAAATAGGACCTAATATAACAATATTAAAAAATTAAGTGGTGGTGAAAGAGATGCTATTCTTTAAACCATTGTAATAGAATTCCTCTTACCTCTTCATTCACTTTAGCATCTGTCTTCTCAGGGCTATTCCTCTCTTTCAATATTGTGTCTTCAGTATTTTACCAATCTTTCTATTGCTTGTGAAAGGTTTTAGCAGTTGCCATAATACCAAATTATTAATTAAATTGTTCTTTCATTATTTTCAGTCCAGGTCAATGGTCACATATTTTTGAGGATATTTGCAATAGCAGATTTCATTAGTATTGATTGTTTACTACAGCCACTTGTGTGTGTACTGACAAGTTTAATTCAGTGTTTGCTTGAATAGCATCCGTTATTGGTGATACTGCAAATAGTCAGGATAGGTGAGGTTTTCACCTTATATGTTCTTGAATCTTTCTAATTTACTGCTTCTTCTGAATTCTAACACTTGTGAGCATTTTATTATTTGGTGCCATGCAAAATTTGGACTGATACCACTCAGGGTATAAGATAACAGGTTTTCAGTTTTTGCTTGGGTTCTGATTTGCTTCTGCAATCTGCAGCATACCTTGAAGCTAATGGTACCTCAAACAAAGGAGTTCATCGTTGTATTAATTTTATGAAAAGTACAGAAAAGGTAAATAAATAACACTGAAAGATGATTTAACTTTTTTTTTACCTTGCAAATATATAGAGACAAAACACCTGGTTCGTAATGTGTTTTAAAATCTCCTTCAATTTAAATTAATTTTTGCTCTCACTGCACAGCTGCAGCATCTGTATAATACAAGTACTTTCTAAGGCTGCATATACCTCTGTGTCAAGAGAGCTCTTGGATAGTTTCTTTATGATACGAACGGAAACTATGCACCTACGTTGATTTTTTTTTTGTAATACCTCACAACTTTATGAATAAAATGGCATATGTTTAACAAATTCATTCCCTAGCAGTGGTGGAGAGTTAATTCAAATAGTTCCTTTATTGTCCTTCTGAAAGGTTAACAAGTTTGACATGAAATGAAATGAAAAAGGAAGGATTTTCTTTAATTTTACTAAATTTAGGAGATACAAGTATAACAATTTATCTAATATCTGACTGAGATTGGACATTATACATCTATGTGACTTCATACAAACATTTGCAGAGGTTATAGGGCGGTTAGATCATATAAAAATAGTCACCGGTCTAAGGTAAGTCGAAATGGGGGGGAGATAGTGAGAGGAGTTGGCTCACCCCTACCCTGGGGGTCTTCAAAAGAAGGCTAGGCAATCACCTAGCCGGGGTCATTTGACCCCAGCAGCCTTTCTTGCCTATGGCAGGGGGTTGGACTTGGTGATCTGCTTAGGTCCCTTCCAACCCTATCAGCTATGAAACTATGAAACACATAAGATCAATCTAACTGTCCTGAACTTCTGTAAAATTCTCATGTAGATCCACCTAACCAGCGTAAGGTCCACACCTGGGTAAAATAAGTTTGATCGAGTACCCATTTTCAATGCTATCTAACTTCCTCCTAATGTCTTCAAATGTCTGTACGCAGCCTGTATTGGAGATTTAGCAACATTAATTCGTTAGCATAAGCAGACATATGAAAAGATAAGTGTTGTATCAGTAGCCCCATGTATTGAAGATACTTGCTATTTGATACTCATATTTGCCACTTGTGAACTTTGTCTAGTAATAAAGGATATCTGGCAATAACAAAGGAGCAAGGAGCTTGGTAAAAAATAGAGCCTAAATTTGTGTATAACAGTATCTAAAATTAGGGGTTATTAACATAGAACAGCTATATTGTTTACACCATATAAAATAAAGTATCCCAAGATAGGGTACTTTAATTGTATCTACGCTAAGATCTGTTTTAGTAATTCTGGTTTGGAAAAAAATAATATCTGCAAAATATTTATACCAAAACCAAGGCCCTGCATAAATCAGACCTTGGTCGCCATTTCCTCCTCCTTCTCTTCCTGAATCTGTTCACCTTTTGGCTTGTAGATCTCTTGTACTATATGGAAAGAGCATGGTTTTAAGCCTGTAATACTAAGGCGTGATGTAATACTAATGATGTACTACTAAAGATTACGAATAATGATTTAGCCTTTTCTAAAAACTATAAATGTTATAGTTATAGTTATAGTTGTAACGAATAAGAAGAAACTTATTGGACACAATACAAGCAGATTTTTAATCGCGGATAATTCATATTTACCCTCTTGGTTCTTCTGATTATGGGAATTCATTATTGTCACAGGGACACTTAGGTGCCCTGTTCCTAGAATAGGAGTAAGGAGCTGCCAATCACCGGGGCAGCTCAGGTGCCGGTTGCTGGGGCAACCAGGCAAGTCACATGGCCAAAAAGGGGGCAGGGCCAGACCTTTATAAACAGCCCAGGCCAGAGCCTGGGAGGCAGTTTCCTCCAGACAGGCGCAGGCGCAGGCGCAGGCGCAGGCGCAGGCGCAGGCGCAGGCTGGATGCTGGATGCTGGATGCTGGATGCTGGATGCTGGATGCTGCCTGACCACGCAGACCAGCTGCAATGATGCAGGGGTAGAGAGAACCCCAAGAGGAACATGGTGAAGAGCCTAGTGAGTATAAGCTTCGTGTTATAAGCCAGTAGGCTTCTGGTTTGTGTTGCAGCCGCTTGGCTCATGGTTTTGTTACTGTTTAATACCGGAAGACTGGGTGAGGCTGTAGGGGTGCGAAGAGGCCTCACAGGAGCTCCCCTATAATCTGGGGATTCCTAGTGCCCAGAGGACACAGCGAGTGGTGCTGAGCGGGCACAGCTGTTTGCACCGGTGGGGTACGTGTTAGGGGTCTTGACCTGGACCGGAGGACTGGGTGAGGCTGTAGGGACATGAGGACGCCTCATGGGGGCTCCCCAGTAGCTTGAGGGTTCCTAGTGCCCAGCGGGGGCACAGTGAGCAGTGCCACAGCAGGCACAGCATTTTAGAGTGCCAGAGAGGCGTCCGGTGAGTGTGGGGTTGGAACCCCAACCCGCGAGGGCAGTTGACCAGTAGGGCGTACGACTCGGACATAGGTTTAGGGGGCCAGGCACAGCTACGAGCCACCTGAGCCCCGGGCACAAGAGGTGTGGCATGAGCGCGAGAGGCACGATATAGGCCCGTGAGGGCGATATTTTGTCCAGTGTGGGCAAACGACCCAGGAAAGGGGTCAAGGGGCCAGGCACGGCTGCAGGCCACCTGAGCCCCAAGCGTGAGAGGTGCAGCAGAGGCCCCAGAGGGGACAACAAGCACGAGAGGTGCGGCAGAGACCCCAGAGGGGCAATGGATGTAAAAAGTGTGAGTGGCGCAAGAAACGCGGTACGGGCGTGAGTGGCACGGCATGAGCCCGAGAAGCGCAACATAGGCCCTGAGAGAGCAGGGACCCCAGAGGGTCAGAAGGGGCGCAGGTAGTGTGACAGCCCCAGGAGCGCCGGTAAAGGGGCGTAGGTTACGGGACAAGCCCAAAGGCGCCGGTAGAGGGGCGCAGGTTACACGACCAGCCCAGGGGCACCAGTGAAGGGGCTCCAGGTGCGCAATAAACCCAGGACAGCCAGAAAGGGGTGATGAAGGGCAAGGACTTAACGTCCGGGAACAGCTGCGAGGCTTGGGGCATGCTAAAGGGGAGGTTTGGAGGCACGCATAGCCCTTAAGGCTGGGGTGCACTGAGTCACCCTATAAGGGACAGGGAATAGTGCCAACATATTACTGTGGACAAGGGAATCGTAGGCAGCCTCCGTTACAGAACCATAACAGCAAAGACATGGTGGGCGAGACAAGAGGGTGCTAGGTCGCCCATGTGACACGGTAAGGGGCGCAAGGGGGATCACGGCCGCCCCTAGGCTCCGCCCTGTGACAATTATGTAATCCTTTTATATCATCCATCAGAACAAAATTACTATCCTTTTACTCTATTAATCTGATTGCATTTTATGCCATCCACCTCTATGGTTTAGTTAGATATGCCTTTTCTTATTAGAGTGCCATGAAAAGGTAACAGGGGTAGGTCACTGAATTTCCCTGTTCTCTTCTAAAACATACTGTTCCTGCAGAACATAACTAGATCCATTATCTCTGTCACTTTTCTTTAACCATCTCCTTTATAGCTATCTGGTATCAAAATATAAATCTAAAACAGAGGTGCTTAACCTTCTGGCTCATGGGCCAAATGCAGCCTGTAGAGCCTTGGCATCAGGCTGTCAGGGCTCCCCATGGGTTGGGAAACTTGGTGGTGAGGGAGCAGTGGCAGCTAATACAACTGCCAAATTCCTAAACCCCAAGCTGGTATTGGGTTGGAGCTGGGCCACACTCCCTTCCCCATGCATGGCTGGACCATGCCCCCTCCCTGTGGGGCTGAGCCACCCCTCCTCTTCCCCATGGAGCTGGGTTGGGGCGGTATCAAGCCATCTTCCCCCTCCCCTCTCCACCCCCCTCCCTGCAGAGCTGTGTTGAGACCAAGCAGTGCCCCCCTACTCCCTGTGGGGCTGGGTTATGCCCCCTCTCTCTCCCCACACAGCTGGGTTGGAGCCAGGCCATCCCCCAACCCCCCCTTCCCCAGGGTGAGATTGGGAATGCATCAATATGCTTTTGACTGCCCCCTCCTCCCCCCCCAACTCCGGGGCTGGTTTGGCCCCCATTCCCTTCTGCTTGGCTGTATGGGAACCTGCAGTGCCTGCTGCAGGTGCTGGATCAGGACCACCCACCTGATCTAGCCTCTGGACAGACTGGGCACTGCCAATTCTGGCCACCAGGCAAAAAGGTTGAGCACCACTGATCTAAAACATTTACTTTATTCATTTTATAATGAAAAGGTGACTTTATATACCATAATGGAGTAGCTATTCCATATTTACTTTCAATGTACAGAAAGAATGATCTGTGAGCACCAAGCATTAGGTGCCAAATGAGGTCATATTCTTATTTTTTCTAAAATGACTTATGCTTAAAGTCTTATTATTACTCCAGAATGCTTGACGTTTTATGACTAATATAACCATCCATGTAGACAGATGTAATACAGGATTGCAATATCTAAATAAATTGCAGTCTTTTAGACCCAACTTTTCAAAGGATATTTAGGCATGTATTCAACATTTTCATGATGACCCATTTGCACACTTCTCAAGGCATTTATGAGAACAAACTCTGATGCACTTAGTGAGTTATTCTGAATGTAAAAAATGTTTTTAATATACACATATGTTATTGCTTAAGTAACTGGGTGTGCCCATAAATTTGTAAGATTATTTCTTGAGCAAATTTTCAAAATATGATCCTTCTGTTAATACTCTTTACTAGTGACTTTGATATGTTCAAGATGATTCATAGACCATGAACCAGCTTAAGTCTCAGACCTGCAATGTAACAAGCCACATACAAGAGGATATTTATCTTAAGCTTACTAACAGAGATTTCAGTGATGAAGTATTTAAAGTCAATGCCTTCTTCCACCTCTTAGTTCATGTTGACAGAAGAGAGTTCCTGAAAGACTGCTTATGACTTTCTCCTTTTTAAGAAACAGAGAAAAGTGGTCAGGAGTCTCATTGTCTTGGAGTCCAAAGTACCTTTGTGCAAAAAGATTTAGAGAATTGTCACCTCTCCTGTTAGAGACATTTTAATTTCTAAAGAGATCTTTTAATAGGATTGACATTGGTGAACAGCATTAACATTGATTTAGAAATGGCACTAATGCTCCACCCACTCTTCAGGAGTGAGTCTGCTTCTTAACTTTTGGTATCAACTACAATGGAAGCAATGAAAAAAATTTGACGTTTTCAACAGAGCTGTAGTTGTTTTTACTTTTAAACATTTCAGCAAAAGTCTTCTAGATAATCTGAGCACACCCAAAGGAAAAGTTTCCGGATTTATAACTGCATATTAGTGGAAAACATAAATAAAGCAACACTTGAAATTCTTGAACTGCTGGTATGTAAAGCATGTCATATTATATTCTGTATCTAATTTCTTTCCTTGTTCCCACTGATAGTTTTCATCCATGTGGTCTTACAGCTGAGAGTTTTAAAAAATTTGTTTTTTGGTTGTGTCCCAATCCCTTGGGTGCATTTTAAATCTTGTAATCTCCTAATTATTCTAATTAAATTCAGGATGGTTTATATTTGACAGGAAAAATAACTTTTGGGGATCATGCATTTTAATCATGACTATACCAAGGTAAGCTAGATAAATTAAAATGGTAAATTAGAAAGGACTTGATCATTTTTAAAGGATTAGAAGCCAGGTTTAAATGTGGCAGAAGAGGTAAAGTCAAAGATTTGATACAGCTAATTACCATCGTTTTAAACAAGAGAATTAAAACATGATTGGGCTGGTGATCCTTTAATCTAGCGTCTTCATTTTTGAACACGTCTGAAACTCTTTTACAATGAGTATGTATTGTGCAATTTACAGAGAAACAGAACAGATACAAAGTAAAACCCTTGACTGGAACTTGTCCCTTAATCATGCACCTACCTGGTGCTGAGCATTATCAATTCCTACAAGATCAACGGGGTTGAGGGAAGAGCAGGAATAGCAATATGGGTATATTATACACATGTTCAAATCCTGAGGAAGAAAACCAAACAACATTGTTTGACCTTGAATGTGGACATTTCTTGCTATTTCTGGGGACAAAAGGATAGCTGACATTATGAAAATGTACAGCTCTACAAGGTAGCAAAAACTGCCAAAATAAACCTTCCAAAATACCCAGGTAGTGAAAGAATTGCACTCCACCCACCTAAAGTTATGAAATATTTACACATGTGGATGGAACATAGAGGTGAGGTAAAATTCCCAGACCAAAAACACGACAAAAAGAAACTTTTCCAGTCTATAGGAGCTGGATCGCTCATTGTACAGGCCAGTTGTACTGGATATGCAGGCAACTGGATCTGTGGAAAAGCAGGTCTGTGATCATCCCCCAGACCAGTTTCCACAGGCCATTCTACAGCTTATGGTTCCAGCTTATATAGGCACTAGAAGTTTGCAAAACAGGCCATATTTGATTTGGATTTGGCCCAAATCGGGGTCAGTGATTCGATTAGGCCGAATCCAAAACTGAAGATTCGATGCCAATTTGGAGAATCAGTGATTCAGCTGTAGACACAGCTTTAAATGTTTTTTTCTACATACCTTGAGGTACCAGTCATGGTTTGTGAATGCTGTGATGCTGGCATGGATGGAGCATCCCACAGGAGTGCGGGGGGACCCTCCATGTGCTCGGTGGCGAACCTGGACTTCCAGGTCCACCAGAGAGCATGCTGGAGGGCTCCCCCACACCCCATGGCTCCATGATCCACTGTAGAGGGACCCTGGGTGCCTCCCAGACCCAGGAGGCACCAGTCGCCAAGTTGGGGGAGGCCCTCTGGCACACCCAGAAGTGGACTGGAAATTATTTTGGTCCACGTCTGAGTCTGCTGCCAAGCACACTGGGAAGTTCCCTGCACTCCTGTGGGATGCTCCATCTGTCCCAGCATTGCAGCATTCATGAGCCGCCTGGTACCTTGAGGTATGTAGAAACAAAATTTTTAAAGCTGTGTCTATGTTCGAATTGCCAAATCTCTTTGAATCGATTCAGAGGGTTCCAGTTCAGAAAGATTAAAGCGTCTCCTGATTTGATTTGGATTGAAAGATTCGGCCACTGAATCAGGCCAAATCAAATCGGGGACTGAAGCTTCACACAGTCCTAATAGGTACCCACTGCAAGTACAGGAGATGCAGTTTTACAAAGAGCAAAAGCAGTACAGGATGCCTTGTTTCTACCTTTTCTAACTGCCAAGACAGCAAGGTGAATTAAGTTCTTTACAATGACAAAATCTCCAGGCCTTTTATTTACATATTATTAAAGACAAAAAGACTGGCTAATACTACAAACTTTTCACATATGAAAAGTGAGTATTTCCTAGCATTGCTCTTTGAAAAGTACTTGGCATGACTGCAGTATTACACCTTGTTTTGCAATAAAACTGAAGTGGTACAAAAGAACCACAAGTAAAAAGCAGTAAGTAAAAATGCAATGGATCACTCATGCTCTGCCATAGCAGTGGCAGGAAAGTAACTAATACATGCTCAGAACATGATAGGAAGACCATGTCTGTGGGACAAGCTGGGGGTAGAACGGCTTACTCTTATGCTTTATGCTTTCACAAGAATGTACCAAAGAAGCACCTGCAACTTGTTTTTCCGCTTCGTTGCATGAGAAGGCAAACCACAAGCTAACGGCTAGAAAGTCCCAAACTTTGCAACCAATTTTGCAACTATGTAACCCGAAGTACGCCTGCGCTAATGGAATTTTCCAATACCTTGTAATCGAGTATATAAGCAATGGAGAATAGGCACTCGGGGTCGGCTTTGATCTGAGTCTCATGACTCCAGGCCGACCTGCTTGCAAGCAATAAAGGCTTTGTCTCTGTGGCTTGTGGTGTGACTCACTTCTGGGGACCAAATTGGAACTTGGCCGTTCGAGCTCCTGGAGGCTCCTTGTGTAACAATTCTGGCGAGCCAGCCAGGAGCACTCTTCGACCACCCCGGGACCAGACGACAAGACCGCCATACGTGCTCTTGGAATGCACACCAAGCCATAATTTGGGCTTGCCATGAGGCCGAAAGCGTGAGTCGGGGCACCCGGGAGGTTAAAGGCACTCCATTTCCATTTGAGTCACCCCAGCCGCAGACTCCGAGGACGAGGTACCTGGGCATGTTTGGAGTGAGTATACTAATTCCCTGTCTCATTTTGTTAGTATCATTATTTGTTGGTCTGTCAGGACACTGGTCTGGGAATACCTTTTCCCAGGAATCGGAAAGAGACGTTATGGGTACGGGTCGCTCCCGGGTAGAAAACTCCTCCAACCCATTGGATTGCACACTAAGAAATTTCGATAAATTCGTCAAATATGGATATTATGGAATAAAAATGACCAAGGATGAGCTCACGAAGTTCAGCCAATTAGAGTGGCTGACCTTTGGAGTAGACTGGCCAGGAATGGGATCTTTTTGATGTTGACCGGGTCACAAGGGTATATGATATAGTAGTTCATGACGGACATTGGGACCAGTTCCCTTACATTGACTGTTGGTTGGGCATAGCCCAGGACCAACCATCTTGGATCAGGAAATGTGCAACAGTACGTAGGGTTATGGTGGCAAGAGATAAGGCTCGGGGGGGGGGGGGGGGGGGAGGTCAAAAGAGTCCCCAGGTGTTAGATTTGGCAGGTTCCGGAGGGAGACTGGTTAGGCCACCCAGTCCTATTAGCAATACGGACCAGGAAGAGACAACAGATTCTGACGAGGCTAATGCCTCCTCTCCAGAGCATGATCGTCTGCCACTGTATCAGCCAAAGTCCACAGAGAATGGTCAGGAAAATCCCATGCCTCCCCCCCCCGAATCAGCGGGAAGCCGATATAATCTTCGAGACCCGCCCAAGCAGAAATCTCATCTGAATTGCCCCATGAGAGAGGTAATCGGGGAAGGAGGTGATACCACCTTTGTGTATGTTCCCTTTAGTACTTCAGATTTGTTCAATTGGAAAAATCGGAACCCATCCTTTCGGGAGGATCCTGAGAAAATGAGGGACCTTTTCAGATCAGTGGGGCAAACCCACAGACCCACCTGGGCAGATGTCCAAATGATGCTTCAGATGTTACTGACTCCCGAGGAAAGGCGATTAGTACTCGGCACAGCCGATCGATTGGCAGGGGATCGGACCCTCCGAGAAATATGTCCAGTTGAAGAACCAGGGTGGAATAGTCGCACTGCTGCAGGAAGGGAGAGAAATGCCCAATATTTGGGGATTATTGTTGAAGCGTTGGGAAAGGCGGTTCCCCGGGTTACTAACCTCTCTAAGTTATATGAAGTGAGACAAGGAAAAGAGAAGGATCCCTCCACCTTCCTCGGGCAACTATGAGGCCTTCCACAAGTTTTCTGACCTTGATCCTGAGGCACCTGAGAACCAGCGAATGGTAAATCTCATGTTCATTGGGCAGGCTGCTCCTAATATTCGAAAGAAGTTACAGAAAACCGAAGGGGGACCCGGTAAGCCCATCTCTGAGATTGCGTATAAGGTATATGGGAACAGGGAGCACATGGCAGAGGAGAGAGGAAAGGAAGGGACAGAGACGGATGGCAATGTTAGCGGCAGCAATTGCGGGGAAACGTGAGGTGAGAGAAGAAAGAAGGAAGGAAGCGGGACGTGTCGAGGCAGATACATGTGCCTATTGTAAAGAAAAGGGATATTGGAAGCGAGAGTGCCCCCGGCTGAGGGAGAAGAGGAGGAAACACTCTAAGTCCCACCAAATGAGAGCTGAACTCTCCGGAGAGGAATCCAATTGATGGGGACCGGGATCCAAGGCCACCGCTCTGCGAGCAGAGTCCCGCAAGGATCCCATGGTAAAAATAAGGGTTGGTGGTGAAAACTATGAAGCATTAGTAGATACTGGGGCCACATTTTCAATACTCCCCGAAAAACCCCTGCTTGGAGGGGAAAGTGGAAATTATGTAACCATAGAAGGAATTGAGGGTAAGCAGAAAAAGCTACCCATGTGTGGACCCCTCCTCACCAAAATTGGCGACAATTTGCTTGAGCATGCCTTTGTTTATTCTCCCGCCTGCCCGGTTGCCCTGCTGGGATGAGATCTCCTTACCAAACTCCAAGCCAAGATATTCCCCCCCCCAAGGAGACCAGATGGTGGTCCAGCTGCCGGTGAAACAAGGATCCAACTACCAGATGGCACTCCTGGGGAGCAAAAGCTTGGCAGTGGGAACTGAAAGTTTAGAAAACGTACATCCACAGGTATGGGCTGACGGAACCCCCGCAAGGGCCAAGTTCGTGATGCTGGTAAGAGTGCGCCTCAAAGAAGGGGAGGGGCCCATTCGCGTAAAACAATATGCCCTCAATAGACAGACTAGGATGGGACTGAAGCCCTCGATAGAGAAATTTAAAGGATATAGCTGGCTGGTGGAGGGTTCGTCTCCATATAATACCCCCATACTCGGGGTACCCAAAGCTGATGGGACCTCATCAGCTGGTACAAGATCTACGGGCTGTAAACCAAAGGTCCTAGCAGATCACCCAGTAGTCCCAAATCCTCACACCATCTTAACCCAAATCCTGCCAGATGCAAAGATCTTCTCAGTCCTTGATTTGAAAGATGCCTTCTTTTCCATTCCTCTCCACGAGGATAGCCAAAGGCTCTTTGCTTTTGAATGGGAAGATCCGGACACTCACCA
>NW_017728886.1:204261362-204275567 GCF_001723895.1 Crocodylus porosus | reverse complement strand
CACAAGCTAGAAGCGAGCAGATTTAGATTGGATATTAGGAGGAACTTCTTCACAGTTCGAGTGGCCAAGGTCTGGAACGGGCTCCCAAGGGAGGTTGGATGTGTATCTAGCTGGGGTAATGTAGGCCCAGCACTCTTTCCTGCTTATGCAGGGGGTCGGACTCGATGATCTATTGAGGTCCCTTCCTAGCATCTATGAATCTATGCCAATCTAGAGTAACTTTTCTGGGTTATGAGATATCAAAGGGAACCCGAGCACTCAGCCAGGACCGGATCTTGGCTATCCAAAACATGCCAGCCCCTGTATCTCCTAAAGAACTTCAAGCCTTCCTGGGGCTCACCAGGTTCTGCCGATTTTATGGATAACTGATTACGGGGGAAAAGCTAAAGCCCTATACAACTCCTTAACCAAGGAGGGCCTAGCAAATTGGAAATGGATGAGGGAGAAACAGCACTCCTTTGAATTTATTAAAAGCTGCATTAGTGAAACCCCCGGCCTTAATGATTCCAGATAGCTGAAAGCCTTATAGACTTTATGTACGTGAGAATAAGGGAGGGGCATTGGGGGTCCTGACTCAGCTGGTAGGACCCACCTGGAAGCCAGTAGGTTATTACTCAAAGGTATTGGTCCCCATAGCCCAAGGATGGCCCACATGTCTGCGAGCAGTAGCTGCTACAGCCACCATAGTAGAGGAGGCTCAAAAGATTGTCATGGGAGCCGATATATGGAGGTACATACCCTGCACGGGGTCCCGCAGGTCCTAGGAGGAGAAGGTGGGAAATTTCTTAATCCCTCTCGGCAATCTCGATTATGAAATTTTCTTGTTGTCTAACCTGGGGCTCACCTTTTAAACATATAACTGCATTAAACCCGGCCACCCTGTTACCTGAGCCTGGTCGACCTAATCATAACTGCTTAGAAGTATTAACACAAGCTATCCTCATTCAACCTGATTTGACGGACGACCCAATGGAAAACCCGGACGAGGAATTCTTCGTGGACGGGTCTAGCAGCATGATAAATGGTAAGAGGCGCACTGGATGTGCAGTGGTCACCTTGGGAGAGGTCGTCTGGAAGGAGACCCTCCCCTCCCACTGGTCCACACAAGCAGCTGAATTAGTAGCCCTCACGCGGGCTTTGGAGTTGGGGGAAGGGAAGCGGGTAAATATATATACAGACTCTTGATATGCGTTCGCCACAGTACACGCTCACGGGCTTTTGTGGAAAGAACGGGGATTTGTTACCGCCTCCGGTCAAAAGATTGCCAATGGAACACATATCACCCAATTACTCGAGGCTCTCAAGCTGCCTAAAGAGGTAGCGGTAGTCCATGTAAGAGCCCATGGTAAGGCTTCCAATGAATGGCAGAGGCAAGGAAATGCAAAGGCTGATGTTGCTGCCAAGGAAGCAGCCCTAATGGGCGGAGAAGCACAAACCCAAGCCCTATCCCACCCCACCTCACCTCTGCTTGAAAACCGGACACCGCACTACTCTGCAGAAGAGAAAAAGATGGCTAAGGACAGATTAGCAACTAGAAACCCGGAGGGATGGTGGATTGTGCTGGGAGAAAAGGTCATCGTACCTTGGCCCCTACTTCGGGAAATTCTTACGCAACTGCACTCCATGACTCGCATGGGGGGTCTGGCTATGGGTGATTTACTAGTACGACAGAGTCCAGGAGACACTATCTATCTAGAATCACAACGAGTGGCCTCCCGATGCCTGACTTGTCAAAAGGTAAACCCCAAACCAGCAAAACTTCCCACACCGATGGGAGGAAAACAATGGGCTCACTATCCAGGACAAGCTTGGCAGATTGATTTTGCTGAACTCCCTAAGTTCAGCATCGATATCTTCTAGTAATGGTGGACCAGTTGACAGGATGGATAGAAGCCTTCCCAACTCGGACAGCAACGGCATCAGTGGTGGCCCGCACCCTGTTGAATGAAATTGTGCCCCGTTACTCCCTTCTGGAATCCATAGAGTCCAACCAAGGGGGACACTTTATTGGGAAGGTAACACAGGAGGTAGCTAAAGCCCTAGGGATTCGATGGAAACTCCACACTCCATGGAGACCTCAGAGTTCAGGCCAGGTGGAGCGCATGAACAGGACCCTAAAAGCAATGTTAACAAAAATTTGTATAGAAACACGCTTAAAATGGCCCCAGGCGCTCCCACTGGCCTTAACTCATCCATAATACACCACGAAGAGGTATTAAATTGTCCCCCTATGAGATAACATTTGGAATGCTGCCCCGAGTCTTGCCACCAGGAGCCTGAGAAGCAGTCACCTTCAAATTGGGTATTACTGAACTTAGAGCGTATGTTATTGCCTTGCAGTCTGTCTTAACCTCTCTCCACAGGTACACCACCTCCTTCTAGCGACTTCCCCTAGACATGCCAGTCCATAACTTCCAACCAGGAGACCGGGTATTGGTGCAGCAGTGGAGGTGCGAGCCACTCTCAGAAACGTGGGAAGGCCCATACCAGGTGTTGTTAACCACCCATTCTGCGGTAAAGATTGAGGGTCACGACCGGTGGATTCACCATACAAGAATTAAGCAATATTTGGATAAGGAGATGGACAGCAGCTCTCTGGGTGAGCCCGCACCAGAAGCCGGGCCCCCCTTGGAACAAGAAGCCAACACCTGGACCAGTGAGCAAGCAAGGGACCTCACGCTCTGACTTAAGCGATCGTCTAAGACCTAGTAGTATGGCAAAACAGTTGCTTTGCTTGCTTTTTCTCTCATTCCTCCCAACTACCCCATTCCCCTCTCCTGAAGGAGTGTTTAACCTCCTCCTACCAGCTCGCTAACCGCACGGCTCATAGTCTAAACCTTTCTGCCTGTTGGCTTTGTGTATCCCAGTGAAGCTGGGGAACCGCTATCTCAGCCCCACCATCCCTGTGGGGTTCTCTACAGGCTAGTAATTCTCAATGAATGAGAACGCACCCTAAATCAGACAGGGGTCAGTCTCTGAGGGGAGGGGAACAAGCGCTTAAGTCGGCATGGAAATTCAGAGATCAGCCCTTTACAGCAAAAAGCCCAGCATCCGGGTCCATATTCAGATATATTACTAATCATGCTGAGAATTTATACCCAATTTGCCTGCAGAGCAATTATACCAGTCATCAAGGTTCTGTTTACCTCGGCAGCATAAGGCCCTGGCAATGTAATATTACCTTTTCGATCCAACCCCCAAAATTTGCTACAGGAGGTTTCAATTTATTCTGTGTTCTCTCCCTCGCAACTTGAAAACTCTTCAGGACCCAGGCAGTACTCAAACTATTCCTGGGGTAGACCCACAAACTCACACCCAGCTTTGACAAAGGGAGGGCCAAATGCGATCCTATTGTATCAATCATTGCAGCCTCAAGGACAGGTCCTTTTCAATAGCAGCCGAGGGTCGATCTTCTTTGCCCCCACAAATGACACCTCCTACAAAGAAAGTGTTACCTCTCAACCCCACTGTGGGAATTGCAAATACTTGAATCTACATATCACATCTTTCCAAGAACTCCCATGCTACCATAACATCCTTCCCACAAACATGCCAAGAATAAGCTTTTGGACACCATGTCTCAACGTGAGTTCTACAAGGCTTCTGCAACAGCAGCTATGCTACTCTAACTGCTAATAAGGCTAGGACAGTACAAAAGAGAGTCCTGTTTCCCTGATGGCTCATTCACTTCCCCTACACTTCATAGAACTGAGATACAGAAGACAGAGCGCATTGTCCACATTTGGAATAGACTCGTATAGTAGCAAAACTTATAACTGTCTAATGGAAAATGTGAACGTATTTATGCCAACCATTGTGTGCGCATAAAGTTCCATTGGACCTATTTAGTACCGTACTTATGTTTAAACTGGTATTCTTTATGGGTAAGTAATAAAAACATAATTTGCTTCTGATGGTTATCAAACTTATCTGGAGAAACATCATCACAAAAAATAATCTCAGAAAGATCATTAATATGCTGCAGAACTTAAGAATGGGTTGTGGAAATCAAATAATTAACTAGTTCTTAAACTTTTGTTATGGTTTATCACTTTTTAAGAAACAGAGCCTGTCACATGCAATTCTCTTCCCAATCTCCCCATCCAGATTCTACATCTTCAATATAGCAGCTGTTGTGCTCAGTTACATGGAACAAAGCTATCAGGACAGGAATAAAGACAGGAGCCAACTCCCATTGCATCTCAATTGGAGCTGGGCACCCAGTTCCCTTAGGCAATGTTGAAAATCCCACCCAAAACTTCAAGGCTAAGTTTTTAGCAAGGAAGCCAAGCCAAGTGATTTTTTTTTTTTGTGCTGGTTAATGCAAACATTCTGGTACTTAATCACTTCCTCATTAAAGCCCAAACCATAAAGTTTATTGCTCAGTAAGGAACACTCCTCAGCATTAAAAGCCATTTTGAAAAATCAATAAATGCAGGCCTATGTTATCTGCAGCTGCATTTTCATGCACTATCATTAAATTTCATGTGCAAATGAAGTTCTGAATTGCCAATTGTTTAATAAATGATGAAAAGCCTAAATGATGTTTATAGTCTGGGCAGTTTGCTTCTTACTTCTAATCATTATTGAACATAAAAATACTATTAAAATACTTTATTTTTAAACAAGGATACTGTAGAGAACATGTTTGTAGAGAATATTGAACATTAAGCCGATACTAAAAGACAGATTTATAATATCACAGATTGGGTGATGTACAATACTGGAGGTTAGTAGAATTAAATAATTATCAGTAACATTTGGGCTCTCTAAAAAACTTCCTATTAAAGCTCATACTTTATAGCGTGTTCAAGAATCTGAACAGTCAGTGGAGATTTACATTTCGCTAACTGCTGAAATTTGTGGCATAGAGTATGTCTCAAGTAGCATAAAACTTCTCAATTTCTCAACATGCAAGGAAAATATGGTAAAAATGAGGCCTCCTGAGTTGTTTTTTAACATACAATTAGCAATAAAAATAAAGGGCTGTTCTCATCTTATGCAAATGTGTACCAGAAGTAGCTTCAACACCGAAGTCAGTGGTGTTTACCCAAGCATAAAAGGAAAGAAAATTAACATCTAAGAGAAGAGAATTCAAAGGATCTCTTTCCAAGCAGGAATGGCAGAGCTTCTTAAAAGAGGGAGGAAAGGGAGTTGTTCTTGAAATCTTGGTCCTTCCCCCTTTTCAGTTGCCAAATTCCCATTCCATGAGTTGTGATCTTTTTTTCTCTCACAGGACTGCAACAATCCCATGAAAGGGATGAGAGAGGGGGTTGAAGATGGAGTGCTTCTTCCAGGAGTTAAGGAGGGGTAGTTTGTGCAGAGGGATAGAAGCACAGCTCTGTGCCTTGGGTAGCTGCATAGTGCCAGGGCAGTGCCAACTTCTACCGTGCTGGTTGTGGCAGACCAATCAGCTGCTGTTGTGGCAATGACAGCTTTTCTGTCCTCCAACCAGGTGGCACTCAGGGCTGCTACCCCATTCACCTCCCCCTCCCCTTCCCCAATTATGCTGCTACCTTTGTGCCCATATCTATTTGGCCTAAATGCACCCTTCACCAGTGCGGACCTTTGACAGCTAAACCCTAAATTCTGAATGTTACATTTGATAGTGGGATCCAGTGGCTCTGGACTAGTTTTTTATACTGCTTTCCTGCAATGAGTAACAGGAGGTTGCCCTTGATTTCCTATTTGCAGCTGAGGTAATCAGCTAGGTTCAAACTCAAGATTCTTTTCTAGGCTGGCACAGAGGGTTTGCTTTTTTGAAGCTACAATACAAATTTGGGCTATATAAACAGCTGTACACCCGAATTATAAAAACAAGCAAAACCTCCCAGAACAAGAACGAAACTCAGATGCCTGCAGTGGATGTAATCAGGGAACCTGCTGATTTGTTTAATTTTGTTTTGAGTGGGGGGGGTGCATCAGAAAACATTTGAAAAAAAGCTGAAATCCCCCCAGAGACTTTTTCTTTCCTGAGTATGTGAAATGGGGTTATTTATTCCTCTGCAAAGTGATGTAAATTTGGCATTCAACATACATACTAATTTCACACAAATGCTACTGTGATTTAGTGACATCTTACACTGTCTGCAAAGAGCTGTAATTAATAGATTCAAAGAACTTAAGGGGAAAACAGACTATTGGATCATGTTGCTTCCTGTCTGTCATAGATCCCAGCTGCTGCTCCTTCAGTGTCATCAACTGAAGAGGGGGGAGGGATGTCCATGCCACCTGTAACCCCGGGGTTCACCCCTAGCTGGTAGGTTTCTGTGGGTCTGTAACACTGGCCATGTAGCAATATTATTACATTCATGTCACTACAAACACACTTATAATGTTGTAATGCCATCATACATATATGTAAAGTGTCTGCCGTGTTACAAAAAACGATGGATCTACCACAAACATATTCCTCTTTCACAGAGGAACTTTTCTGTACTAGTAGGGCAGCTTGTAATGCCACATGTAACATCTGTTTAGCACTTCAGGGGGGCCCCTCAGACCCCCAGCATCCCACAGTCCTCTGCTCTCCCTCCCCTCCTCCAAAGGTAGATGTGTTTGTATTCAGTAATATATACAGTTCATTCTGAAGTCAGTTTATTGTCCTTGTGTAGCCAGCATAAAATGTTTCATTAAGAAGAAAAAAATCTCCAGCACTGGTTTTTTCGAAAGTTTCAGGAACTCTAATGGGTTAAAAATTAGCAGCCTTTTATTTTTGTTTCATTAAGTAACAGACCATTAAAAATATTATGTCAAAACAGCAGCAGCTTCCATTACCTCTCATGGGAGTCCCACTAATGACTTAAGCCTCCTATTCAGTGAACAGAGAAAAACAGTTAGTGACAGTATCATTCTGCACAGCTGTTAATTACACTGCCTAACAATTAAAGAGCCAGATTACAAACATACCTGTCATCTTAATGTGAAAATCACTGCTTATTTTAAAAATAAATTTACCTGTTTCACTCTGTGCCTGTCTCACTTCAAAAATTCGTTCATGCACTGCCTTGGTGCATGCGCCTAATGACAGGCACAGGGAGGCTTCGTGCAACCTCGGACAGAGACACCAGTCACCCCGGGGAGAGCCCCAGAACTCTCCTGCCACAACTTTGAATGTTTCTCCAGTGGTGGGGTCTCCTATTGGCAAGATTGGTTGTTCCTCCTGGTGGATACTCATGGGGCTGCACCTCCCCTATACCCCAGCCATGTGCCAGCCTCCAATGGGCCACCTGATCTTGAAGTGACTAGCCCATCAGTCATGATGGTCCTTACTCTTTGCTCACCTTCAAGTCTCAGGTCCTCATCAGCTACCTTGGTGGACTACAGGCCCGTTGGGTGTTCCTCTCCTATGGGTCTCTCTTGTCCAGTGACGGCTGCTTGTCAGCTCTTGTTAGCGGCTCTTAAGATTCAGTTGTTGTACAGACCCCCCAGTGCAGAGATATGAAAGAATAAAAAATAAACCAACAGACAAGGAAAATGACAAAAGAATATGCACAGGCCAGATGGCAACAAACAGATGGACACGAAAAAGGAACATAAAGGCTGGTAAAGAAAAAAACAAAGATCAGGCTGGATTGCCTTGCTATATTGCCTACACTGAAGCCTGTGCTTGGCAGCATCCCCCGACGCTGTCCCCGCTGTCCCCTTCCTCCACTTTTCTCTGGGTCAGCTCTTCTCCCCTGACCCAGCCTCTCAGTGCCCATTGCTAGGAGTCTCTTCCATTCCTGGGCTTCTCCCTGCTTTTTCCTGTGTGGGGTTTCCTCCCACACAGTAGTACTGCCCATGACTGGCATGGAGGCTTGTTGCAGCTGCCGCTGTCTGGGGTGTCCTTGTCCACTCGGGACTTCCCCTTTCTTGCCAGCACTGTCTGCTGCTGACATGGAGAGCCTCTGCAGCCTCCACTGCCTCTCCTGCTCTTTCTGGCCCCCAGCTGTTACTGGCTTTTATCTTTGCTGGCCGGTGATCGTTAGTGATGTCACCCACCAGCTTCAGCTGTATATAGGAACAGCTGGCAAACCTCATGGCTTTCTTCTGTTGGCGGTGTTTGTCTGGACTCTGGACTCCCAGAGTGGATGAGTATTCTTTGGTTTCGGGGCTTCTCCTTTGGGGTTGAGTGGCCCCCGTGTTTATACCCCTGGACACACACAAACATGTTGCGGCATAATTTATTTTTCGAGATTACTGATAACAGAACTGCTGAATTATGAAACTGGTGTAGAAGATGTTAAACTATTTTAAGCAAACAAATGGTGCAGAGTTTCCTGCCCCTTTCCTGTGTAGCTACATACAACTTCTATATTTAAAAAGGTCAAGGTCAGAAGCTAGAAAATGAGGTAATTAATGTTCATATAGTCTTAATTTGCTCCCTTCCAACCATAGGAACATATTAAGAAACAGACTGACACAACATTACAGATTTGCTCTTACAGAGTATGTGTTATGTTATACATAAAGCTTTTTCTTTCACAACTGTTAATCTTATCCAGTATTCATCTTGTGCTCTAAGTAAGGCTGGGGTCCTGTTGGACAACTAGTTGTGGCTATTTTAGTTCAATATTATAGTGTAAGAGGGCAGAACTAAGTTTTTAAAACAACCACTATCTGGCATTTCCTTACTTTGAATGCTGTGTTTCAAGCTTAACATTTTTTTGAAAAGGAAAAAAAATGGAAAAATGTTCATTATGGCTAGGGACAGAAATTACACAAACTGGTATAAGTGATCAGAAACTGGCTCAAATCTGTAACACAACAGAAATTCAGTGCACATAAACCGCTTTCAAAATGGCCAAAACAAGTTTAAGACAAACCTGGATGGATGTAGTATCAGACTTAACTGATTTAGGTTATATCAGTTTATTGAACTTCTGTCCCAGATCCCTTCCAGATTCAAGTTAATTAACAGTCCTCCAGCATCCAAGAAAGCTTTGCACTTCTCCCACAAACCTCTCCTTGCAGTGTGGGCTGGGTAGCACTGGCTCAAGCTGTCTGCTTCAGTTGTGCAGGGAGGCATGCTTTAGCATCCCCTGGCTTCTGGCCTGGGCCGCTGCAGGTGTGTGGCTGCATTTCCACAGTCAAAAGTGAATGTCTGTTCACTTGCTTATCAGTTCAATCTATGCAGCTTAGACTAGCCTGCAAAAATTGAATAGATTTAGGCTTACACTTTTTGACTGTCTGTACTTAGCCCTAATGATGACAACAACCCTTCCAAATATCATTAGTGTAACAGGACCCTGCCTTCTAAAGTAACTGTAATGCCTCCTGGCAGCCACACAAAACCCATTTTTTTCCGTCCAGCTAACTGGTGAACTGCCCTATCCTCACCATGCCATATCTTGATGGTAAGTTAATATAAATTTGGGAGGCAGCCCTCAGACTACTTTACTCTCACTAATTCCTTTCCCTCAGGCTGTCTAGGCCAAGCTTAACACACTCTGCATTCAGCTCCTTTCCTTACTATATCCTGGAAGACCAGACTGAGTCTTCCATCCAGAAGCCAAGCTTATATAGCTTTAGGCTCTAGTCACCAGTCTCCCTTCTATTATAAGACACAGGAGCTCTTCATAAGCCTTTAGTGAACTTACTGCTCTGCAACCTACCTTTCTGTACAGTGTGCTCTGCATCACTCTCCTTATCTGAGTAACAGGGATAAGAAACTCCTGTGTGTGTCTACATGAGATGTTTTACTGCTCAGTAAAGCAGTTTACTGTGCAGTAAGCATATGAGTCTATATGTGTACATGCTTACTGCACTGTAAACTGTGCAAATACCTACAAATGCAAGTAGCAAATTTACTCATGAGTAGTTACTGTGCAGTAGTGCATGTGTAGATGCAAACTGGGAGATGCAAATTTGCTCCTGGTCAGCCCTGCCACTAGGGACCAGCAAGAGTTCAGCCCCAGGTCTCTGGGGCTGGGAGCTTTTCTGGCCCCAGGGAGGGGGAGAGGAAGGGGAGCAGCTCCATGGTAGCCCCAGCCCCAGGGCCTTAAAAGCCTGCAGGCAGTCTGCCATAAGTGGCAGAAGGCCAGGGCTAATGGGCTAACCCCCGCCCCCCATATGGGGCAGTGGGTAGAGCCACAAGACAGCCTAGCCACAGGCTCTGGGCAGCTGCAGCAGGGGCATGCACACAGCCAAGATTGCAGTCCAGCATGTGAATCACTGGCTGCCCAGCATGGAAGGCAAGTACCAATCAATTCTGTGAAGGGGATGGGGAGGGGGACCAGTCAAGGCCCCTGAAGTGAAGGAGAGAGTGGGGCACAGGCAGGGGCAGGGGCAGGGGCTAGGGTGAATGGGGCCCTGAGACTGGGTGGTGGGATGCTCAGAGCCCAGGCAGCTCATCCAGGAGGCTGGCTCTTGCCAGCCCTGCCAGCACCTAAGCCAAGCTGTGTCCACCTCCTAGTCACCAGGACCAGCTCCAGCTGGCTGTAGGCAACCCTGAACAGCCTGTCTGGACCCTGCAGGTGCTGTGGGGCATCACCTTGCTGTGTAGTTACTAGTCCCACATGGTGTCTCTGTGGTCAGCACTGGGACAGCTGTGCAGATGCCCAGAGAGCTGGCATGGGAGCCATAATGGCACTGTCATTGAAAACATACACTGCCTCCCAGAGCCCCAACTGGTCAATGGAGAAGACTGGCAAACTCATGGTGCTGTGGGTCACGACAGAGGTGCACAAGGGGTAGGCACTCTGATGTGCATGTTTATGAGGGGCTGTCAGGCTGGACGTGGGAACACAGTCATGACTGGTCAGCGTGGCAGTGCCACACAAACGTCAAAGCCTTGCAAGCACAGTGGGTCACCATCACCAACAATAACTGTTGGTTAAGAAGCGCCCACAATCCATGCCCTTTATGTGGCAACTGGATGCCATCCTCATACCCTGGAACCCAGGCCGCAGCCATACTGTGTAATGCAGGATGGGAAGCCTGCCCAAGCCCCTACTACGACCTGGCACTCACACTGAAGTGTCACTGGGGCAGTGACCTTTGGGCCATCAGCAGCCCATCTCCCTGAGCTCCCTGCCCCAGGATCCTTCACAGGGGGTCCAGCCAGCAGGATGGGGTCCAGGCAGCAGCTTCACTGCAGCCAGGGCCCTGGGACAATATGGTGAGACCAGCCAGGCACTTGCTGTGTGTGGGAGAGCTGGCAGGGCCCAGATGGCTGTGGCCACATGGCAGTTTCTCCAGCATGCTAGCAGGGCCAGTGCAGTGGCCAGCAGGAGCCTAGGGCACTGGACGTTGCTGCCAGAGGCAAGGGCAGAAGCAGCCATGGTGCAGGGAGGCAGAGGCTACAGTGCATGCTGACTGCATGCTATGCACACTGCTCCTGGCAAGCATAGGGGCTGACCAAGGAGCAGGGTTGACTTTTAAAGATGGCCTCCAGCCATAGGCAGTTGTGGCTGAAGCCTCCAGGTTCTCCTGGTGGTGGCAGGGGCCCATTAGAGAGCCCCAGGAAGCAGAAGCAGTTTGCAAATCTGCTCCTGCTTCCCTGAGTGTGTAAATGCCTGCCTGAGAGTTTACTTGTGAGTAAGCTACTTCCAGATCAAATGCACATGTAGACACACTCCTGTTACATAAAGCAGATCTAAACACAGTACCTTTTTATCAAGAGCAGAAATGCATGCTATGTGAACTAAAGGGCACCCAATAGCAATACAGTGATAGGAGTTTTACTTAGAGAATGACGAACTGCTAGAGAGCCTTTCAACTCTGCATTTATATCAGTTTCACAGAAGATAGAACTGTGGGAATTAGGATTCCTGAGTCATCTTCCTGACTGAGAAGGAGTGTAAGCACACAGTCTTTCTTAATTCATTTTAAAAAGCTGTGTGGCTAAGTAGATGAGACTTTGGCTTGATGGATTAAAGACAGGGTTCTCTCTCAGTACTGAAGAAGTTGAACCATTCCCACATGGGTAAAGTAAGGAGTCTTGTATTCTAAGGTCTGAGGCCTTATTGCTAAGTGCTGCAAAGTATGCAGAGGGTCTGTCTACATGGCACAATACAGAGTTGTCCAGAGGCCTATGAGCTAGCTGAGAGCTAGCATTAGCATAGCACTTCACCTGGGCTAAACAGGCCTGTTGAGAAGGTCTATCAGCCTGGATGAAACATGGCCTTGATGTAATTGTGATGCTTCCACTATTCAAGATAACTTGGGCCTCTGCACAGCACTTTGTTGTGCCATGTAGACATACCTAAAATGGTTAATGTTAGAAAAATAATTACTTTAGAAGTCATAGTCTCTTTCTGGCTTCCCCCACTGGACTTTGTTGTAAACCAGTGCTTGAAGTGTGAAGCCATCCCCACCAAAAACAGAGGCCTGAAAATGTATAAATTAATGTGGTAGAGTTTTAAACAACACATGACTAGGCTGAAAGGGAAGTTCAGGTGGCTTAATTTTAGCGAATGGATGGGGGCTCAGCTTTCAAGATTTTGGGAGACACTGCCTAAAGATAAAGGGCACTTGCTGATGCCATTTCTAACCTACAACTCAAATTACATGGGGTCAGGGAAGAAGCTCAGAGCTATACTTCCTAGCTTAGCATGTGGCTGATATCCATTAGGAACATGCTTGCTGTGGACAGATTGTACAGAGACTTTAGCAATAAGTATCTAAGAAACTTCGAGTGCATGCAAAGAGCAATTTTCAAAGACATATAATGAGGCCAAACGTGGGCAGCATTTTAGGGACATGCACAAAAAAACCCCTTTGTGACCTCAAGACCACTTTGCCAACACAGGTCGATTTTCCTGCTCAAATCCTCTTGAAAGAAAAATGTGTCAGGAAAGACATGCATGTGTTAGAGGAAAGCTACATTGTTTTTGTTGAATGTGTTACAGACATCTCTGTGTTATTTATCCTTAAACTGACATTTAGAGGAAAGCTACATTGTTTTTGTTGAATGTGTTACTGATATACATTATTTTTAGAACATTACAAAGCCAAAATATTCCAAAAAAGGGTAAAATTGAAGCTAAAAATCTTTAGATAGGTGAGTAGATAGGTAAGAAGGAAGGAAGGAAGCATGCAAGCAAGCAAGCAATGCATAAACATATCTACAGGCTAGATGGTGCCAATTTGGCTAGCACCACGAGCAAAGGGAACCTAGGGGGTAATAACTGACCATCGCATGAACATGAGCCGTTAGTGCGATACTGTAGCTAGCAGGACAAACAACACGCTGGCATGCACAACCGACACATCTCATGTAAAACCAAGCAAGTGATTCTTCTGCTGTACTCAGCACTGGTGAGACCGCAGCTGGAGTACGGCATCCAGCTCTGGGCGCTGCACTTCAACAAGGACTTGGAAAACCTTGAGAGTCCAGAGAAGAGCCACCTGTATGATCTGAGACTTGGAAGCAAGCCATACGAGGATAGGCTGAGGGACTTGGGCCTCTTCAGCCTAGAAAAGAGAAGGTTGAGAGGGGGCTTGGTAGCACTCTACTGCTACAACAGGGGAGTACATCAAGGGCTCAGTGAGCAACAGTTCACCAGGGCGCCCCTGGGAAACCAGGAGTAATGGCCACAAACTCTTGGGATCACTTCAGGCTCAACTCTAGGAAAAAACTTCTTCACCAGCTAGGGTGTCCAGACTATGGAATAAGCTCCCTTCAGAGGTGGTGCAGTCACCTACCCTGGGAATCTTCAAGAGGAGACTGGACCGGCACCTCGCTGGGGTCACCAGCCCCCAGCTGTCTTCCTGCCTAGTTTAGGGGGCCGGACCCGACGATCTTGCACGGTCCTTTCCAGCCCCTTACAGTCTACGAAGCAGACAGACAACTAGGTAGGCAGACAGGTAGGTACACAGAAAGGTAGACAGGTTTACAGACAGACAAGTAGGTAGTTAGGTACACAGGTAGCCAGGTAGGTAGACAGATAGGTAAGTAGATAAGTAAGCAGACAGACAGGTAAACACAGAAGTAGGCAGGCAGATAGCCAGACCGAGTAGGAAGATAGGCAGACAAATAGACAAGTAAATAGGTAGATGGACAGACATGTAAGTAGGTAGGTAGCTAGGTAGACAGGTCAATGTAGAAGGGCAGACAGACCGAGTAGGAAGATGGGCGGACAGAAGAACAGGTAAGGAGGCAGACGTGGGAGCAGGTTTCCCTGCCCGCAGCCACGGGGCTCAGGCGGCCCCCGCCCTGCCCGGCCGTCTGAGCCCCGCGGCGGCGGCGGGCAGGAAGGGGCGGGCAGCGCGGCGCCGCCA
>NW_017728886.1:204258753-204261096 GCF_001723895.1 Crocodylus porosus | reverse complement strand
CCGACGCGCTGCAGGAGCGGGCCAAGGGCAAGACGCGCGAGGGCGCCGAGGAGAAGCTGACGAGCGGCGACCTGCTCTCCAACCGCAGGATGGTCTCGCTGCTCCGCGCCGCCTTCCCCGGCCTGCAGGTGCGTCCCGCCGCGCCCGGGAGCGCCTAGGTACAAAGGGGGGAGGTGGAGGGAAGGACAGTCGGGCAGGTAAGTACAGGGTTGAAGTGACACCGGGACTCCGCGAGGGTCTGCGAAAAAATTAAACCTGTTCATTGATGAACAAATCCACCTAGGTGAAGGAGGAATCTAGTAAGAGACACCCCCCCCAGTATAATTTTCAACTCTTACAGGGGGGGCTCTTGTCTCGTATGGGGGGCTCACCCCCCAAGCTCCCCCTTAATTCACACCCTGAATAAATAGGTAGATTGGTAGGTAGGTGGACAAATGGTAGATAGGCAGGAGATAATTTGTTTACTTATCAGCTGTCTTTCTGTTTACCTACCTATCTGTTTGCCTGTCTGCCTGCCTACCTCACAGGCCTGGTTGAGTGTAGGGCCCCAAGAGCGCTGGAGGTGGGTCAGATAGATCTGCCTACCTACCTTCTGTCTTTCTGTCTGTCCCACCTACAGGGCTCACGAGACCCCTCTCTCCACTAGGTCTGCAGGGTAAGTAGACAGATAGGTAGGTTGGTAAGTAAGTAGACAGAAAGTCATGTAGGTAGATAGACAGCCTCCCCCTGCACCACATCGGGGGCTGTTGGGGGTATCTCCCTCAGGCCTGTGGCTCCAGGCTTTGTCACATGTCCATTTTAGACAGCTCCAGGAGCTCTTAACCCCCCACAAAGATGTGGAAGCCAGCTTTAAGCATCTGTTGGGCATCAACGTGAATCCGCATTACCCAGCTTCAAAATGTGGCCGCTCCCCAGAGATGAGCAGCCTGTATTTCAGTCCTTCAGCATCCCAGGATGCAGTGTCCCCTCTTCCTTACCATCCTGTTCTGTGTGGGCTACTCACAGCTGCTTGTCACTAGTGGGCTGGCAAGCAAGAGCCTGGCAAGTCACCACTCTGCAGATTGGGGACAGTCTAAAGGTTTTTAGCCAGAACATGTGTCTAGTCTAAATTTGAGTTAACAGTAACACCAATCAACATCTGAGAAGCTTAAAATGCAACATGTAATGGAGCTGTAGGATATGCTCTGATGCTGTCAAAAAAGCAAAAATAATGTTTCTATTAAGGGAATTGGAAACAAAACTGGAAGTATCTTGATACCCCTTTATAACTCTGTGGTGTAGTCACACCTTGAATACTGTGCCCAGTTCTGGTCCCCACACTTGAAAAGGATAGGGAAGGACTAGAGAAAGTCCATTGAAGGGCAATGAGATCGATCAGTGGTAGGGAGGGGCTTCTATATAATGAAAGACTTAAGAGGCTAGGCCTATTTGGAAAAGAGATGCTTGCGGCGGAGGACATGATTGGGGTTTATAGAATACTGAATGGTGTAGAGAAAGTCAATAGGGATTTATTATTTACTTTCCTCGCACAATACAAGAATTAGTGGTCACAAAGGGAAGCTACTAGCTAGTAAGTTTAAAAACTCACATAAGGATGCTTTTGTTAAAGTGTAGGACTCCTTGGCAGCAGATGTGGAAGCTGACAGTATAGCCAGATTCAAAAAGGGTTTGGATACATTCTTGGAGGAAAGGGGCATCAGTAGCTATTGAGCATGGGAATTAGGTTTACAGCCTCTGATTTGGAATTTTTTAGGTCTTAAATGCTAGAGACTTCAAATGAGAGAGAAACAGTGGGGACTTGGGGTGGGGGGGGAACCCATGTCATACCCAGTTCACTTTCTCTTCAGCATCTGCTCTACCATGGTGTGATACAGGCCTATTAGTCACATAACAGGAACATGGCTATTGCACCCACAGAGGAGATGGTTACCCCTGCCATTTGTTAGTGGGAGGCTATCTGGTGTTTGGCCACTGATTACTTGGGACAGCTTAATGATAGCAGGGACAGGAGGGAGGGTCAAAAGTGCTCCAAGGGGGGATCCTGAGTGCAGAGCACACTGGCCAGTGCCCACTGGCCCTCAAGCAAGTCCAAGGAGCCAGTGGAAGTAGACACTGTCCAGTGAACCTCTGCCCAGAGACATGATTAAATATGGGACAGAAAAATGGCCCTGCAGTCCCCAGCATCAGGGCTTCCTTGCTGGAGCCTTCATCTTGGTTTCATAGTTTCATAGACATCAGGGCTGGAAGGGACCTTGAGAGATCATTGAGTCCAGCCCCCTGCCCAAAGGGCAGGAAGTCAGCTGGGGTCATAGGATCCCAGCAAGATAAGCATCCAATTTACTC
>NW_017728886.1:204255003-204258742 GCF_001723895.1 Crocodylus porosus | reverse complement strand
ATATCTGAAAAAGGACTTTTTGTTGTCCTTGATGCTTGAAGCTAGTTGGAGTTCAGTTGCAGCCTTGGCTTTCCTGGTTTGCTCCCTGCAAACCAGATAGATGGCAAGCTTGATGGGCTTGGGGATGGTGAGTATGTATCGTTTGTAACCTAGTCGCGTTCCCCTTCTCTCCCCCATCCCTCGATTGTTAATCCCTCGCTCAGGCACTTTGTATTTCCATCTCAGCTTTGTCATCTTTTTCTGGATTCCCCATCCAAAACATCTACTAATAAAAGGTAGAGCAAGTAGTGCAGCCAGAACCCCAGCAAGAGCTTTTAATTTGCTATTCCAGAACATAGGCCAAAGCCCAGCAATTAGAGCTATGAGCCCCCCTATTAAGGACACATCACTGATCACTTGGGACATAAAAAAACAAAATAGGGATGGGAGTGGCCCTCAAACAAGTCCAAGGAGCCAGTTTAAAATTAGAAAAAAAATACAGCTCATCTTCAGATGACTTCTTTTTATCCTTTTCGCAGCATTTTTCATCTGTCCTTCCATAGTGGACTCAAGCACAGTATGCTATGATGGGTGTGTTCTGATTAGCTCTCTGTCATTTTAGTTGAGGAATTATATTTGGCCTGTATAAACTCATGTGTACAACCTGAGATACCTTTGGTTTGTTTTTTTCCCCCCAAGCTGTCAAACACCTGAATCTCTAATTGACTTCTGAAAACTGCGCCCTAGTGTCAAGTCAGGTACCCAAATAAGAAACCATTCTAGAATATTTTGGCTTTTGAATAGCTAGGAAGAAGAAACAGTATCAAATGAGAATTTGGGAGGAACTGGCAGTTGCAGGGAAAAATAAAGATAATAGACTTTTTGTGGCAGATTATAGCCAAAGGGAGAAAAAATTAGCTTAATCCCTGATGCATATAATCCTGAGGAAACATGGGTTTCATTCCTTCAAAAGTAAATTTAACCGTTTCCTTGGAGCTAGCAACTTGGCTTTTATCTCCTGTCCATTGATAAATGAGTACCTTTAACAAATCCCTTGAAGTTAAATTCAAGTGTTTTGAAATTCTTGCAGAAAGTGCTATAGTGGCAAGTACTATTATAAATTTTAAAGATCTCGTAATTGCTTTCAACTTGTCAAAGACAGCCAGGAAGCAAAAAGTGTTAAGCACCTATTTTATACTAGTATCGCACACACAGGCAGGCCTAAGAGTAAGAACTTGACAACGGTTTTGTTAACTTCTTAGGCTGCATCTCATTTACAGACTTTAAAGAGCTAATGCACTGTAACTTTTCACAGTTACAGTCTGTAAATTGAAATGATGTACTTTGAGGGAAAGGATATCTAAGAGAACTTGCCTGCCTGCCTTATTATATGTGACTGCACATATTGTGTTTTCTCTCCTTCCTTTTTTTCCACTTAAGACATCTAACAACAAATATTAAGAACATAAAGAAAATATTTGGGGTCTTTTATTTAAGTCATTGACTTCATGAAGCCTAGACCTTATTTCTCAAGTGGTGTATTAGCACAGCCAAATGCAAGATCTGACAAAGACTCAGACTCAGTCGTTTGTTAGTTCTGACAAAATTTTAAAAATGCTTAGCCTTTCTGATGCCACATGATGCATTCAGTAAGGAACCAAAAGGAAACCCAGTGTTTTCCTAGATGTACAGTGGTGTGAGCTTTCTTGAGAGCATACCCTGGGCTTGCCACAAATGCTGAACTAGAAGGCTGCATACTGGGGACTTCACCTGAGTTTAGGGACAGGGTTTCTCCTTTGTATGTATAGAAGGAGTGGAGGTGGGGACATTCAGCGGTTGGTTCACTGGCTCTTCTGTCCTTCCCTCTGTCTACCATAGCCCTGCAGATGCTCCTAGAAACCAGTTGCCTGATGAGACTCGCACAGGTGTCCATATCACTGCACAGTTCCCAGAAATTCTCACTGCTTTTGGAGAATTTCATTAGTTCCTTTTTTGAGAACTCGGTGCAGCTGATGAAAAAGAGGGCATCAGACACTGCCTCAAAGTGGTGTAAACTTTCTGAACTATGCTCTTGATTGCTTAATACCTTATATTGCAACCTGCTTTAAACCTGCTGCTGGATTGACCCAGTCTGGATTAGTGGCAGACAGGCAGGCAGTAGGATCCAGCTGCAGCCAGTACTTTTTTTCCCTCCATGACCGCACATGGAGAGTGGCTAGAGCCAAAGCTTCCCTTTGCCAAAGGCTGCTGAGCCTGCAGGCTGGATCAGATGGCTCTGTGGGCTGTAGGTTGCTGGCCCCTGCCTTACATGATCATGTATGTGCAAACTGTGGTCATAATGTTAGCAAATAATAACAGTGGCATTTTACGTTTGCTTTTCATGGTTGCTTACAGCTACATAATATGTGTCACAATAGAACGGACACCTTTGTCTACATCTTGGTAGTTGTTAATTCTGAAAACTCTTCCTCAAAACTAGTTTGTTATCCACAGGTGCATTATGCAAGATTTTGGGTTTGGCTGTAGTTACCTAGCATTACACAAGCATCCTGAAGTAAGAGCGGGGCTAAGTAACTAGCAAACCAGTTATATCTGCTATGGGAAAACTTTGCATGTCCAGCAAAATACATTTTAACTGACATCCATGCTTTCCAAAAGAAGTGTCGTGCTTTTTGTGGGAAACAGTAGAAGTCTGAAATCTTTTCTGGTCAGATTTATCACCCAGAATATTTTCTCCTTTTCCCATACTCTTCTCAATAGAAATTCCAAAGCAAAAACTTCTGTTAAATTTATTTTTAATTTAAGTTGATAGGAAAGTATGCTTGAAGACATTGCAATGTAAACAAAGGTGTTATTGAAAACAGTACAAATTGCAGTCTAAAATGCCAGAAAACTTGGAATAACTGAAGTGTATATTAACTTTATCTATTTAACTCATACTTTCTGCAGATCTTTACATAGGTGTGAGATATCAAAAGGTTTGATACATACAGCTGTAAAATACTACACCTTTGGGTTTTTTTGAAGAAAAAGTATACAGTGTCTCCAGTCTCTGGAATGACAAAAAACAAACAAAACCCTGCTTCTACAAGTTACTGGAAACTGATGTAAGCAAGCTAAATTTGCATCAGGTTGAGTGAGACACAGTTAAATTGGAGCAAGGAACAGAGCAGGGCATACTCTTTACTGAGTATTACTAAATATTTGTATTGCAGTTTGTCCTTTGGATGCCTTTCAGGATTGTGTGGGTTGGTAGGCAAACATAAAAGTTTGCCACAAGGAGTGTACTGTCTTAGAATATGATGTATTCTGACATATTCAGGTCACAAAGGCAATGGATGCAGGTGTTGCTGTGGATGTAGTCTTTCTAGACTTCAGCAAGGCCTTTGACACCATCTCCCACCCCATCCTCATTAAAAAACTAGACGACTGTAGCACTGATGCCTACACAGTCAGATGGGTTGGAGATTGGCTGAAGGGTCATACTCAAAGGGTGGTAGTGGACAGGTCATATTCAACCTGGGGGGAAGTGGGCAGCGGAGTCCCCCAGGGCTCGGTCCTTGGGCCTGCGTTGTTCAATTTCTTCATCAGCGATTTGGATGACGGGATGAAAAGCAACCTGTTTAAATTCGCTGATGATACCAAAATTTGGGGTGAGGTGAGCATGCTAGTAGGGAGGGAAAGATTGCAGCAAGATCTGGATAGGTTACAGGATGCATTTCAATACTGACAAGTGCAGGGTGCTGCACTTAGGCAGTAG
>NW_017728886.1:204249095-204254992 GCF_001723895.1 Crocodylus porosus | reverse complement strand
GTTTGGGGGAGACACTGTTTCCCCTAGCGCCCCCTGGCATAACAAGGAAAAATGGACACAAATTATTGGAGAGTAGGTTTAGATTAGACATCCGCAAGAACTACTTCACAGTTAGGGTGGCTAGGAGCTGGAACCAACTTCCAAGGGAACTGGTGCTGGCTCCTACCCTGGGGGTTTTTAAGAAGAGGCTTGATACCTACCTGACTGGACTCATTTGAGCCCAGTTTTTCTCCCGCCCAGGCGGGGGGTCAGACTTGAAGATCTACAAGGCCCCTTCCGACGCTACTTCTATGATTCTATGATATGATAGTAAACGTTACTTTAAAATATTTTGCTTGTAAAGGCAGGCATTTAGAAGGTAAAAAATTGCTTTAGAAATTAAAGATGCCTGTGCAATCTTAGTTTTCACCAGTGTCAGTGAAATGAAAATTTTAACATCTTGGAAAGTAAGTTGAGGGCTTGAGTTAAACCCATAGCTATAAGGAAGTAGCTTCTGTTAAGGTATATAGCATTATCTTGTTTTTCCATACTGCACATCATGAAGTATACCTTGCCACATACTAGCTGTGAAGTTCTTATGCTTTCATGCTTGTCATATCCAAATCAGGTGCCTGTGATGTTCTGGGAAATGATGCTGTATTTCACAGGCAAAATTCCAGTTTTGTTCTTGGATGTCATGCTTTTAACAGTGGTCCAGAAATGAAGATTTAAATATAGTTGGTAATTTTTAATAGCAACATATTGGCTGCTTGGTGCCATGTTGCTCTTAAGCAGCTGGTAAAGGGAATATTGTCTAAATAAAATACATGGTATGGAAAATGTTCTCACTGAAAATATTTCTGGAGTATGACAGTGTTGACGACTGCATTGTGCAAGTGAGTTAAAAAGCCAAATGTTGCTAAAAACTTAATGGGTATTCTTTCAGTATATTTTGTTTACTCTCCTGGATCTGGGTGATTAAAATGCTTTTGTGATTCAGGTTGTCAAAAAGCAAACCCCTGCAAGTTTGTAAGTAGAACAGCGAGCTGAGTGTATTTACAAATAAACTGTTGTAAGGTAAAGGAAGACAAGGTTTAACCTGCATCATTCCCACAAACTGCCTCTGTGTGCTTTTACTCCACAGTAGAAGAAAACCTGGGTACGGGAATATACAGGATCAGTTATATTGAAGGAACTGATGTGACATCCTCGTTCCCTTTTATCTCATGGTAAATTGTTCAAGTGCCCATACCATGAGATGTAAACCCAAAATTCCTTTAATAGAAATTGTCTGAGTTTGTATCCTTTAACATCATCTTTGAATTAGTAGTTGGTGAGTATGCTAGCTGTCTGCACTAAGATGAAATTCAGGCCCGTAATGGTAATGTGTTCTATTAATTAACTGTTCAAGTATACTTAAATTTAGCAGGTTGTATACTTTTGCTTTTTTGCAGATATTTTTAAGTGAATTTCGCTGTACCTTCTGGGGTACAGTAGTACAAATAGTACTATTTTCTTACTACGCTGCATAACAGATGTATTTGGGCTCCTCATGCTCTGCTAATCTGCCTCTTTTTTGCAGTTTGTAAGAAGTGGTGGCAGAGCAGATGGTGACTATTTAGCAATGTGAATGGTTTTCCTCTTTCTAACGGAAAGAGCCTGTTGCCTCATTGTGTAGGGCACTAAATAATTATTATTTAACAAGCTTTCATTTTTATTGACGTGTCAACTAAGGACAAGATGATTCCTTGTATATTTTATCTTTTTAGATATCTGTTTTCATTATTTAAACAGCCTGCTGGAGATTGACGGGCCTTGGTGTCACAGAAATTACACCATAGAGTGACCTTTCTTTCATGAGACAATGGTAACCTAAATTCATTTTGTGGAGTATGTGAAATGTGGTGCTGGTTTCAGTCTATTTCCTGGCAGATATGTATTCAAATATATTTAACACATCTTGCCAATCACTGGTTGGCCTTTGACAGTCTGCTGGCTGTAGACCAAATGACTACCTTGTTCCTAGAGGAGTGACTCTGAGGCAATGGGTTAAAGTATATAAAATGAAGCCTTTGATCTTTGATAAGGCAGCATACTAGTTGAGAGAAGGGACCCAGAACCTTGTGCCAAAAATATGGTAGAAGGCATGTCCAGTTATAGGTAATTTCTGATACTGTCACTTTTAAATATGAAATACTGTGTTGTAGGAGCTGCAGAATAATGCATTCTGAAATTACTTCTTTAAAAAGAAGTATACTGTACTTTCTTATATACAGCATGCCCCTTAACATTATATATTGCTTGTGCTTTTTTAAAGGCAGAATGAAGAAAGGATTTTTCCAGAGTTGTTTGGCTGCATAGAAAAGGGACAACGTCTAACCTTCAGCTGAATCACCTTCCCTATTTTGCTTAACTAAAGCTAGAACCCTAGGTAGTACTGAAAACTAGTCTCCATAGGTGGATCTATTTTTTAAGAGCTAAAGAGTTTCCAGGAAATAGGGACAGACCAGGAGCAGCTAGCAGACAGCTAAATTGCCCTATGAAAGTTTAGCTTGATTGGCAGAACATCAGGACTGTTAAAAAGGAGAGACAGTAGTTAGCACTGTGGATTGAAGAACAGTGAACCAGTATATAAATTGAACCCTTCAGTTGTCTGAATAGTAATATCACAGCTGCTGCATTGTGGAGCAGAAATTGAAGTGGGTGCTTCTGTCCATCAGAAAATCTGCTTCTCTGCTTGATACACACACTCTAATTTTCTGGGGAAAGGGTGGGTGGGTAGGTTGTGTGTATATGTAAGGAAACCACATGTGATATGTAATATGTGATATAATTCTAAGGGTTTAAAACTAATAAGGCCTAGTAAATGAATAACCAGTGTGAGGGCAGAAATAAATCCCTGAATTAATATTACATAACTGGACTCTCAAATAACTTTTGTTGTTGTTGCATCAACGTATTTATTAGATGGATCGTTTACCCTGCCATTTACAAAATGTAGTGCTGGGAAAGTTATGGCAATTAGATAAAAGATATGGATTGCTGATACTGGGGGAAGTGAGGAGTAAAGAAATAGCTTTAACTTATTTGATTTTTAGCATACAAAAAAGTGCCTATGTATTTTTGTTCCTTTTGTTATAGGGTAAACTAAAATAATATGCATAAATCAAGAGTGACAGCTTTTCCTAATACAGTGACAACACTTCCTGGCTGACAAAACACTGTCACAGTGACACTCCTTATAAAGTGGGCCATGTAAAGTAGTGCCCATCTCAAAAGCCTAAATGGAGTTCTTGTTTGTTACAAATAGTGCATTTCATTTAATACTTTACAGTAAGCTGACTAGAAAAATGTTTGATCTTAAATGGGTTCACTCTGAACACAAATTAATGGTTACACATTTCATAGATTTCATAGACATTAGGGCTGGAAGGGACCTCAGAAGATCATCAAGTCCAGGCCCCCGCCCAAAGGGCAGGAAGTCAGCTGGGGTCATAGGATCCCACCAAGATAAGCATCCAATTTATTCTTGAAGGTGTTCAATGTAGGTGCTTGAACCACCTCTGATGGCAGGCTGTTCCAGACCTTGGGGGCTCGGACAGTAAAGAAATTCTTCCTTGTGTCCAGCCTGAAACAGTTTTGCAGTAGTTTATAACCATTCAACCTCATCATCCCTTGGGGTGCTCTGGTGAACAAACGTTCCCCCAGAAACTGGTGGTCACCCCTGATAAACTTATAAGATATAAAACAAAAAAAGATGTAAAAAGAAAATCTAAGTCAAAAGGAGGCATAAGATGAGCAAAACTGCTGTCTTGCTGCAAAAGCAAAATGTTCAGTGTTGACAAAAATCATTACTGCAGATGGAGTAAAAACTTAGCATAAAAGTAGCTGCTGCTTTATTTGATTTGGGGCTTCTGGAGCTGCAGTGCTGAACCATGCTTAATGGACTCATATTTCCTAGGTATTTATTCCTGCTTTTAGAAATAGGATGCTTGGCTCTACATGTTCTAAAATTTGGGAGAAACTCTTCTCCTGTATTGTTGCCATACAAGGTATGCACGTGCTCTGACTTGCTGAAGAAAGGAGGGTTGCTTTAACAAGTTTTAGTACATACTCACTCACCTTCGCACAAGATACAGTGGTGCATATGAATGCTGGAGAGAAATGAGGCAGTGTTTCATCTTGTTATGCAAGTATTTTGAAGGAAAAACAACATTTGACCACAGAAAGTTAAACTGTCTATATGACAGCATGTCTGACAGGGAATGGGGTATAAATCAAGTCAGATGCAACATTCTACAACCACGGAGTGAGTGTGTATGCTAGTGCTCTCCAACCTTTTTAAGTAGGAGATCACTTTTCAAATTTAAAAGCAACCCAAGATATACCTCCTCCTCCCCCTCCTGCCCAGCATGTAAATCTGTGGGCCGGGGGGGTGGTGAAGACTGAGGCAGAGGGAGAAAAAATTATTTGGCGGTAAGCCCCCCAGCAGGTAAGTCTGTGGGGGAAGGGGCAGGGGGAGGGGAATGGGCCATGAGGGGGTGAGGCACACCAAGGCCCAAGCCCTAGCCCCACTCTCTCCCTCACTGCTGGGGCCTCGATCTGCTCCATGTCCCCCCGCCCCACCCCAACAGCAGTGAGGGAGGGAGTGGGGCTAGAGAAGGGAGATGCCCTGCTGGCGGGACAGAATGGAGCCATGAGCGACTCGTCCAGGGGCATGGGGGGGGGCCACACATCCCAGGAGGGCACAGGGACACCTGCCCCTGGATCTGCATGTGAGGCAGGGCAGGGCAGGTTGCATCTGCAGGCTGGGGCTGGGCTGTTCCTGGCAGAGGGCTGGCCGACTTGGGCTGAGCGGCGACTGCAGAGGCACTGGGAGTGGGGCTGCAGTTCTTCAAAAATTCACTGTCCCCCAAAAACCCCGCTCTCAGTACCACCGATGCTCACCCGAAACACAGTGTGGCCCAACCTCCTCCAGGAACAGCCCAGTGCGGCCTCCCAGGCTGCAGCAGCAGCTGCCTCACCCTGTGCAGATCCTGGGCATGTGGCCCCCATGTCCCCGTTGGGGGGGGAAGGGGCAAGGGGAAGGGAAGACTGTTGCACTGGGGGCAAGGGGAAGGGAAGACTGTTGCACTGTTCCCAGTGTGGGGCTGGCCTGTACTGTGCTTGGGGTGGGTGGCAGCAGTGCTGGGAAGGGGGTTTGGGGGGCTACGGCAAATTTTTGGGTGGGTGCAGCCCACTCCCCTTCATTGGCCCTGTAGCCTTGCTCCCAGCACTGCCACCACCCAGCCCATGCACAGCGTGGAGCAGCCCCTCTGCTGGAAACAACCCAGCCTCAGCTGCAGCCCACCCCATGTGCAACTCCAGGGGCACACCTCCCCCCATGCCCTGCTGGGGTGCATGCCCCCCCCCCCGGATGAGCTGCTTGTGGCTCTGTCTCACCGCAACCCAGCTGCAAGACCTGCCCCTGCTCCAGTGCCACTCCCTCCCTCACTGCTGCTGCAGCCACCCGCACTGCCCCTCATTCAGTGGGGCATTTTACCCCCCCCGCCCCAATCAGTGTGCATCAGAAGCAGCTTCCATTGTGGGCTGGGCTTTGTGCCCCAAGCCCTGCTGCAGCTGCCTCAGGAGCAACTGGATGCCATGTGCATCCCGCCACTGGGTTGAGCTGGACCTGCATATGGCCAGCTGCAGCAGGGCTCGAGGCACAGCGGCAGCTGCCTCTGTCCCACACAGAAATGGGGGCAGCCACATAGCCCCAGGAGCCCCCGGGAGAGTGGTGGGAGCCCCCTCTGCCCCTAGATGACCCCCCCAAGCTCCAGTCCTCCCACCACCCAGTGCGGCCCTGTTCCTCACAGGGCCGCACTGTCCCTCCCGCATCATGGGGCTTCAGTCTGGCCCCCATCCCTTCCCTCCCC
>NW_017728886.1:204209126-204248995 GCF_001723895.1 Crocodylus porosus | reverse complement strand
CTCCCCTAGCCAAGGATCAACTAAAAGAGGCTCCAAGATTGACTGGTTGGGGACAACTGATATATGCTCTCAGAGATGCACCATTTGGGTACTTCGTTATGGATTAGATTCCTGGAACTGGAAGCAGTACAAGGGCAGCCAAGACTATAATAGACTCAAGGCAAGACTGGGAGTGTGTGTATGTGGAGGGGTAATACCTGTGAGGGAAGTGATTAAAAGTTGTGGCAAAGCACTTTTAGCATTTTACAGAATCTTTTGCCTTCTGTGCCTTCTGGCATCCAGTGAACTGGTCTTGCTGGCCAGTTTATTTATCAGTGATTCACAGGTGGGAATTCATCTTGACCCTGTTAGTTCAAAGATGCTTTTTAATATTACTGACTCATAAGATCCTGTCAGCTCCTGCCATTCTTGGCAAGGGCACACTGGCATGAAAGTATAAAACTGACTTCTGCACAAAAATTGCAGCATTCAGATCTCAAACCCAATGTTAAAATGCTTAAATTTCTTCTCCAACTATAAAGTGCCTCAAACAACCAACTACCCAATTACCTGTTTGATAATGTTCCACCTGCCATTTTAAAAGTCCAGCATGGTTATTGGGTATCTTGTTAAACAGACAGTTCCTTTTTAAACTGACCCCTTAAGAATAGCTGCCAGTAGGGTGTATAAAAATCAATGATTTTTTTATTTAAATCATATTTTTTGATGTAATTGTATTTTTTACTTTTTAAAGATGCTTTAAAAAAAACCTCATATAAAGATGGTTTTAATTTAAGATATGTTAAAGCTTAAAGATATCATGGAATAGGGATTATAACTTCTAAGTATATACTATTTGAACCAATAAATTAGAGTGTATTCTGAATAAAACAACCAAGGAAAATGCAGTTGATGAACTGGCAATATTATCATGTGTACAGTCTTTCAGATTGCTATTGCATTTAATATTGTTCCTACGTACTATGAATTGGGGCCTGCAATCCTATTTCCGAATATAAAATCCCACTAAAAAGAAAAAGATTACTTGTTATTCATGTTTGCAGATTTGTCCCATTACTTCTTAAATACACTGTTTGTTACTTTGTTTTTAAGTAAGTTAGACTCATAACTTGGCTGTCATTTAAACCCAAGTATTAGCGCCCTACAGCCTGCAGGCTGGACCTGACCTACAAAGGTCCAGTCTGGCCCAGGCAATTGGTGGCATGTAGCTGTATAATGCTGACCATGTCCTCTACAGCCCTCTCTGCCACTGCTCTCATACCTGCACTTACCCTAGCTGCAGAATTTGACTTTCTTCATTGCTGTTAGGTATGGGAATTTACAGTAAGGGTAAGCATAGACAGCTTGGTAGTGTGGTGTGCAGAGATTTTTCAGCCTATGGTGTAGAATGAATCACAAACAGCCGCTCACAGCAGCAAAAGGTTGCAGATCCAGATCTAATCTACTGTTTCTTCCCTGTATTCATCAGTAGGTACATACTTAAATTGCGGAGATATAAAGGGATTTTTATGGCCCACTCACAGCACTTAGAGATGATTTCCAGGGTATTTTGCAGCAGCCCCACCCTCAGCATTGATTGGAGAGACCACGCCACTCAGCACTGATTGGTGGAGAGACCCCAGGGGTGTGCCCCTGCTCTTCATCCAGCCCTGCCTTTTGGTGCTGATTGGTGAAGAGGCACTTGCAGGGGAAAGAAGGATAAGGAGATAGCAGACAAGATGGTGCCTGCCCTTCGTGCCACCCTGGCAGATGGTGCTCTCCACTCCTGGCAGCAAAGACTACTAGCTTCCACTGGGGAGCCAGCATTTTATTTTTATTAAGGGTTTTTTGTTGTTGATTTTGTGAAAAATCCTGGATTTTTCAGTTCCCACAGAATGTGTAAATTAAGTAGGTCTCTATTAATTGGTAAAGGCTCTCTTTATATTACAAATGGATAGTATCTGAAAAAAATTAATTTTTACTGTTGGGGAAATCTCACTATTTCTGGTTTGATTCCTTACCCTTTTTCTCTAAATGTTTAGCATAGTATAGGTTAACTGGATTTCAAATGAGAAGTCAATTCCTTCCCTCAGTTCTGCATTTCCAATTACCACATTTGCTGTTTCTGAAACATTTGAAAAACTCTTAAAAAGCTACCAAAAGTATCTGACCATTCAGAAACCTTTTTAGCTTAAATATTAAGGTTAATTCTCTCTCATTTGGCAGACACAGGGACAAAACTACACCTCTGCTCTACCCTTTCCAAAAGTAGAGTAAATGAATATTGACTATTTATCCTTGTCGCAGATACTAACTAGTAAGCAAGCAAGCCTGTTTGTAGAGTGATGTGATGCTACAAAGGCTTCATAAAGTGCAGTTGAGGAATAGCTCAGCACCAGATAATGAACCACTGTGAGAATCTTCTAATTCTTTATGCAGACTGGACTGTGACTTGTTTGTTCAGTATCACTGGATTTATCCACATGGATTTTTTTTTCTTTTTAGTAAGTTTATGACTTGTGTCTCTTGTTTCTGAGCAATCCTAGATTTATCTCTTACCAGCAAACTATGAACAAGAATGTCTTCAATATAAAGAACTATTTTTTTAATGCCTGGGAGTGCTTCTATTGGGTAGAACAAACAGCTTGTTTTAGTCCAGATGTTTCCACTGAATCTTCTGTTCTGAGCTTTCATGAATAATTTTCTTTAATTCATTGTGAGATTTAGATAGGCCAGTAACTCGTATTTAAGTCATTCTAAGCTTGCATGGTGCAGTTAGGTTGCCTGATTTATGTAGGAAAATAATTGGTAGTCTTTCAGTAGTAGTCTGTCCAGCATCCTGAATAGATGCTGTTTTGAGTAATGCATGCCAGCATTACTGTTTGGAGACTTTTCAAAAGAAAAAAAAATACAGCCTATAGAGGCTTTTATAAGAAGTAAAGCATAGGGATGAAAGGGGGAAGGGCAGACCATGGTTTACTAAGTAAATGGCAGTTTGGCCACGTTGTGTGGGGATATCTCTGCAATTTTGTTCTCTGTATCGGTGACAGAGGGGAAACTTTGTATCTGCTTATCAGTGAACATAGAATTTTCCTGGATTGTGCCTTAAAATGGTTGCGAGTTAGAAGGATGATTAAAAATCTGTGACAGCCCATCAAGTATAGCCAAAGATGATCTCAGAAAGTTTCTGTGTTTTCTATGTTAATTAGACATGTGCTGATATATCATTTGGATATCAGATCGGCACTGATAAATGGGAAATTTACATTGTCGGCTAATGGCTTTTTTGGCTGCTATAGCTGATAATATTCTCCGATAACTATAATTAATTATGCCTTTTGGCCGGGGCCCCCACCTGCCTGGGTTCCCTCTTGCTTTCAGGGCTGGGGTCCCCAGATGCCTAGCTTCCCTTGGGAAATGGTGGGTTTCCTTCTGCAGGCAGGCATCATTCTTGGGGCTGCTGGGAGCGAGACACAGCTGGCATGCATATCCATGGCCATGTGCATACACATGGCCAGGAGTACAGCCAGGCAGCTTGGAGAGCAGCTCCCTGCAGATAAGTCTATAGAAGGGAAGAGACTCGATGGGGAGCAGATGGAGGCCCCCACAGTGATGGAGGAAGTGGGGCTGGTAGTGCTGCCCAGCCAGGGTAGTGCATGGGACCTGGGGCAGGGAGTGAGACAGCAACAGGTGGCTCATACAGGGGATGTGGCAGGGGCAGCTCCCTGACGCTGAGTGCACCCCCCAGGAGAGGCTGTGGGGGCACATGTCCCCCGCAGATTTGTACACAGGGTGGATGCAGGCTGCTCGCTGTGGGCTTAGGGCTCTCTGCTCTGCTGCCTGTACCTCAGGAGCCCCACACCAGCTGCATACCCCTTGCCCACCTGGCAGTAGTGGGGGTGGCACATTTTGCCCCTGCTGCTGGGTGGATGGGGGCACGCAGCTGGCACAGGCTCCTGGGGCAAAGGCAGCAGAGCAGAAAGGCCAAAGCCCACACTGGGCAGCCCACATCCGCCCTCACCCCACTCAGTTCTGCTCTGCTTGTGGCAGTAGCACTTGAGCTTTAGTTCAGTCGATTAATCAAGTCTGCTTTGCATGGGAACTGATGTGCACCACGCTGCACTACTTGCAGTTGTATAAGCAATGAAACGTGCGTCAGCATGGAGAAAATAGTAGTGGCGTACTTTTGCACTAAAGCACACTTCTGAGGTGTTTTAGTTCAAAAGCACACTGCTGCCATTTTCTTTGCAGTGACGTGCATTTCACCACTTATACAACTGCAAGTATCATAGCATGGGGTGCTTTTCAAAGCACCCGGTGCCACGAGACTTGCATATGTAAAAATCTTTTTAAAGGCTTATCCAACTAGAGTTGGGTGGTTATCCACCAGAAACAACCAATACTTGTGGATCTGCATGCAAAAAGTGGATGCAGTGTTCATAACCCTTCTCCTGTTGTAGGCAAATCTGATACAGAGCTTTATGCTGGTGTACAACTGATTTCCATAGAGCATTTTTGTGTTGTCTAACACAGCAGGTTGTAAGGACCATTGGACATAAATGTCACGTGCTAGAAATGGTGCCCATCACATCCTGCCACACACTGTTGAATTGATAGGTACTCTGTCCCCAAATTCTGAAAGTGGTTGCTTTCAGCTAGGGTTAGCCATTAATTATTATATCATGTTACAAAGATATTAAACAAAAGCACTCTTCTAAATTGATGAATGATTCCTGCTAAATGGAAATAGTCTTTGTTCTGTAGGGAAAACAAGATTATTCTACAGGCTCCTGTTTTGTGCTGTTATAAGATGTATAGATTACTTGTGTTGTCTTTTTTGAGTAATCAGATTTTTTACTTTCCCACCCCCAGAAATATTCTCCCTGGAAAGTTTATTGTACAGTACCAGATGTTTGAATTCCCCCTTTCCTCCCTCCCCAGAAACTCTGAGGTTCTGTATGCTTGGGAAACAGCACTACACAACACTAAGCATTAATTTTACATCAAGTGACTGAGACAACATATGGTTTTTTAATCATTGTATTTCCATATTTTTCTTCATGAATAATTACGTGAACAGCCACTACAGTTTTTTTTTTTTTTTTTTTTTTTTTACATGAGGACCAGTTACAGCTGATGATTCATTTATATGTTCTAAATGTCTTGCTGATGATCTTTGGCCAAGATTAAGAAATTATATAAAATGTAGAGTTGACGGCATCATTTGTGAAAAGAAAATGTTGAAGTGTCTCATTAGTACTTGTCTCCAGTTGCATCACAGCTCTTACCCAAAGGCCACTGATGAGAATAATGGTTGCTTTCTTCCTTTATTACCAATCTCTTATTTTCTCATTATTTATATCCATAAATTTGTGCAGTGAACTATGGAATGAGCAAGAATCCATTCTTATAAAAATTCTATAATTCAGCAATAACTGACGTCATTTAATTAGAGGTGCTTTACTTGTGAATTAGAGGTGCTTTACTTGTGAGGTCCCAGAATAAAATACTTCAACTTCATCTGAATTGCCATGTGATTTTGATTGCTGGGGCATATTGCAACTCTTAGTCTCTGTACATATCTCTTTAGGGAAAAGTTTTCTCTCTTCCTGTGTGTGCCGAACTCTTAGAAAGTGATTACCAAGTTGGTCAAGTTTGTCACTCTCAGTATCACTGAACAAGTTGAGGTCACTCAGAGTTCTCTTCTGTACTGGAATTTGGAGAATGCTTCTCATTTCAGTAGGACTAGGCTATTTGTTCATTTTTTCCTGCCAAATAAAACTATGTTCAGTAAATGGAAATTTGATCATCCAAGTATCATAGAATCATAGAAATTAAGGACTGGAAGGGCCCTTGAAAGATCATCAAGTCCAACCCCGCTGTTCTGGGCAGGAATACTGCTGAGATCAGATGATCCCACCAAGGAGTCTGTTCATTCTCCTCTTAAAGACTTCCAAGGTTGAGGATTGCACCACCTCCTTGGGAAATCTATTCCAAATTTTGATCACCATTACCATAAATAATTTCTTCCTTGCATCCAACCTGAAACTATCCTCTAACAGTTTATGGACATTGCTCCTTGTCCTTCCACGGGGCACCCTAGTGAACAGTCTTTTTCCCAGCTCCCAGTAGTCACCACTTACATACTTACCAATGACTACCAGCTCCCCACTCTGTCTTCTCTTCCCCAGGCTGAACAGTCCCAGATATCTTAGTGTTTCCACATAAGGTTTGTCCTCCAGGCTCTTAATCGTTCTTGTGGCCCTTCTCTGGACCCTTTCAAGATTCTCCATGTCTTTTTTGAAGTGCAGTGCCCAGAACTGGACACAGTACACCAGCTAAGGTGTCACCAGTGCTGAGTAGAGAGGAAGTATCATTTCCTTAGCCCTTCTAGCAATACATTGGCTAATGCTTCCTAGTATTATGGTCCCTTTCAGCCATCATGCTGGCCAGGACATCTCCTCCTAACCTATACTTGTCTCTGGTTACTTCTCCCCAGATGAAGCATTCTGCATTTATCCTTATTGAACTGCATTTGGTTCCACTTCACCCACCTTTCCATCTTGTCCAGGTCTGCTTGGATCCACATCCTATCCTGTAGTGTGACTGTTTTTCCTATTAACTTAGTATTGTCCACAGACATGCCAGTGTGCTTTCTATTTTCTTATCTAAATAGCTAATAAAGATGTTGAATGGCATGGAGCCAAGAACCAAACCCTGTGGGACACCACTGGCTACCTCCCTCCAAGACCTATACAGACCCGTCCGCTAGCACTCTGGGATCAACCCCTTAGCCAGTAATTGAGGACAGAGTACCTCAACTGGCAAACACAAGTTCAGCATTTGATCAGTTCAAACTGCTGTTTGTATTTTGTGTACTTTGAAGACATTATTAAGCATGACTCCATGTTAACCTTCCCATATGGCAAAGCATTACTTACTTTATTTTTACATGGTACTTAACTGAGAAGTTCTTTATGGTCATTTCAGGCAGAACTATGCCATGCACCTTGCTCAGATATGAGGATAGAACCCAGGATCCTTACACTGTGTGACAACTTATTTAGGTAGGCTGCTTACAAAGTATCAGTATGTTACATCTCCATCTAGCAACTGATCTAGTGTATTCCTATGAATTCCTTTCAGTTAAGTGATAATCCCTAACATGCACAGTGGCTAACTCATGGTAGAATTTTGAAATAAAGACTGTAAACATAACAGTGGTATATCTATTTCACGTGGCAGAAAATTTCCTTGATAATATAAGATCTGTCATTCATGTGTTTGCAGATAAATGATGCTTATCTCAGCAAAACCTGAGAATTATGTTTTGGTCATTTTGTTACATTTGAATAGTTTGAGTGACATTGAAATCCCTGAAGGTTGGGAGGTATGATTTCATCGCCTGGCTCATAAAATTATGCTTATTACTACACTAGTTTGGCGGAAATAGGAAAAAATGTTAACTTCTGCTGTATAAACAACTATTTGATCATCCAAGTACCACAGTGCTTGAATACATCTGTTTTATGTTATTCTTAACACAGATCAACTCTGAAGAACACATTGAGACAGCTAACCTGGAGACGGTCATCTGGGATCGTAGTATTCCTGAAGACATAAAGAAAAAGATAGAACCTAGAGAGGTTCCAGCAGAAAGTGTTACTGTCTGGATTGATCCACTGGATGCTACACAAGAATATACAGGTAGCTGATGCATTTTGTTGTTTGGTTGTTTGTTTTTAACCAGCCAAATGATTAATTCTGGCTGATTCCTTCTTTTATACTGTTTCATTTACTTTGAAAAGTATTAAACATTTTATGAAATGTGGCATTTCTTATTTAGGGGCATAAACAGATTTAAGAACTGTATTGGTAGCAAATTATACCACAGTATGCTTAGAAACTAACATCTTCAATAACAGTGCAGAGCAGGTATAGCAGAACCATTGTAGCTTTAATTTTTTCAGTCAGGTTTAAATTACAGCAATTTAGCAAGCAGGTACCACCACAGGAATATGCAGATGTGATAAATAACAGCTGATGTGCATCCCCAACTGGCAGCTTTTCTTTCCTTTTTAAAATGGTTAAAAAGTGCATTTGTCTATATCCTAAGATTTTTCTTGGCAAAGTTTTTGCAAGTAAGGTGAGCTACTCTTAAAAACGATATTCTGGCCAGATGTTTGCCCCAAAGCTGAAATAGATTTAATATTTACATGTGACTGATGCTAAGACATTTTTTATGATTGCAGGTGACACACATTTATTCTATTTAAATTGATACTATAGCAATACTAAATCATGCAAAACACAATATTTTGCATTCTGATTTATCCCATTAGTTGAGTTATCTTACTTGTGCCTGGGCTAGATTTTAGAAATGGTCATAAAATAAAAATACATCACATTTTCACAATCCTTGCCCCTTCTTCACAAACTCAGAATACTGCATGAACAATTTAAAATACATGCAGCTAAAATTTATCCAATATAAAACCAGACATATACTCCACTGGTATAGTGTTCTTCTGGTATGACCTTCAAAACCTGGAAAGAACATTCAGTTAGAAAATAGTCAGAAGGTTGCTGAGGGGGATTTATTCTATGAGCCCGACTTAACATTGTTTGTGGAAGTCCGCATTGTAGATACAGGGGTATTAGATTTGAATTCTATAGAAGTTTAGTGCATATCCTCTAAACAATAAGACTGAAGGAAAAACTGGGGAAGAGTCTCTTGGTAAATTTGGCATACCATAGAGACAGAAGAACATTGTGCCTCTTTAAAAGACCATATTGAGAATGCATTCTCATCCTTGCAGAATGAAATCACAGTACAATCAAGATTGTGTTACAGAGTATTCATTTACTACACCTTCTCTAACCTATCATGTTATCCTATGTATTTCAGTAAACATAAGGTCTACTTTCTCTTTCTACTTTTTAATCTATGTAGTACTGGTCTAATTCACATCTCTGATTTTTTTTTTTTCCCCTCCCTTAGAGGATCTTCGGCACTATGTTACAACTATGGTTTGTGTGGCTGTAAATGGAAAGCCAGTAATAGGAGTAATACACAAGCCATTCTCATCATATACAGGTATTGGTGTTCCTTCCTCTCATGTAAGGGAGACTGGAGTTAAATGATAAAATAACACCTGGTAGCAAAAATTACTTTGTGTTCAAAGTTTTCAAGATCAGGGCCATTATCATTTTCATTGTGTTTAAAAGCAGAACATGTCCTCTTGGTTTGAAGAATGGTACATTGAAGTAACAAACTGAAAATGAAGTTGTTGACAAAGTTCATTTAGCATCAATCTGTGTTCTGTCGCCTTCCTCTAAGAACCCCCTGTTTATACAGATAATCCAGGAACTCCATGGCATTGCTTCCAAGAGTAAATATTTATTCATCTTGAGTGCTGATGGCAGAATCAAGATCTTCACAGTGATTGCTGATGTATCTGTCACTCAAGATTGGTTAGAACAGAAAAAATTATTGGGAACAATCCCTGTTCAAAATACTCAGTATTTACATGTATATTTTTTTTCCTTTTTATTGAAGGTGAGGATGGATATGAGATTAAGCATACATCTTGAGGTCTTGGGGGTGTTGCCACTAATTTATGAAAGGCTCAAACAAGGAAGAAGCTGAGTATATTTGAAGGAAATGTGTACTATGTATTCCCTCTTAAAAAAGAAACATAACATAGTTTCCTTTTTTTCCCTTAGGCAACACTGACCTCTTGAGTCAACAGAAATTAGGCAGTAGCTCCAACTATCAGAACAAGGCAAATTCAAATGAATTGGGTTTTTATACCAATTAAGTATTCAAATTTGTCATTTTCCTTCTAAATATATTACTCTCTTAAATGCTAATTGAATTCCTGATGTATATCATTAGTACCTTATTTTCACACTGAAGTTGCCTGGTTCTTTCAGAAGTGTATCACTTTTTTTTATCTACCTGCTGGGCAGGGGGTTGGGGTTTTTTTGTTGTATTTTTTTTTTTAAAGAAAATATTTTCATCAGCATAGATCTGAAAATCTGCAACCATAATAATTGGATTTGCAAAGCTGTCAAATCTTCAGATATGGTATTTCAGTAGAACCAGTAATGTAAAAATGGAAGCTTCCCCTGTTCTTCCCCTGTAAAAGATGCACACAGAATAAAACTAATAAGACACAACATGATGTGACGTGCCTTAAGTAAACTGAAGAGATTTTTTTTCCTCTGAATTCTCTACTCTAGGCATTTTTCTGCTAGAAAATAGATCTAATAAAAAAAAATCATAGGAGGAAGTGTAGTTCTCATTTTGTAAGTTGGAGTATGTCTAATATTATCCCTGGGGTTGATATCTTCAAAGTCTGTTAACAGAACATACTTTCTTTTGTAGTCTGGGCAATGGTGGATGGAGGTTCAAATGTAAAAGCTCGTTCCTCCTACAATGAGAGAACTCCAAGGATTATCGTATCCCGCTCTCACGCAGGAAAAGTAAACCAAGTTGCTCGGCAGACATTTGGAAATAAAACTACGATCATTCCCGCTGGTGGAGCAGGTTTGTTAACCCTAAGTACACCATCCACTTTATTGCTCAGAGAAGGAGATGGTTATTAAATGGGAGAAGGGACGAAGAGCCAACCAGTTGGCAGTAGAAGCCCTGGATACCATGCATATAGAGTGTTCAGCTGTAATACCCTTAACTGATTCTGTCAAAGGTGTTGGTTGGATGGAAATAAAAATAATGTCCCCATGAAAGGAAAGGAAAAGAGAGTGCTGGAGACAGTACCTTGAGCATTGGGGGAATAAGTTCAAAATTAGTTGTTATGTTAAAAGGCTGATAGTTATTTCCAGATCTCTTGGAGTGATTGTACCTGATATATACAGAGAGAGAACCTCAATAACGGAGAAGGAGAAGCATATGTTTGAAGCAGTAACTACAGTCTGCTGCAAAATATAGATTGGTTTAATATCAATAACTGCACCCTTCACATAGGATGCAGTCACTGTATATTGATGAGCTATCCTGGGTACAAGAATTAATTTAAAACGGGTTATGGGCATTGGAAGAGATGAAATTGATAAAGTAGATATAACACTAAATTGGTCTGCATAAAAAAGGGAACATTTAATATGAATAAAATGGATTAGCTGAACTGTGAAATGAGCTAGTAGGGAGTTTTGTAAAAGAATAAAGTCTGTCTATATAGTAAAGGCATCGGATTACATCTAGAGACTATTTTTTAATGGGAAATGCATTTGTGAAAAATCTCTGGGCTGCCTTGCTTCTTTTAAAGATTGATTGATTTAAATACATAAATATAGATACATAATCTTTCTTAAAATTAAATGGACAAAGAAAGAAAAGATGGAATTGGAATTTTTAAATGAGTAATCAGTCATAAAATTGTACAAATAACCCTGAGGGCAAAGATTTATTCATACATGGTCCAGTTCTGTTTTGTATATATGTCTGTGAGTGGCATATCAGTAGAGAGGGTCCAAAGGAAATATGTTCAAAAATGGGCTTGCTGCCTTAAATGTGAGAGAATGGGAAATCTAGATTTTGGCATCTTGCAGGGAAGGATAACCAAAGGTGAAATTTTTCAGTTGAACTTCAGATGATCCAATTAGTCTTCTTTTCATATCTTTTTATTCTGATAAGCAGTTACATATAGTGAAAATGTCATTACTTATGAAATGGCAAGTATGATATTTTGAATGAACCGATGCTCCATTTATAATCCTTTTTAGGTTATAAAGTTCTAGCTCTCCTTGATGTGCCTGACGAGAAACAAGAAAAAGCTGATGTGTATATTCATGTGACATACATTAAGAAGTGGGACATATGTGCTGGAAATGCTGTATTGAAAGCATTAGGTGGTCATATGACTACTCTGTCTGGAGAAGAAATCAGTTATACTGGTTCAGATGGTAATGAGGGTGGACTCATTGCCAGTATCAATATGGACCATAAGGCACTGATTGAAAAACTCCCAGATCTAGAGAAGACTGGACATAAATAAACAAAACTCCTGAGGAATTCAAGACTACAGAAGCATGACTTGAAATGTTCAGTCTGGGGGAACAGGTGTGAGAGTGACCTGTTAAAGGGTATTATGTACAAGAAGTAAAGCAACTCAGCCTAGTTCTGGGGACAGCAAACAGCATCGGGTTTCTTCAATGGCAATGTTTAAAAACTCAAAAATAGAAAGGCATCAAGTTGCCTCATTCCTTGATTTCCATCCTTTTTTTTTTTCAGACTGTTTCCATATATTTTATTCAAAGTGCATATGCTCTGTACATGCACGTGTGTATACACGCATGCACATAGGTGTGTGTATGTGAATATAGCTCGTTAAAAAAATCCAGATCAGTACTTAGATTATTATAATTAGTTCTCATGTGGATTATTCAATCTGAGTGCATCATGTTCCAGTAGTTGTAGCACTTCCATATTGAATTACAAGGGAAAAAGATAAGATTTATATAGTTATTTGGTAACTGTAACCCTAGCAGGAAATATGGAACACAAAGGTATATTTCCGTGAAGCACAAGAAAATAGGCACACATCTGTGTGGAACAACAGTTAAAATCTTTGACAGAGTAGTATTTTACTGAAGAATAAAACATGTTCTGGACTATTCTGACATTTTTCTGAAAACAAACCAGTTTAATTCAAATATGAGAATTGTGAATATTGGTGATTAATAAATCAGTGTAATTATTTCTGTATATCTTTTTAGAAAGAAGATAATATTCCCTTGTATAATTTTTAACAATTAACTCTTGTCTTTGGTTAGTTCAAGGTGTGCATGCTAAATTCTTCTTTTTCAAACTTGTTCAGCATTCCATGTTTAGCTCTGTATAAGCAGCCTCTTTTTTGTTTGTCTGTTTGCTAAGTTACTTGGCAAATGCATAAAATTGATTTTGCTGGTAAAAAATAAGTTCATCAATTTACAATATGAAAAAGATTACCAGTTTTCAGGCACTCCTAAATTTGGTTGATGGCTTTTATTATCGATTGTGTGTGAATAGCCTTTAAAGGTGCATTCTTTCCCACTGTAAACCCCACTTTGAACAGTCTGCAACTACATATTGACCACATACATATTAGGAGTTTAGGTCTGCATTCAGTTAGGGCACATTCTGATAATATTACATGGTTTTGGAAATTTTAGGAGATTTTGAACTCTTGAGTACAGCAGTGTGATGGGCAAAACTTTTCGATCCTGGTTTGGATTGAAGGGTTTTTTTCTCTAAGTCGCATAAAACAAAATGTTACTCAAATAGCAAACATTGGCACCATAAATAGTTGCAAACTTCTGTCCTATGAACCTGTAACCTTGTCAGAAGCTTTTTAGGGTAGTAGAGAAGCAGCATTTAATAAAGTTCTTTTAGTCCCAGTAGGCAAATTTCACATCTCTTTTGGAGGAATAACATTTTCATTTAAATTTACATCTTTTTAAAGTCTAAGTTTATTTACTATAATGCAGACCACTCTTATGCAAAATCTGTTATCTTGGTAAAAATATCTTTCCTTTGTTTCCATTTTTATTCATTTAAAAGAAAGAGTTAATTTGCCTATCAGGAGTGTTACTTTTTTCCTTTTAAGGTTGTTAATTTTTTAATAACATGCATATATCTCAAAAGTTCCTTTAAGTGTATATGTACAGAGTAATTAAGATAAGCTTATAGTTATTTGTATTTTTGTAAATTGTTTGGCAAAGTATGCTAGTCATGGCTAGTCATTTGGTATGGGTAATATTTCTAATTGCTTTAACCAGTTGTTTTCCTCGTCCCAAAACTGTCACTGCTGCTGCTGATTTAATTTTACTTGGATAGACATTCTCAGAATTCTGCCTAAAAAGTAAATTTATTCTAAATTTGGAGCATGAATGGATTAACTGCTGTATTCTACAGAACAGAATGAATGCATACCAATAAAGAAGGATAGAATTATTGTGAACAACTTGATTAATTGCAAGTTTCATTGAAGAATAAAAATCAGCTCTTTAACCATGCTCTAATGGTATGTTGCAGGAAATTCTTTATAATTTGTTTCCTTCTGGCTGTAGAACTACTTGATTTAATAAAAAAGGCATCTTTTAGTACTAATTAAAGAGTATGGGTTAAATACAACTCTACCAATAGCCACAATTAATATTTTCAAGTGTGATGTCTCCTAAAGGTAGGACAGAAAGTGTTTAAATAATACCATGGGGGGGGAAAAAAAATTAAAAATCTAAGATTCAGATTGGGATAGCACAAACCTTTCCTCATGAAAAATAAGACTGTTTATGTTAGGATTGATTCTACTGCCTTTCCTCACATAGGTCTTGATTTCTGGTCAGGCTGCATGCCCACATAAGAAGATGGGAAGAAGGCAATGATTTCCCTTACCTTCCTACAGAAGGTACCTGTGTGGGAGTCGGTGAGGATTTTCACCTGTTTGATTTCTCCCAAGTGTAGGTAAAGAGAGGATAAGCAAATCCTGCAGGTACAGTCCCCCTACTTACTGGTCATACTGGCTGCGTCTACACAAGATGTTGATAGCATTACTGCACAGCAGTGTTTATACAAGTACTAAATGACTAGTAACTGGAGTTACTGCACAGTAGCGCCTCTGAACAACTTTTTTGTGACAGTGTCTGTGCAGTAGCCCAAGACTACTGCACAGTAGCATTGCATCACACTTTCTTCTAGGTGACGTTACTTGCGTCTTGTGTAGATGTGGTCAGTTTGTAGTGCTGAGTTGGACTAATTTGTTTTTCAAATCGACTGCATCTGTAAGCATTTGGTTGCATCAGCACTAGGATACATAGCTCCTTGCAGGATCAAGCCCATACTGTTGGCTTGTACCAATGGATTATTGCTTGCTAGGAGGTATGATGCAAGTAGTTGTAACTGGATATTTGAGTTGCAGCATCTTCCAGTACTTACTTGAGCTGTAGCAGTTTTCATACCACTTGTACAGAGTGGCCTAGAGTCACAACCTAGCCCAAAGAGGTGTCTTCCTTTAAATGAGCAGAAATAAGCCCTTGATTGAGCTTTCTATGTTTTCATATTTTGCAAAGACCAGCTACTAACTATAGGTTCTTTTGTAGTACTTATTTACATGTGCATTGTTTTTTGAGGGTAAAACCAGGCCTTACTATGCTGTCTGTTTAACCATGCTTATTCTGTGTTCTTAAATATGGGATCATCTCAGCTTGATTATAATAATTTGGTCCCTTTTTGGTAAGAAGTCAGCCACCTGCTTAGTGTAGTAAGAGATCAAGTAATATTCTACCATGGCTGGAAGTAATTCTTTGCTCTGATTGCTTCCCTTTTGGGCTCTCTCTTTTGGTCCTACAATAGTACCATTTAAAATTTTTAATTTAAAACTTTATTGTATCATCATAGTTGCTAAAAGAGAAGTTAAGATAAAATTCCATATAAAAAAGAGTTAATATTTCAACTAAGTTGTTAATGGCCCTGGAATACTTCACATTGTAATATATGGTACTTTGTTTTTATCAGAACTAGCCCACAATAAATGATGGCATACGCACTACATGGATCTGTACCAAAAGTTATAATTTGCATTTCTTGAATATTTCTAAACTGACACAGAAATAAAATGGTTGAATATCTACTTAAAGTTGTTTCTGGCTTTATGTATTTTATTATAAATACATAATCTGTCAGATATCATTATAGTTTGTTCTAACCTATAGTGGTTAAAATCAGAAATATTAGAATAATTGAGGATAGCATGTTTAGAACAGGGCAATAAATTTATCATTCACATAAAACAAGGAAACAAAATTGTTGCCTCTTCACTACTGTCCTATCATGCACACACATGTTAATTGTTATTTCTATAATTCCTTTTCAGGTTAGATGTAGCAATTTTGACACCAAGGAAATGGTTTCATGTTCTTACTTCCAAATTTGAGAAACAAAAACAAAGCCAAATATTAAGAAAACAATATTTTTAAAAGACTGACCAAGCATGTGACAGCTTGCAGGGTGGAAATAAGTTATCTGGATTCATTTTTGAATGAGTTGCAGTTTTACTGTACCACATATTCTTTCTTTAATTCAGAAAGCATCTCTCTAGTCCATCAATGTAAATGTCACAGCATCTGGGTGAGCTGTACAATTGCAATTATTTGAGTGTTAATTCAAATAGTCTTATAACACACTTCCCAATTTTAATAGTATAGAAACAACAGCATGTTTTCCTCCTGCAATATATTTAGAAGTTAATTTGTGGGCCATACTGTCCCTGTATTCTGATGTTAATTAAGACCTTCAGATTCGCTTGCTACCTGGCTTTAAAACTTCTTAGCCAGATTCTCCCCCTTCTCTGGGTTCTTATAAAGAGAAGGTTAAGTCTTAACAATGTTCCAATATATTGCTTACATGATGTCTAAATTACATGTTGGCTCTGGCTGGAAGGATGAGAGAACCTTCTGGCAAAGTACGACCTGAATATAACATGCAGGGGGGTTGGTTCACATTAAGAACTCATTTTAGAAATGTAGATCCCTTGGCTTAAATTAAGCGAGTCTTACTTTCTCTTCTGACTACTTATATCACTCAGTTTTAAAATTTGTCTGTCACCAACTTCTTCTGACTTAAAGAAGTACCTGAAACTGTTGAAGATGCACCTGATCTAATATGAAGATGTGGCAGAAGGCCACCTCCGTTTCTCCCCCAAAACTCTGCTCTCTGACAATTTAGTTAGGATGGGCCCAGCAGAGGATACACACCTTACCCTATCTCTTTAGGTAACCTGAGCTGGATACATTCCTGAGGGAGGGGGGAAACCTGTTCCCTCTGCCTGTGTGACTGGCATCACATACCTGGGTGAGGGGCTTGGGCACCTGGGTGGGCTAGAGACTGCCAGTCTGCCCAGCAACCAGTGATGTATTTCAAATTGGTTGGCTGACAGCCAACAGGTGCTGGCCTTTACCGGACCTGGTAAATGAGGTCATAAGGGCTATGTAAGTTAAAGACTTCCCAGAAGAACGGGGCAGTAGCTATGAGGAAAACTCGGAGGGAATGAAGAGCTGGACCATCTTGCTCTCTCTCTCAAAACTCATGATCAAGGAACTGCCTGCCTCCAGAGGGAATCTCCACCTGCCTCTGGATGATACTTGTGAGTAAGCTACCTGAGATCTAATTAGATATATAGCTTGCAGTAACTCAGATGCATGATCAAAGGCTACCCCAGCCACCCTGTTTGCTCTATGGGATCTCTCTGATACTACTCAACTCTGTACCCTATTCCAACCCTACTCCCTGTAACCAATACAATTCTCATGGGAGACTTATTGGGAGTGAGTCTAGATCATGCCTTGGGGTCCCCTTGGTTCAGCTGTCTAAAGGAGACCACTACTTGTGCTTCTGACTGATGGAAGCATACCAAGTTTTTGAAGCGAGTCAAGGACCCTTGCGGGCTACTAGACCTGTGTTTCCCAGGGGGCGCAGAGCCAGAATCAAGTCCATCCTTGGGTGGTGGCAGCTCTACCCCCAGGCTAGTGGGTGTGCTCCAGGAAGGGGGTCGACCAAACGTGAGGTGCCCCCAGGGAGGCACTCAGGACCTGGAAGGTCAAGCACAGTGAGGTGGGTGGCTCAACGTAGGAGCACCCCCTACTGGCCTGCCACAGACTAGATATACCAATCATAAACATACCCTTGGGCTGCCTAAATCTGAATATATGCTTTCTGTCTAGTCTGTAGAAGTTATGTTAATTCCTTTAGTTTTTCAGAGATTTATCAACATTGAGTTAAACTTCCCTCCTAGGTTGTATGTCTGTAGCCTTTTAAAGGTGATCATTTATCACTCAGAGCCCCTCTAGATGTGCAGGTTAAAGGTGTGATAGGATCTGATGTGCAATCCACATAATCATGTTTCCTGCCACACAACACATGCATGGCAGGAGGCATGATTGTGGAATCAGGAATTGGATATCATCACTCCTTACTGATAGTGCAGGAGAATCCTGGGGATCATATTCCTGGGCTCCCCCTGCAACAGCAAGTAGGATGTTTCCATGGCTAGGAGCCCCCTGAGCAGATGGAGGCACTCAGTTCACGGTTTTTCCAGCCATCCCTACAGCTGGGAGCCTGTCTCACCTGATGGGGCTCCTGACTGCAGAGTCGCATGTTCCTGCGGTTGGGAGTCCACATCAGCTGCAAACTCCCAGGCTCAGGGGTGCACATGGGCCTCCAGCTAGGAGCCTTGATCAGCCTTTATCAGCTCCTTGTGGCTGGGAGTGCTGTCAGCTGATCAAGGCTCCCAGCCACAGGAGTCCCTGGCCATACATTTAATGGTGTGATAGGAATGAGCCACAAAATTGTTTCACATAATGTGAAATAACTTTGTCTTACTCCTTCTTTTATCACACCATTAATTGACTGAACATGTGGCTGGGTGTCCACTTAAGATGTGATTAACTGGTTAATTTCATCTTAAGAGTAATGTGTAGATGGGACCTTAGCCTGCCATTTGTCATTTTTTTTCTGATTTTTTTCAAAGTTTGCCATGGTGGGGGTGGAGAGGGGATAAGAGCTCAGAGGTGGAAAGGGCAAGCCAAAAAAAGCATTCGGAAAGGCAGCAATTATCACTGTTCTTTTTTGGGTGGGGCAGAAGTTTAAGAGGCGGTTCCTGTGAGAGAAAGCATGTGATGGATTACAAAAGAAATGTATACATAATCTAGAAAAGTGTTTCCTTGCAATGCTTTGTTCAAAAGCTATAGAGCTGAACAAAATGAAAAGGTCAGGTAGACTATAGGTAGAAGTTGTGGGGGAGGGTGGTGTAGTGTTTAAAAGCCTTTCAAGAGAAGTCATAGAATCATAACAGTAGGGTCTTTATGTCTGGCCCCCTGCCTGGGCAGGAGAAAAATTGGGCTCAAATGACTCCAGTGACAAATACTAAACATTTACGTCTCTGTTGTGTTTGATGTGCCATTGTTAATAAGTATCAAAGCACTGTGTGTTGTGTTTGTGCTCTAGTAAAGAACAAAACTTCCATTGATTTGAAGAGGAATAAATCAAATGAGCCAAACAGTAAACTAAGGTGAATTATGTAGACCCCACTATCTGTATAATAGAGAACACAATCAACCAGGTGTTATTACTAGGGATCTATACTATTTGCAATTCCATGTTTTTCAAGGAAATGGTAAAAAGTAGTTTCCGCAAACCCTGCAAAAATGGCAACCCCATCATTTTGGCATGGAATAACCAGGGGGGAAAAAAAGACTTACTAAAAATAAAATTCTGGATCCCTAGTGGGGGCCAGTGGTCCCCAGGGATGCGCTGCCCAGTATTTTAGCCTGTCAGGAGAGGTGGAGGGAGCTACTGGTGTAAAGGGGAGCAACAAAGATGGTGGCCACTCCCCCTGCCCTTTGCTGATGATTGGCTGAAAGGCTCCCCATTGTGTGGCCCTGCTGTTCTCTGCCAAATCAGTAGCAAGGGTCAGGGAAATGCAAAGTGGCCTGTGTGGTGACATGCAGTATTGGCAATGTTAAGTATGCAAATACCTACATCATTTTGGGGGTATTGGTTGCAGACAGGGTTCTTTGGGTGAATACGATATCTTTTATTAGACCGACTAAATCGCTGGAAAAATAGTTCTTTGCAAGCTTTTGGGCACAAACACCCTTCTTCAGGCATAGAGAGAGTCTACTGTTGTTCTGCTGCTCCTGGATGGAACAGAAGCCAATAAGCAAAATGCAAAGGTGTGGCAGTGACAATCAGAGGCCATGGAAGACAATAGGTGTGAGACAGGTAGGGGGCTGGGGAGAGGGGGAATGTTGACCTGGTGATAGAATGTAGCTGTTAAAATGTAAAGAGGTTACCTGGGATTACTGGATGGCGATTTATGTGCCATAAATCCAATGTCTACATTTAGTCTGTGATTTTTTTGTATCCAGTAGATTCATGAAATGAAGTTCGTAGGCTTGTCTATGAAAAGCATTTTGTAAATTCCCTTTGAGGACTACAGCTGAGAGACTGGAGAGTGGGTGCCTTGTGAGAAATATGCACCCACAGGTAATTGGGTATTTTTGTCTGATACATTTTCAGTGTGCATTCATTCTGGTACTCGGATGTTATTCAGTTTCTCTTATGTATTTTCCATCAGGGCATTTAGTGCACTGGATGAGATGTATTACATTTGTAGATGTGCAGGTGTATGATCCAGGAATGGTGATGTTTCTGTTGTGGGGTATAGTTATTGTGGGAGTGGTGAAGATATGTTGTCAGGTTTTACATTGGCTGTCCCAGCATGGTCTGGATCCATTCAGTATGTTTTGGGCCATAGGAAGTTTGCTTCTGGTGATGAGACTGGTGAGGTTCAGTTTTTGTTTAAAGGCTAGGAGTGGTTCTGGGAAGATCTCTTTAAGAATTGGGTCTTCTTCTAGCATGGGTTGCAATTGTTTGAGAATTTCCCGTATAAGTTCCAGTGAGGGATGGTATTTCACAATTAATGGTGTGTGATTCATGGAGATTTTCTTTTTTGTACTGCTGCAGTTCTTCATGTGGTATCCAGGTGGCTCTTTCAAAAGTGTGGTCTATCTCTCTGGAGGAGTCTCCTTACTGAGTGAAAGGCCCTTAGAGATTTGTCAGGTGATGATCATGGGTGTTCTTCTTAGTTCAAATTTGGTGGTATTGGAAAGCTTAATATACAGCCCTCCAATATAATATAATATTATTATAATATAATTTACAGTTCTTAATATACAGCCCAACCCTCCAATACCACTGAATTTGCAGAGGAGAACACCCTGGATTGTCACTTCACAAACAAACAACTGAACATGCAGTATGTGACACTGCAGAGGCGTCTGCAGTGCCTCATATCACATGGCCTCACTTGTCTGGACATGGCCACAGAGGTTATTAGTACAGTTTCTCAGTGATCTGTCTTGGGATAAATTTTGTTAAAAGCTATCATTACTTATATTGGCACTTCTACAAGAACTCAGAAATACCATTTAGACCATTAGATGGCTATATCTTTCCATTAATTCAATAAATACACAGAAATCTAATAGTTTAGGTCTTGTAATTTAGATCTGACCTGCTTAACTTTAAACATGCAAATAGACTCATTCATTTTCCTTGTATCAATTATTAACAGGTTTAAAGTACATGCTTTTAGTGCAGGATCTGATCAAAAGGCTGCTGTGTATGACTTTTAAAATACATTTTCTAATCTAGACCAACATCTGTGTATGTGCAAAGCACAAATCATTTCCACTGTCCTTGTATTTGTACATAGGAAAAAAGCAAAAATGAAAAATCTTCAGCCTCTCAGACCCTAATCTAATCTTTCAGACCTCATATGAGAAAAGTGGAGTAATTCTTCTAATGAAGTCCAGTTTGTAGTGAATATAACCTTTTCCCTGCTACCCCAACCAATCACCACTGTATTCATATTGAAACACAATTGGTATATTTCTTTATATAGTTCAGGTTTTTTACTGATTTTATATGAGTTCTAGGGCTGAAGGGCTAGGAGGTGCATACGTGTTTAACTAAAGCTATTTAACTGCTGGGAGTTCTCACTTAATGATTATGACAGTGGGACTCATTTTTTACTTTAAAAGAGGTGCCAGAACAGCAGTGGGAATATGAGCCTACCCAGGGCTATAGTGCCTTATCTCTGCTCCCCGCCCCCACACAATGTCTGGCTTGGCTGGGAGGCAGGAACAGAGCTAGGGTGAGGGGCTCAGATCCCCCCCTTGCCCGCCTCCCCTGCTGTGCAGTGTGGGCAGCTGGGTGGATGGGGCTTCGGCCTCTGCTTGTGTCACAGAGGACACTGTGTGGAAACAGCCCTATCAGTCTACCGACCCAATACCATGGGGTCAGACTCCATCTCCTAGGCTGCCATGCCCAGCTGCTTCTGCCTAGCCTCTCTTACTACCCCAGCAGAGGCTGGAGCTAGAGCTGCCACCCAGGGGCCAATTGGTTCTATCCAGTTTGCAGGCAGGTGATGGCTCTGGCTCTCTGCTGGTGCTGCAGGCCAAATAGAATCAATTGTTGGGTGTAATGGCCAGAACCAAAGAAATTAATAAGCAATAAATATGTGCTGCTTAGAGGCATTTGGAATTGTTGTCTAATATAAAGCTTGTATTTTTATAACCTGCAAATGTAACTTGTAACTGTTTGTGGAACTGACTAGGCCTCAAAGATAGAGCTATAGTTGTAAAATTAGCTGACCTAATGGTTTTTGCCCAGAATTTAGCCTTGATGATGATAAAAACTAGATTCAACCACCTGGCCTACCCAGCACATTCCAAAAAAGGACATCTCAAAAAAGCATAGTCAGAGAGTTCTAAAGGGGTTGGATTTAGGCAGAGTAATGTTAATTCAAACCTGAAGATGCTGCATGGTAATTTGGATAAACCCAAGTCTGGGTAGTAAACTTTTATAATAATTTTTAACACTTTTCAGTCCCATAGGGTAACAGCTATAGGACAAGATCGTGAGTGGCTCTAAAGTCAACAGATTAGCATAAGACTAGGTATAAAAAGCATGTGTATCAGGTGACCAGCAGGAAGGAAGGAACAGAACAGTCATTTCTGTTCCACGCCCAGACCCTGTTCTCCTGGTGTGAGTGAGAATCGGATCCTGACCCAGGGACCTGGTAATCCCTCTGACAGCATCGATCGGGGACACCTAACTTCGCTAGAATCAGCTGGCGCGCACCTGGCATTGAGGGGCCAGAAATAAGTTGCCAACCCACGTCTGTCTATTTGTTGTTTTAAACAGCCAGTGGCTGATACCCTCGCAGTGCTCAGCTGGCTTGTGACAGATTGATCTACTTATCTGTTGTTATTATTTACTATTAGCTCTTTAATACTGCATTATCTGCTTATGGCATTTACCTTTCTGTTAACTGTTGTGTGCGTGTGTAAGCTATAATAAACTTGCCATTGCTTTACTCCCAACTCTGCCTCCTCGATCCCGAACCAAACAGCCTAGTGGCTAAATTGATATACTCACAGTGCCCAGATGGCCTCTGACAGATGGGCCAAATATGGCCTGTGGGCTATATTCAGCCCACCCTTGTTTTACATGGGTTCTCTAAATTTTCTTTTTTCTTATTTTTTATTACAGTCTAGGAAACTTTTTTTACCCCCTTTTTTGTCATAAAAATCAATTTAGCAAGAATCAGAACTGAAAGTCTCAGGTACAGTAATCATTTGGAGCACCACAACAATAAGCATTAGAATCCTAACATCTGGTTTTCAGCAGCTGCATCTACACAAGCAGTGTACTGCACAGTTCTTACTGCACAGTCATTTAGTACTTGCATAACCAAGTACTAAATAACTGTGCAGTAACCAATGTTACTGTGCAGTAGTGTCCCTGTACAGTTTTTTTTCTGATGCTATTGTGCACTAGCAAAGAGCTACTGTACATTAGCTCATTACTACAGCGCAGTAGCGTCACACTACAGTTAGTGCCCTAGTGCTACTGCATAGTAGCATCTTGTCTAGAAGCACTCAGCTAGTGTAGGCTACAGTGCTGGTCATGTTAACTGAACTATTTTACACCAACTTAGAAACTGGCTCTTATTGCATCTGATGCAATCAACTGCATCAGAAAGGAACGTTAAATTATTATTTTTTATTTGTCTAGGTAATTATGTGTCTCAATGTTACAATATCTGAGTATAACCATCTCTGCCAAAATGCCTATGATTATGCTATCACTGGTAGAACACTGCTTCTTCTGCATATCTGAGCCAAATGTTACTCATCGGGGATTTGCCAGTGGAACTGAATTGAGCCTTATGATTCTATGCATCAGCTGCTGATGTTCGGTATCTGCACTAAATATGCTTTTTAGAGAATGTTTTATTCATTGCTTTCAGTGCTTCTTAATTAATGTCTTCCCCTCTACTGTATTTTTCAGTTTACATAAATATTCTTTTATTTTTTATGTTATTTTCTTTAAAAGAAGTTACATTTCTATGCTTGCTTAAACTAATTACTGGTATTATAATGAAATTCAGCCTTATGTATGCATGCACATAATAAAAGAGTATGGATGTCTTCTCATGAATAAGCCACCACTTAAGTCAAGCACCAGGGAACTTTTTCTTATGCTGTAAATCTCAAAAATTCTTAAATGTTCAGATTTGGGAGAAGATGGAGAAGCTTATGCCAGATTTAAATGGCTGCTTTTGAGAAAATCCAAAGGCCTCCAGATGTACTCTCAGCTTAAAGATTCAGCTGTCTTTTACTTCCATTTATTTGGAGGAAACAAAGATCTCAAAGAAGCCAGGACCCAACCTGATGGTCTCAAACCACTCCTCAGAGGGTCATCTAGAGACAAAATGAAAGCTGAAAAGATGAAATAAGGTCTCTGCAAATCAACAGAAGTACAAGGTAAAGGGAAGCACTATAAAGCTATTTCTTCTGAGCCGCCTACACTGGAGGTAATGTAATTTGGTCAGTCCATGTTAATGATAATTAAACCACAGGTTCCTACTCTGCCTAAATTTCCTATTAAGCAAATGTATGTGTTTAATGCACTTATCTCACATAATTTAGGGAATATATCATGTGGCTTGATATTCAAACAAAGGAAGTCAAGGGTAACAATCCCATGAAGTGCTAGGGGTCTAATCCCTAATGTCTGACAGGTGTAGAGTCATTCAAGAGTTAGGTGGAGGGGGGCCAGGGTGAGAGAGAAATTGGAATGGACTCAGATTTGTTTGAGTTTGTTTCAATCTAAAGATGATGCTAGTTTTAAACATTTGGTTGGCATGCAAAATGAAGTTTTACTAAATGTGCTGTTGTAATATTGTCTTGCATGGAAATAATACTGTATTAAATCTAACATTTTGTTGCATAAATCAAATGGGAAAACACCCATACTCTAATGAGGTGCATAATCATTGTATAAAGGCATTTTAGATGACAAATGAGAATTTAAACATGGTGCTACTATAAAGGAAACAATAGAATACAGTATATGTCAAAGAAAGTATTAGCTCTTTGTTTAGTCATCCCTCCATTTGATCAGTTAACAGCAATCCACTGAACCTTGTTAGTTCATGTTAGCCTCAGGCTAATTCTACAAAAGTAGTTATTGCAACAATCAAGATTAAACTGAAATCTTGTTACGCATTTATAATAGGACCAAGGGGGATAATTTCCTAGTTCAAAATGCTGATTAGAATCATCAAAGAAAATCATCTTATTGGATAAAACCAGATGGATTTGTTTTCATATCTACTACTTTCATCTAATGAAACTGCATTAATACTAATGGAAAACAGAGTCTCCCTAGTGAAGATGCTGTTATGACTCCGCTTATTTTCTACCTTAGTTCTTCATGATTTTCATGTTGAAGCATTAATATGTTTCTCAGCAAATCTATTGAATCACATGAAGAAGTAAACTGAGGACTGCAGCTATTTTTAGGCTGTAGAACTGATATTTCACATTTCACAGATTCATAGAAAAGTAGGGCTGGAGAGGACCTGTAGAGGTCAGCAAGTCCAACCCCCTGTTTGAGGCAGGATCATCCCTGTCTAAATCATCCCACACAAGTCTTTATCTAACTTATTCCTAAGACTATACAATTAACCTTGTTCCACATCTACAAGGCAAACTGCTCCATGACACCAGGAGCACTCTAACCTGCCACAGGGAAAGCAGGGGAATTAATGCTGTTAGGGCATTTGTACACATGCAGTCACCACAGCAGCAGGCACTTTGAAAAGCACCTGGCACTGCAGCACTTGCAGTTGTCTAAGTGGCAAAATGTGCATCAGTGCTGAGAAAATTGTGGTGACATGCTTTTGAACTAAAACACATCAGAGGTGCTTTAATGCAAAAGTGCACCACTGCCATTTTCTGCTAGGTGACACATTTTGCCACTTAATACAACTGCACACAGTACAGTGCAGATTGCATCAGTTTGTGTGCAGAGCAGACTCGATTAAGGAAAGTGGCAGATCTCCAGTGCGTTGCAGGACAAGAACGTATGTGTATAAATGCCCTTAGTGTCCTGCTGCAAGTGTTATTAAAATGCACTTGAGAGATTCAAAGAAGAGGGCCATACCCCCTGTTACAGAGGAAGATAAAAACCTCCCACAGTCCATACCAATCTGACAATAGAGTAAAATCCCTTCCTGATTACAAATGTGTTAAGAGGGACCACCCTGAGGGGAAGAGCAAGCCCCTCTAATGAGGAACCTCCAGGTTTTTGTCCCAGAAGGAGCAGTAGCACACCCTCAAATAACCGTTTACACTTCAAATTTTACCATGTCTGGCAAAAGGATTTAGAGTCTGTGGCTTGGGATCCATCTCTAATTATATATGTAGGCGATTAAGTTTCTATACCATAGACGGTAGCGGAATTAACTTTGCAACTTATTCAAAAACTGAGGATTCAAATTTCTTACCAACTTCTGCTGAAATAAAAATGGATAGAGTCCACTATCCTCAAATAGTTATGAGAGAGAGTTTATAAGTATGCAACATACTGAATCTGAGAAGAAATTTACTCTCACTGAAGTTTTATAAATGCTGCTTTTAAAATGAAAAGGAAAATGAACTGAGGTCAGCTAGGCCACTTGACTGAATATTTTTTTTTAAATTAAAAGTCATTAACATAATAGAAGTGAAAAGGCTAAAATTGCTTGAAAATGCCTTGAATTATTTAGATGTTAAAATAAGTCAGCTTCTGCAGCAAAGATGATCTAACATTTTTGTTCTTGTACGTGTGCATATTTTAGTATCACATCATGAATATATAATTGACAAAGCACAGAGAGATTGCTTGGAAAATATTGAACTATTAATGTTTCAAAGACATTTCCAATGTTAGAATTTCCATAAACTCATACTTCTCTAAACTGTCCTGATTTCTGACTGCCGTTCCACTAGAATAAACTGGACAACTAATACATAGTGTGCTAATTAGCCCCTTATGTTGTAAGGGGATTCTGAAACACCCCAGAGAGTTTTCTTTTAATAAAAATCTAAAATCTATTCTAAATTCAAGACCAAAATCCTTTACAATGATTGGCTGAAAACATTTTTGGATAAGTCAATAAGGTTCTACTTGATCTCTCAGAGGTAAGAATCTTAAGGTTACCCAGTTGGTTATATATGATGTTTTTAATTACCTTCTTGGATAAATCTGAGAGAGTAAATGAGATTTTGGCTGGTTGGAATAAACATTAGCTAGTGCTTGTGCTAAGTGATTGGCTGTACAGAATACTTCAAAACTGGTATTTCACCAATTTTTTTTTTTAATTATTGCAATGTCAAAATGCAGCACTAAAAGATGCAGGGTCAGTATTTCTGGAGATGCGCTGTTTACCACAATCAGATAGGGACAACAGATCAGAAAAATCAGTCCCCTTATAGTACTAGGCACTTCAAAGCAATCTAGAAATAATCAGTTAGGGTTTTTTCAGTTAGCAGTGGTCTTCGTTCATGAACTAACATTAAGCAAAAAAACAAGCAGGGAAAACAAATGGGCATTAAATGAGCACATTTCCAATAGAAAGTGAAAGGAATACAGCTAAACAAATTAGACCACTTACAAATTTCTGTGTCCAAACAATGCTATTCCAGTGTTTTCCACTGGAATAGCATTGTTCCTGTGATACAATCAAGAGCAGATGAATTTGGTGAAGGGGCACAGTTGTTTGGACAGCTATGAAAGCAGGGGGTCTGTATCATTGGGAGGTGTACTGGCACTAGCAGCATCAATTTTGATTACTTTTTTAGCTTACTTTAAGGATGTCTATTACAGGCAGCAGATATGAAATATAAAATGTTAAACAACCAAAGAAAACTCAAGGCAAACATAAAAAGCTAAATGCCATAAAATATAACTAATGTCATCAGAACCAATGGTTCAATCCCTAAATTACTTAACAGAATGGGGGGAAAAGACAGCAGATTCAGAAAAAGGAAAAGGGAGGGACACAGGCAACTGTCAAAGGCTCAGTAAATAAAATAAATGGGACTTAAATTATGTTGTAAATGCTCCCTGGGAATAACAGTTCCACAAGCAATGACTTTAAGCCAATATATGTGTTTTCTTCAATCCTTCTGTGTCCCAATGAAATAAAGGGTAGAGATAGAGGTTGGCAAATGAACCAGATTTGCCAATATCTGCTTCATTAGGCAACATGCATGCTGCCTGTTGTCCTACTCATTGGTCTTTCAGGACAACAGGTGACATGTTCGCTGCATCCAGAGATGCGCTTCTGGCAATATCAAAATTTTAAAAGATTAGGAAAAAACAAACCTTATTTTGAAAAAATTTGCTTTTTTACCTCTTAATGCTCGCAAAGTTTTACCATAAAACCCATACATTTCTGAGTGTTAAAAGCAAAGATAATCCTTTCTTTATTATTTTCTCAAAAAATAAAAAATAAAATAAAGAATTAAAGCTTTGGGCTTAGAGCTCAAGAGATTTAGGTTCATGTTCCTTTCTACTTTAATAATTTTGTGAGTTTTTGGACAATTCATTTACATTTTGTACCATAGTCTTCCAACCATAAAATAGGAAAAAAATAGTTTGTAATTCAAAAATTAACCCTTGTTTACGGAGTGCTCACGTATTTTTATGGTTTCCACCCAAGTAGCTTGATTCATTTCAGTCAGTTTTAGATTTACAACCATCTCTAAATAATTACCACAACGGTCAAAACTTTCATTTATTGCTGATATAGCCAAAGCCTTGGGTCATTTGTTTTCTTTTAAATAATTTCAAGGTTTGTTTCTTTTTAACCTTACTCCATTTTTCCAATGCACCAAATCCCTTTCAAAATCCTTTATATAGGATAAGTTCAGAAAACAGCTTACCAAGAGTCATTGGGCTCAGGAAACTTCCTAAATGACTAAATTTTAGTGCAAAGGTGAATGAAACACTGAAAGCACTAGAAAGCACTGTCCGTTGATTTCTCTGATTGAGGCATCCATAAAGATGAAGTTAGTTACTATCTTTTCAGAACTCACCTCCTATAGTATCCAATTTTAGCAGCAATGCTTTACCCTGAAACTGCTGGAGCTCACATCACAAATGAAATGCAAATAATGGGTTGAACAAGCCTTGTGTTCTCAGGATACTTAAAATTTTGTTCCGCCTGCCAGGTTCCATAGTAACATCGAGTCCTTCTGCAGCTGCCTGAGACCTGTGCTTGATTTGTCAAACGGAACATTGTCATGGCAAATGTTTAAAACATGGCCTCCTGAAGCAGCTGTTAGATAGATTATTTCCCTTTATAGCTTGGATTCTGCCTCCTTAGAGACTGTAAAGAAAAACTGCTCAGTATGTCACAGTTATTCCTTGCCTGAAACTGTCTCTGTAGCTCCTGTAAAAATTAAAAACTAATAGTCAAATATTTGGAACTAACCAAGAAGGGAAAGATGCCACCTGATGTGTTTTATGGAATGTGCCTAGAAGAGGTGATAGATGGATTAATGAATAAATGTGAAAAATCGGATTTACTCATTAAAAATACTGAAAACTGACGCATAGTGTGACACTGGAAGCCAAGGTGGTAGATTGCAGTCTTATAGTTCTACATTTCTGTAGGTGTGGCAGCTGTTTTTTAAAGTTATTCTTTCATTTGCTTTATTAGAAATTGTCAAAACTGTTACAATGCCATATTTTATGAATGACAGTAATTATAAACTTCCGTTTCTTAGCAAATGCATTTCCCCCGATAAATGTTAGAGGCTGAAAATGCATACCAGTAGTAATGCAGGGTAAACTACATTACATTGGATTTCTTCAAAAAACAAAACAAAAAACTCTAAACATGTTATGAAAATGAACCATTACATTTTCTAACAACCTTAATTCCATTTTATGATTGGTTCCTATCTTTGTAGTCTCACCCTTTTAAAACTATATTAAATATTTTGGTTTATGATATCTAGAATCTTTCCATTTCATATGAAAAAAGAAATTGCATGTGTATATAGAGAACAGCTAATAGGCAATACCACAGAAAAACTGGAAAATATTCTCAAAGGTTCAGTTCTTCCTTTGACTTTGCGTGTCTAGGTATAGAATTAAATCAGAGACAACTTCTCGTTCACTTCATTTTCTCATTTGTATTAAAGTTTAATCAAAAAGTTTATTGGAAGTACAATATTCCATATTTATTTTGAAATCTGTCTTAAAATGTTAATATGCTGCACTTCAAAAATGGATTAAAAGCCAATGGAAGACAAGGGTGAAAAAACAAACAAACAATGTTATTCTTTCTTTTGGCTATTCAGTAAATATTTTTCTTTATTCCTTTGGTAATTTTATTTTCCTCCTTACCCCTGCCTTAGCACAGTTGACATTGCTAAAAACTGCCATTTAAAAAACAAAACTCTCCGCTTGATTACTTTTCATTGCTTTTTTGCTACGTATGCGGTGAATTATAAAACTTCACCACAGAGGGGAAGTAGAGCACCATTTTTAGACATGGATCACAGTAAACAATACTGACGTCTTTCAATGTAGTTGAAAACGGCGATCGTTAAAAGCTGAAAAATGTTCTTATACCAAACTTTTTCTTAACCAGCATATTATTTAGATATTATGGTTTTCCTGTATTTTCCCCTTTTTTTTTGTATTAGGAATAGGAACATGTGCCTGAAAACAGGATCTTGAAGTTCAGCAGATTGAAATTCCTTGACTTGTATAGATTGTTCCTTGAATTCGTAATGTGATGTTTGACATCAAAACCAGTTTATAGTCACCTGTTGTGATGTCATAGATTAGACTGGAGAATATATACCAGCTACTGATGAATGGTTAAGCAGATACAGTTTTCATTAAAATGAAGTATGGGAAATTTAGAAATTTGTAATATCAATGGGACCTATCCATCCTAATGACTGCAAAACTTTTCCACAGATAAGGAAACATTTACTTAAGTAAGTAGCTCAATAAACACATTACCAAGTTATCCGTTAAGCATGATATTTCTAGAATGCAAATCTATCTACATGCACGTGTCTTACATTAGGGCTGATTTTGGCTCAAACTCAGTTGTTTTTAAAGATAATGTTTTTCCGGGTTTCAGGTATCAGTCCTCTGTGGTGATCGTTGTTTGTGAGATTTGAACTGAGTGAGGGTTGCTATTTTTATGCTCTCCACTTGCGTTTATTTCCTTTGTTTTGTGGTGTTTCTCTCTGCACCTCAACGGGAAAAACAGAGGCAATGCTATTAAACATTCCAGATTTTAAGAAACCAAAATAAAGCAAAATGCATTAATGCCTGTGTAATTATGTTGCCCTTGTCAGTTTCACAATAGGACAACTACTGTGTAGTGGGAGGGAGGCTAGCAGCAGTGATTAAAAGCAACAGAGACCGCATCCAAATAAATGTCTGTCTTTGTTTGTTCTGAGCAATTTCATTTAGAAACATCATCCTTTACAAATCTTAACTGATATTAACTGGAGAGTTGCTAATATGCATTAATATACAAACCAGCAACAGTTCTGCAGCCTCAGTAGGAGCCATAATATATCAGGTCAAAATAGAGAAGTCACTATCATATTCCAAGAAACATGGAGTCTGTTCAGAAGTCTGTTAGAATCTTACTACAGATTTCAGGAAGTTATTATGCTTAATCTTCTCATTTAGTATGCTTTTTAGGGAATGTACTCACTACTTATCACCAAAAGCCTCTTAAAAAGCTTACTTCATAATTTTTCATCTAGCAGGTACTACTGGAGAAGGCATCTTAGAATTTTTGTTTTTTAACCTACAAAAAACTAGAGAGAGCTCAGACAGCCCAACCAGTAGGAACTGTATCAATAATTATTACTTCTTTTAGATTGAAAAATGAAAATAACCTCCCCCCACTCCAAACTATACCAGTCTTTTGCAACCAGTAAAAGGACTAAATTTATTCATACACTTCTAAGATTGTAACATGCTTACTTTTTATTTTGAAATCAGTTCTAGCTTTTCTTGCCCATCACAAAGGGGCATGCCTATGTGACACGCCCTCCAGATGTGGTGGTAAACTTCAGCCAAAAAAACAAACAGCTGGAGAGAGATTGAACGGTCATTACTCAGACTCTGATGACTTTTTTCTAAGAATGCACACAGAGTGATAAGAGAATTTGAGTAGTCATTGAAATGGTCATTAATAGCTTAGTCTTTACTTTAGAAATAAATTTGATTTTGATTTATGCACTGAAAATAATTATAACTGAAGTTAGTTTAATCAGAAGACCAAGCTATAGTGAGCTGAGGCCACATTTGTTCTGGAAAAAAAAACATCCCTGTGTAGTGGAGTTTAATGCACATTAACTATTCTCCTTCAACTAATTCCACTTAACTTTCATGAGTGTCCCAGTCTAGACAGGGTCTAAGTACAGCATATTTGTCAAAACAGAATGGAAATCAGTTCCTCATACTGAAATCATGTTTCCAGATTAGATTTGGTATCAAATCTGTATTTTTTTAATACCTATAAGTTCAATGAAAGCATATTTCTACATAAATGAAAACTCTTAAGGTTATATTATCACTTTTAAAAAATTCTAAATACAAAAAAGTAGCACTTTCAGAAAAATAAAGCATAATCCAAACAAATCTAATTCAAAAGAGGAACCTTATGTCCTGCATATGACAAACACTATATTATTATTTTTATCTTTACAATGTTACTGTAACAAGAGGGGATATGAACTTCTTTATACAATCAGACATCTTTCCTTAATCAGAGTTTGTTTTTCATGACATGGTTTTCAATAATGCAGAAATCTAGTACAATATCTTGTTATGGGATCTTAGTTGGAAAACAAAGTCACTGACATCTAATCTGCCTGACACAAATAATGGGTTTTTTTCATCCTTCAAATTACTAATGGCAGAAGTTACCTTTGTCACATAACTAATGGTTAAAAGAATAGCTACAGGCAGTAGAAAAAATCATCATTGTGCACATATTGGTTAACTGAAAATACAAAAACTTTTAATTAGTGTAACTGTTCTGATTTAGTATTATTCATCATTGCTCCCCACAGACTGAGTTAGCACAGTCACGCTGCTTAGATGTTATTTTTTGCTTGGTCAAAGATGTCAAGATATTTGGAAATCTGCCAATGTGCTTCTGAAATGATGGAATGCTCTATGTACTCATACAGAGTCCCAGAGCATTTCTGAGTGGTGCTCATTTCTGAGATTATTATCCAACTATTGTCAGTTTCTATGAAACTGATAGTCATCTCTGCTATTCTGGCACCAGCATTTTATTCAGTGGTGGCAAAAAAACTGGACTACTCTGTGACTTCTGGGACCCATTTGAGCTTTCCACTCGGGAAATCATGTTTGGTCCCAGATAAACCTGGCTGTCATAGTCCTGCTGCCTCCCAGCACCACCAGCTGTGCGAATACATAAAATCTGTAAATGGTAAGTAACTTCTGGTAGCCATTTGTGGAGCTGTATTATTCAGATGCATCAGCTGTAATTCAAAGGGGGAAAAAAGGGTCTCTTTTCTTATTCTGTTTTACAGAGAGAGGTAGAGATTTGCTAAAGAGGCCATGCATAGTCACCTAATCCAGGATTAGAAATTGAAGGTTCCTAAAAGCTGGCACCACTTTCAAACTCTTAAACTATGCCTGCTTCTCCCTGTGCTGTTATAGATACAGCTAGCTCCTTTGGCCAGCAAAGGCATACAGGACAAAACACATTTCTGTTGAAATGCTTGCATTTCAAAGAATACTAGTTTATTTTTTTTCCACTCAAGCTGCACGGAAGAAAAGCACTCGAAGGACTAAGCTGCTTAAGATTGTGAAATGTTATTTAATTACATACACGCTACACAGAGGGCATGTTTACCTGTGTGCATTTACTGTGCAGTAACCAAAATCACTGCACAGTACAGGTGTCCATCTACACATACATCCATGCTGTGCAATTAATATGGCAATTAGTGCTGACTTGAACATAAATTTGATACCTGCATCATGAAGGTATCAAATTTATACCCAATTAGTTACTGTGCAGTAACACATGTAGACAATGTACTGTGCAGTAACCCTGTATGTGTGGACTGACTTGGGACTCACTTTAGTACTAACTCAGTCCACACAGAGCAGTAATGTGTTTTAACGCCTACACGTATAGATGTCAGCCTATTCCAATTTACTGCTCAGTAAATTAGTAAATATAACCCAGCATAAATGCATGTGTAGACATGCCCAGAGTCATGTAAATTATATTTTTATCATGTATGTATGGGTAGTCAATTTGGCCATGGTTACATTCCAGATCTCCCACTTGATAGGTTTTTACACTCATATGTCACTTGGCTTTAAGAGGTTTCACTCTCTCACCCAAAGTCAACAGATGACTGACCTCTTGGTATGGAAACCCTGAGAGTGGGGGACTTGTTCCTTATAAAAGTCTGGCTCATCTTACCTCTCCATACCACACATTTGAACATGTGTATGCAGCCTAGATGTACAGGTAAACCAGTGTCAAATTATTTTTTCAAATGACTTAAAGGAACTGGAATGAATCAGAAAATTATTTTTATTATTATTCTATTTCTCCTTTAGGCAATAACAGGATTTGCAAAATATTTCAGACAGACATTTAAAATCTTCCTTTTCGAACATTCACTACTTTTGTCATTTGCTTGGAAGCTTCAATGCCAAAAAAGTTACCATGGGAACGGTATGCTGTTCTGTCATGCCTTTAACCTCTGTAATCCCAGGAGCAGAAGACTGAACCAGAGTCTTGAACTTCTGTAAATTATGCTGTCATTAGTGTTTTTCAGTCCATCATGAATATTTTACCATGGAAAAAACATAATTAAGCCATAGAAAAGTACCTTCAAATATCTGGAAGAGTAGCATTCTCTAGTAATAAGAAGATACTCAAGTGATTTTGTTCTGTTTATGTGACTTAACTCTTTTTGAAAATTTTTACTTCCTCCTGCAATCTGTACTTGGCCATATTCCCCACTTAAATCAGAATAAGGATTGTAGGATTCAGACACAAATTACCAAAATTGACTTATTCTTTTTCCTCTGAACCTCCTACTTTAAGAAAGTCACTGTTTGGGAAGAACACCAGTAACAAATCCTATATAAAAAATCCTTAATAATAAGCATTGCAACTAACAAAACAGGAAAACCCAGAGGTTAAATCTCAAAATCCATGTCCTTGTAAAAGGAAAAAGAAAACCATAATGTCTATTAACCTTCTCTGTTCTTAATACACCACTGGATCCCCGAAACTGTAGTGGTCTTTCATTATTTTTTTCTGATACTTTAACAAAACAAAGTGGCTAAGGCAGGAGGATAGAATTCTATCCTAACATTTTTAATTTCCTTCCTTGTATTTCTGGGACTGAATGTAGGGGCTTTATGTGTGTGCAGTTTAAATATACTGACAAGGATGACTCTATGGCAATAAAAACAACCTCGTGTACAGAGATACCACAATGAGGTAAGAGAGGTATCCACATGAGGGAAGAGAACACCGAATTATATTTAAACTTTGCTCATTGTTCCGGGGAGCCGAGTAATAAATGGGACTCACCTGCAGCTCCCGACGAGAGGCACACGAGGCAGAAGGAGGAGCCTGTGTAGCTCATTAGCCACGCGTTTATCAGATTACACCCAGCCAGTGACATCATGGAGGAATGCTGGATGGCGGGGCTAAAAATGATGGCTGCAGCTGGAAAAGCGGCAGATGGCTCCAGCAAGGGGAAACGCCAAGCCTCGCCGACAGGGGAAGCAGTGGTGGCTCGAACAGCGGCAGGAGAGCCAGTAGGGGCTTTGACGGAGTGAGGACGGACCCCACAGCTGGAAGCAACCCCGGGCAGCATGGGTGTTGAAGACACAGCACCGGAGGATACACCAGACCGAAGCCCGGAGGGCAGTGTGACCCACAGGTGGGGTACCAGGGCTACGGCAGGCAGAAGCGGCCACACCAGGCAGGAGAGACTCCAGGAGACCCCTAAAGGGGTACACCCAGGGCGGGCATCGCCGCCAAGTTCTGAGGCAGTGAGCTGGAGGAAGGTCCAGGAAAGCAAGAGGCCAAGGGCAGGCCAGGAGGGAACCGTAAAGGGTGTAGAATAGGCTGCTCAGCAAGTAGAGTAGCTGAGCAGTTAGCTTTTCCTTTCAAAGTTTGAGTTATTGGGTAACCCAGGCTGAAGGGGCAGAGCTGGGGCAGTGCCCTTATAAAGTAAGGTTAACAGGGTCTCGGTGAGACCAGAGTTTGCACGAGAAGTCCCGCTTGGGGCAGGACTGGGAGTAGGCGAGGAGGTCCATGGGTCGTGCTTGCGAGTGAGCCACACAACTGGGGTAATGGCCATTTAGGGACAGGCCAGAGGATATCATTCTATGGCTGGGGAACAAGGACCAACAGAGGAAGGATGTGCTAAAGGTGGTGTAAGGCCAGGGTGCAGGGGTGGTGGAGCCCCGTGAAGTGGCCATCAGGGGATCCTGGGTCACGGAGTATACCGGAAAACAACCCTTAACCCTGAGGAACACCAAGTCGTGGCGGGCGAGAAAGAGGTTGGGGACATGGGGAAAAGAGAACTGCTCCGACACATAAGAGATCCCCACAGGTGTGTGACATCTACATACAGGACCAGAACTGCCCGAGAGCGGGTAATCGAAGCCCAGCAGTCGCACTCATAAAAAACCATATCTAAAGTGTAACAATAAACATAAGAATCCAAAGTTCTTTCTTCATTTCAGTATTAACAGCACCCATTTCTTTTTTCTACTCTCTTTTGTTAATCCTTGGAATCACATTTCTGACTACAGGGTGGGGACATTTATATATCATTCAAACTCAGGAGTGCTGTGTAACCATGAGATGTTGGTGGGGCACACTAAGGCTTAGGACTCTGCCAAGGCAGAATGTAAACCAGAGGCAGCCTGGGGCAGAAGGGGCCAAAGACTGTAGCCCAAAAAGGGTAAAAAAAATAGAGGCAAGGGCCCAGAATCTGTGGAAGAGAATAAGCTGGTACCTGGTGCTGTGGACCTAGGCTAAAGTAGCCCAGCTAGAAATAGGGGGTGAAAACTGGGAAAACCAGGATCCTGACAAGGGTTTGGAGGCTTGAGTAGGCCAGACAAAATATGGAGACCAAGTGCCTCCTAAGACTAATAACATCTGCGAGGCACGGGCATGACTATGGAGGTTACTAAAGGTCACAATTATTGTCCCTAAGACTCAACTGCAGTTGTCTCAAAGGAGAAGCTCACCCCATAGAATTAGGGGGCAGAATAGCCCAGTTGGTCATACCCCAAGAAAAGACACCAATACTACCTGGTCTCTGGCAGCAGCATCCCTTATTAAAAACCTTAAAAATCAAGTCATGGCAGGAAAGAGGTAGGAGGTAGAAAGAAGAGCCAGGGGAGTGAAAGCAGGGCACTGACTTTTAAGGCATCAGGTACTAAGTAGAGTGCCTGAGCCTGCTACAGACTGCTGCCAACAAGAGGGAAAATACTTTTTCTCCCTTGCTGCCAAAAGTAGGACATGGACCAATTACTTGATGTTGTAGCAAAGTAGGGTTAGATTGGACATCAGGAAAAAACTTCTTTGATGTTAAACCAGAGAGGCAGTGGAATAGGTTGCCTAGGGAAATTGTGGACTCTCCATCACTGGATGCATTCAAGAAGAGGTTGGACAGCTCTGCTCAGGGATAGACATAGCTATGCTTATGTTCTACTATGGAAATTTCCTATGCTTTGGTGCTTTGTTGGCTTTTTCATGGGGCTGAGAGGGGATTTCTACTCTCCACCCTCCCCTATGTGTCAGGGTTTTTAAAGCTTTCCACAGAAGTATTGGGTGTTGGTTATAGCCAAAGGTGGGAATTTAAATTGGGGCATGCCCATACTTCTGCTGGAATTTCAACATAGTGGTCCCTGGCTAGAGGATCTTGCCCCTCCATTCAGGATCAGGCCAGTTACCATATTTGGGGCCAGGAAGGAATTGTACAGCATGGCTAAACTAGTGTGGACTGGGGGGGGGGGGGCTTGCCTTCCTCTGTAGCAGGGAGTGCAGCCCTCTTCTGGATTTTTCAGGCATATTCTAACAAGCTTTGCAGCAGCAGGACGTTGGCCAATGTGGTTCTCCTGCTTTACCTGTGGCAAGTTAAGGTGTTACATCTTGGGCTTTCTGTCAGGGTTGATTGTGTAGCTTTGCTAAGAGGTTAGATAGTGGATTTGTACAGAATGGATAAAGATATTCTGCCTAAGGCAGGACTAAATTACCCATGGAGGTTCTTTCCAGCCTTGCTCCTCCATCACTGAAGCTGGCCCAGGATCAGGACAGCAAAAAGATCATTTTAGACCCCTTTTTCCCTTGATCTCTTCCCTAACTGCTCTGAGAATAACTTGTGCCCAGCTAAGGACTGAGCCTCCTGTGTTCAAGACTGATACATTGAGCATCTTTCTCCTACTGTGGTTGCTTCAAAAGCTAGTCTCCCCACTTAAAATGGGGACCATAGCAGAAATGGGTTTCTCCTCAAAACAGGAGAAATTTCTTATATCAGGCAAGGTTCTCTGAGTAGCTGTGATATCATTCTCACTGACATCTTGCCACACTTCTAACTTCTCTCATTTCTTGGAGTCTCAGAACAGGGTGACCTGAAGAAGGGTGATTGCACCCAAAAGCTTGCTAAGAACTTTTTTCCAACTACTCAGTTGGTCTAATAAAAAATATCACATCTGTTCAAAGAAACTTACCTTCCTACGTCCTTAAACCAACATGGCTACAACCAAAAACCCAGCTTCTTATATCAATCCCTTTCCCTTCCCTTTTTAAATTGCTTGCAACATACAATAGGATGGCCATTGATATATATTTTGTTCAAAGCCAATACATTTATTTAAATAAGTTTTGTTTCATATAAAAATTTTGCTACCTTAACCTATGAAATAAAAAGATTGACTTTATTTTCTCAATCTAAGAAACTTCTTGTACTTGTAATGGACAATAAAATCACCTTACCAGAGAGAACAAGGTCCCAGGGTAAACTCAGCCCAGGCAGCAGCAGTACAGTATTATTAACTGAGGATGTGTATAAGTTTCTGACAGTTTATCCATTTCATATCAATTGGTCCTTTTCTTTAACTCTTTTTGTAAATAAAATGTACATAGTTGTAAATTTTGTGGCGTCTCATCCAAAGTCCAGGGACACTAGGTGTCTTCCTGCGTGGGGATCCTCCCTCTCTCCATGACAGTGGGCAGTTCCTGGCTATGGGCACCTCCGGGGATCCAGAGTTGGGTTGTGGTTTTGCTGGTAGCCCTGCAGCCAGGGTTACATACTGATTAAAATAGTATGAATATTCTATACCTTGTCACAAATTTTAATCATTTTTATAAGAACACATGTGACACTTTTCAAAGAAATGAGCCAGAGGTCAACACAAATCCCAGAGCTGGAGGCTGTAAATGAATAGAGTCCTTTAAGCTCAGTCTCCAGGCTCAAAACTATTTGTGGACTTAACTTCACTTTATTTTGCTTAAAGAAATGTGACACATGAATACAATATAACTTTAGTGTAATATGAAATTTTTTTTCTATAATTTTGAAAGTAGCAACCTAGGATTGGAGAGAAAAAAAAAAAAGAGAAGCACATTTCACAGTTGTTTACCTGTCTTTTCATTTGCAAAGAAAGAATGCCATATCTGTAGAGAAGCAATACAGATTCCATTATCATAGAATCATAGAAGTAGGGTCGGAAGGGACCTTGTAGATCTTCAACTCTGACCCCCTGCCTGGGCAGCAGAAAAACTGGGCTCAAATGACTCCAGTCAGGTAGGCATCAAGCCTCTTAAAGACCCCCAGGGTAGGAGCCAGCACCACTTCCCTTGGAAGTTGGTTCCAGATCCTAGCCGCCCTGACTGTGAAGTAGTTCTTATGGA
>NW_017728886.1:204203696-204208491 GCF_001723895.1 Crocodylus porosus | reverse complement strand
CACCACCATCCTCTGAGTACGACCCTTCAGCCAATCTGCAATCCATCTGACTGTGTAGGCATCAATGCCACAGTCGCCTAGTTTTTTAAAGAGGATGGGGTGAGAGACGGTGTTAAAGGCCTTGCTGAAGTCCAGAAAGACTACATCCAGAGTGACACCTGCATCCAATGCTTTTGTGACCTGATCATAAAAGGGAATCAGGTTGGTCTGACATGGCATGCCCCTAACGAAACCATGCTGGTTGCCCTTGAGTATCATCCCTGAAGCCGGCCCATCGCAGATGTGTTCCATGATGATCTTCTCAAAGAGTTTCCCTAGGATTGAGGTAAGACTGATGGGCCTATAGTTGCCCGGGTCCTCCCTCTACCCTTTTTTAAAGATGGGGACCACGTTGGCTATCTTCCAATCATCTGGCACCTGACCCAAGCACCACAAGCGCTCGTAAAGCTGTGCCAAGGGCCCTGCAATAACCCCTGCTAGTTCCCTCAACACCCTGGGGTGAAGAGCTTCTGGACCCACTGATCTGAACATGTCCAGCCCCTCCAGAAGTTCTCCAACCTGATCCTTCCCAACCTGAGGTCTGAGGCATTCCCCTCGAGTCTGTCTTGCATCACGATGAGAAGTACCAGTCCCTGCACAAGAAAATGGAGGTGAAGAATTGGTTAAAGAGGTCTGCTTTCTCCTCTGGTGCAACCACCATATTCCCCAGAGAATCTTGCAGGAGCCCCACATTTCCCGGTGCTTTCTTCATCCTCTCTATATATTTGAAAAAGGACTTTTTATTATCCTTGATCTTGGACGCTAGTCCCAGCTTTATGTCAGCCTTAGCTTTCCTGATATCCCCCCTACAGGCCCAAGCAGATGAGGTATACTCATCCCTGGAGATAGCACCGTCTTATGTCTGATGTTACCTTTAAGACATTACAGTATTGTATTATAGTCCACAGCTTCAAAGGGTGCTTGTATTATACTTCAGAACTGGTCCTTACATCCAAGTTGTACTTTGTGCAGAGTTTATCTGCCTATTCATTCACTTGTCATGAAAAAAGTAAGACCTATGTTGTGAAAATAAATGAAGAGAAATGAAGCAAGACATTTTCATTTTCAACCAATACTATAGGTCAATTATTTCAGTTCTGAATTGTCCATTGGTCTTCCTCAGTGATAATATTCACATTTTTAAAAACATACCAAGAGTCAACAGACTTTATAAAATATAGTGAAGGTCTAATCCTGTTGCCTTTTTCTTATGAACTGGACCCTTGTATAACAAGGGCAAACAGTACTTTGAGGTATGGTAGACACCATCAGGGATATGTTTGCAACATTCAAAAGGATTTTTTATGCTTTTTGCCAAAGGAATTTTAATTCTTTAATATAGAGACTAATCTGTATTGATATTTTTTTTGAGGGGGTGGGGAGGACTTGAATTGGATGTGGCATATTATGGACTTCAGAAAATTATCTGTCTTAGGACTTTGTTACCTGTAAATTTTAGATGGCTCCTGGACCTCTTAACCTCTGAACTGTCCACACATTATCAAGTGAAAGTGGTTTAAACCCTTTAGGCAGTTTAAAGTTACACCACTCCAGGGCAGGTTTATCTGTGATCCTTGTTACCAAGCTCAAGTTACATTAATGTGTGACCACTCTAGACTACAGGTTAGTATAAACACCCCACATGCTTCCCCCCTCCCCTGCTGGCCCAGATCAGACCCACTGCCCCCCACTGTTCCCTGATCAGGCTGCCATCCCCTACTCCCCCATCCCTGCTGGCCCAGACTGGGCCTCCTGCTCCTTGGTGCAATCCCCCACCACTGCCTCCCAGCCCCCTTGGATTAAGCCACCATTCTCTGCCTTCCCCAGCACCCCAAATCCTGATTTACCCCTCCCCAGCTTAATTTTGGCTGCTGGCACTGTCTTGGAGGAACAGGCAGGGAAGGGGAACCAGCCTGCCTGGCCACTGCTGTCACTACCACTGCTCTCTGAACTGGGATCCCTCTAGGGAACAGCAGCAGTCTGGTGGTGGCCACACAGGTGGGTCACCACCCATTTCCCTACCTGCTCCCCCTTGACAGCGCTAGCAGCCACAAGTAAGCGAGGGTGGTGGTAGTGGCAGAGCCACTAGCCCAGATCCACCCATTGCCCCCCTGCCCCCTGGATTGGGCTTGCTATCGTTTACCTTCCCAGCACCACAGATTTCCACTCATGCTTCCTGCCCCTCCCCCCCGGCTTACTTGTGGCTGCCAGCACTGTCTTGAGAAAGGGAACCTACCTGTCTAGCCAGTGCTGCCACCACTACCATTACCACTGTCTGGGCTGGGCAGCCACAAGTAATCTGGGGGAAAGGGGCTCTAGATGAGCTGTGGAGGGGGGAGGGGGAGGACAGGGGGAGAGCTCAGAGGTTTATACTGAGATTTAAACATTCAGGAAAACTAGATGTAAACATTTTAGACATTTTAACAGAGAGTTATATTAAACATTATGAGCCCTTTCCACACATGCATTCCAGAGCCTTGGCCCCAGAGCTGATGCATTCTTCTCAAACTGCTGTGAATTCTTTGTTTATTTAATGGGGGCACTGGACCTATTTTACTCAAATTCACATATGTGTAGCCAACTGTGTGTGTGTGTGTGTGTGTGTGTGTGTGAACTATTTCACATTGCTATTTCACTTTACTAGTTAGCATTGGCAGTCAGATTTCTGGCCTTCTTTCTTCAATCATATTGTGACACAATGTTCAACTTCAACCAGTATTAGAAAGTTTGGGGAGGAGGCCCATCAAAGAGAAGGTGGTAACTTCTTAATTCTGAGATAGCTAGGAAGAAGTGCAAGTAAAAGCTACACAAACCAGTTTTAGTTTCTGCTACTCTGGGGAACCACATGACAGTAAAAAGCACAGTAGAGTCTTGCCCCAGTTTTAATCTCTTGCAAATTTTCTCCTTCATAGGGGGAGTACTCCAGTGGCAATGTCTGTTTTCTATTAGTTCACTTCTACTATATTGCATTTTCCAATTAGTTAAATGTTAAGTATCATTACATGAGTTCCTGATGTTTTTTAACACATGCAAAGTTACTTGCTTCATTTTTAGATTAAATTATATATAATCTCCTAAAGGTTTCATTTTTTTTCCATAGCATGTATTAGAATTCAGATCCTCATCTGGAATAAATTTACATAGTGCCATTCAACTTTATGTTCAAACTAGTTAGAATGTAGTAAGTACACGACAACATAGCATAAATCACTGGTGCCCAACCTTTCAGCCACATGAGCTGGATGAATGGTGCAGTCAGGCTGTGGGCCAGGCCGGGGTCTATGACTCTGATCCAGTGCATGGGTATGACCGACCTGGGTCTCAATCTGGTGTGTAGCCCCAGCCCTATGATCTGAATTATGCCCCAGTCTGGCATGCTGTACCATATCACACCTGTGGCTCCAGCCCCAAATGCAAGACCACTTCATCTGGCCTGTGGGCCTTTCTAGGGGTCCAGAAATCTGTCAGTGGGAGAGAAGTGACAATTACCACCTCCATGGCTCTTCCTCCATGATGTGGATGGCATTGATCTGGCTTGCAGGATGGAAGTTGAACACCACTGGTATAGGCAAACACAAGATAGTTTAAGTTGGCCGATTCAGTTATTGATAGCATAATTGAGGTACTTGTATTACTGTAACCATAGGAGCATAGAGTTCAATATGAATATTTCCCCTGAATATGTATCCTGTTCTTTGATAATTTTGCAGCCTGAGCTGATTTCTGGCTGCTCTGTTTTGAATGTTACTGGAATTCAAGCTAGTTAATTTAAAGCTGCATCTATGTGATACTGCAGTCACAGAAGTGGCTGAGGTCTAGATAATTCTCTAACTCTGAATACTTGAGACGCTAGAGCTATGTCAGTTTGTACCCCATATACAGTAAAGTGGGATGAGAAATAAAATACTCAGGATGCAATAATGGGACATGTGGATATAAAAAGGGCTAAAATATGTTAGCTAGAGTATTAGTGGTGTCTATAACATACATGTGTTAGCATTTAAGGCTTAGGGCCTTGTCAGACCTTACCCTGTATGCCAAACAAATGTTAATTGGCTTAGTGCTGTTTGGTTTAATGAAGCAGTCATACCTTATCACAAAAAAACCTGGCTCTGACTTCCCTTCACCTGCACATTTGTGACTTGCCACTGGAGGCTTGGTGAGCAGGGATAGGACTAGGAGCTAGGGAAGGGACTTTCTTGCTGCTCCTGCTGGGCAGAGTGAGTGCTGCAGCCCCAGTGCCTACCACCACCCTCCAGACTTGCTCTGCACCTCGCTCTAGTGAGCCAGTCTTGGGGGTGGGGGAGAACTACTTCCTTGCCGTCACTCACACCACACCCACTCAGTCTGCCTGGCTCTGCTCCCAGATCCAAGCTCAGAGTAGAGCCAGTGTGAGTAGCAGTGGGGCGGCAATGCCCTATCCCCCTCCACTCAAACTGGCTGCTCCAGGAGCAGAGCCAGTGTGAGTGACAGTGGAGATGTGGTACCCCCTGCTTAGACTGGCTTTGCTTCCAGCAAGGTGCTGTGCCCTGGCTTCCCCACTCACACACTGCCTCCTGGGATCCTGGAGGACTTGGGTAGAAAAGCTGTGGAGAGCGGCTACAATTTCATAGATTTCATAGACATTAGGGCTGGAAGGGACCTCGGGAGATCATCGAGTCCAGCCCCCCACCCAAAGGGCAGGAAGTCAGCTGGGGTCATAGGATCCCAGCAAGATAAGCATCCAATTTACTCTTGAAGGTGTTCAATGTAGGTG
>NW_017728886.1:204194829-204202456 GCF_001723895.1 Crocodylus porosus | reverse complement strand
AGCATTGATGGAGGGTAGGGGATCCCCCTCACCCAGATTTCCCTGTCCCATACCAGGCATGGGCATCCCATGTGACTGATGAAAGACTGACGCAAAGTACCTATTTAATTTAATGGAACAGAAACAAAACTAGGAGGATTAGAGAGAATCCTGCCCTGGAGTGGTATAATGTTAAGGCAAATAATGAGTGCTTTAAGCCAGTCCAGGGGTTAAAAGCACCAGAAGTTGCCTAAAGTTACCACATAACAAGACCCTTGGAGACTTTCCCCAAGTCACTCTCTTACTGTCTGTTCAAACAGATATTTCTTTTATTGACGGTATTTTTTGTTGGTTAAACTGTCATCTGTGTCAGTCAGTAAAGGACGTCATTTTGATTACTCATTCAAGCACAATTCAACTGTTCTTATTGTGAACAGGGCATCATAGGCCTAATTCATTAACAATTTCATTTTATTGATTAAATGAACCAACTGCTTTGAATCCTCTTCTTTTTGAATCCTCCTCTTTCTGTTGATCTAACAGGTTTCCATGGTATTTTTTTTAAGTGTTCCTTATGGTCCACAAAATGAGTGTCCTAGGACATCAATGTCAGTTTAGCACCTAGTAGGCATAATTACTTTGATTTTTTTTTCACCATAAACACTTAACATAAAGGAAGCATTCTCCCTATGTGAAGTACCATGAGCTAAGTCACACTTACATAAAAAAAGTGTTTAAGTAATGTTCAAAAAATTGAATCAGTGCCTCAGCCTGGAGATAGTCCTTGCAATGAGAACAGCTTCCCAAACCAGCCTTTTTGTGAGTAGGATAAAAATGGCCTGAGTATTCCTCAGTTTTAACCCTTTCTGTAGTTTTTATTCTGTATTTAATCTTTGCTGCACTGCAGCTGGGACATGAACATCGTGGACTTGTAGGAACTGTCTCAAAAATTCTCCCAAATGTCACCCAATTCTTAAATTTATTTCTGTAGGAGAAGCAAGTCAAACCACCTTTATTCTACTTTTGTTTAACTAATTTGCCCCTTCCCCTTTCAACTGACATTTGCTGTCTAAACTGTTTATTACATCCCCCTGCTATCAATTGTAAGAGCATGTCTATGCCATGTTGTAGCATGTAAGAGTGCCATCATGAAAATATACCCTCACTCGTTAACTCTTGGTCCACTTACACTGAATGCCATAATAATGTCATGTTGTTGCTTTTTTGGCATACTCCAAAAATGCATTCAGCATCCTTCCTAGGGTCAGGCATACTTATAAGAATGGCTACATGATATTTTTTGGCATTCATTATGAGTGGAAGGGAAGCAAAAATGTGGAGTGTTTTCTTGACACTATTCCCTAGTACAGTTTAACACAGTGAAAGCACATTTTGCATGTTTTATGTAAGGATCATCTACAAGATATGCCTATAAATCTATAGAAACACTATAACTAAAACCTCATACAATAGCGTATTTTATTTGGTAGCTTGTGTGTGACTACTGAGGCTTGCAAAAAAGCAAGAAAGAACATGCAGTTGAGTTTTAACTCTGATTTTGTCTTCATATAAGAATTTTTTTTTTCTCTCTTTATTTGCCATGGGCAAAAGAGTTGTAAAAGTTACTGTATTTACTCAAATACAAGATGAAACTTTTTCTCCAACCAGCATGGGAGAAAAAAGCCCCTCATCTTACATTTGCATACAAGGATACCTAATTTAGTATATTGTAGTAAAAGTGCAGCGAAATACAGCATGAGCTCAGGAATGGAAACCAACTATGAATTTGATTAAATGCAGCCAACATATGCACCAAATAGGATAAACATGCTATTGAAAGCTTACACAAGGATAAATAAGTATAGCTCATCTGAATAACATATATGGTAGTACCTATTAAATGCAGTCCCCCTCAGTGCTGACTCTTTTTAAAGTCATGGTGAGCTACCACACTGTATAAATTTTAACTTCCTCTTTGATCCCACAATGTAGCTGTGTCTTCCTTTCCCATTTCCAATGATGCCTGTATCTTCATCAGCCTTAAATGTCTGGCAAGCATAACCAAATGGGGCCTCAAACAGTTCACTCAGAATCCCTCTGTTGCCCCCTGTTTCAGCCTGTTTGTTATAAAGCTAGACTGGGTTTTCCTGTGCCTCACCTACATATAAACTCTTTGGAGGATCCCAGGACTCATGGCAAGAAAGCCTGTTTCCAGTTATGGGTGGAGGGCTAATTAGCACATGGATCCTTTTTGTGGGGAGAGGGGTAGTATCAGGAGCACATGCTCTGCTGGGGCCCAGCCCAATGAACTACATGGTAAGTCATGAGTCTTTTGGCTTTGAAATAATATCATGCATAGTTTGTACTATATGCAAGTAGGGATATATCTAAATTGTGCCAAAGCGAAAGAAAAGTTGCAGGCCATTCTTGGTGCATGGCATCAATTTTGCAGTCTTTTCACAGTGGCCCCCCAGCCACTGCTGATTGGCTAAAGGGCTCCAGCAGCACTACTCTTTGCCATTAATTGGCCAAGAGGGCTGCCCATCATGTGGCTCCACTCCTCTCTACTGATTGGCGGAGAGGGCAGAACCACATAATAGGTAACCCTCTCCATCAATCAACAGCAAGAGATGTGTGTGGGGGGGGGGAGCCACCATCTTTGAAGCTCCTCTTCATGCCAGCAACTTCTCCCTGAGCAGGCTGTGAGTCCAGGCTGCAGCAACCCTGAAGCCCATTGATTTCCGTCAGGTACCCAGCATTTTATTATTAATTAAAAAAAAATGTCCTGGTGATCCCATGCCAAAATTGCAAGGATTACCGTTTTTGCAGGGTTTGAGTAGGTAGGGCTTTATACATAAGTACTAGGTGCCAAAGTGTGCGCCAAAGGTGCTTAAAAGTGTGGTTATGTAGTTCCTGTGCTAAAACTTTCAGCAGTTTCATAAAAAAAAGGTAACATGTATCAATTCTGGATGAACTAAGTCTACTATTTGCAAATTACTACAGTTATGTTTAATTTCAAAGCCAGCATTTTCAAATTTGCTCACTTCCATGTGCTCAGAGAGAGCAGGGTCTGATAGTAAGGAGGTGAGGGAAGAAGTTGCAAGGGGAAGAAGTTCAGGGAGGCAGAAGGCAAAGGGGCTACCTGACCTCCCAAATATATTTTCCCTGCTGTAGCAATGGGAAGGGGATAAATTCAAAGCAAACCTCCAGTAATTAGATTCTATACCTGGAAAATTATAAGAAATTAATACATTTTCCATATATAAAATATAATTATTGCAGGGTCATTTTATAATCAGAGTCATGTTATTGTCGAGTAAATACATAATGATAATGCTGTATAACAAGACTGTATTGTTAATACTGTGTTAAAGCTCAGAAATCAAACATTTTAAAAGATCTGTTTGTCCTGGATTGACAACTGGTCATTGCAACATTTTTCTATTAATCTTTTCCTTGTCAAATGAAGATAATGTTCATTAAAAACAATAATATATTCCATTATATCAAGTTATTTCAAATTAACTTTCTCAGGTATCACTGTATAGTGAAAATGTTCTTAGGTTTAACATTACCTGGATATTAGTCCTTTATATTTGCTGTCGCTGCTTTAAAGTAAGATGGGAAAGAAGACAGGAAGTCTTTGTCTGACAAAATCAACTGATTTGAAAACACGGGAAAAATGATCCTAATAGTTGGATCACTAGATATATATTGATGTCACTTGGACTTTCACTTTCTGTATAGATGCTTTTAAAAGGCTTATGCCATAGTTCAAATTTTTTATCCTCTGGCTTTTAAGTAAATCTTGTGTCTCAAGGGCAACAACTCCCATGAAAGGATGTATGAAGGCTTTGTTGACTGCAGCTAATGTTCTGTTATAATGGCATGATCAAAACTCTTGATAGAATATGTGGCATCTACATGAAACTGGCTATTTAAAATACTTCTAAGTCAGTGAAATCACATTTGTCCCTTTCTACACATGTAGCACTTCTTCCACTTACCTCCTCCTTCCTAATAGCTATTTATTTAGCCTGACTAGGTTCATTTCTATTTGCTTTCTTTCATTGTTTCTCATTGTTCAATCCACAGGATGATGCCTTTGTCTGAGTACCAAAGCCATCTGCTCTGAGACTGGTATATCAAGTTCCTTAGTTCATAGAACATAACAGGGAATAGTTGGCAAAATTCAGTAGAACAGTAGCTTTCTGCATTTGGCACTTCACACATTTACAATTGCTTTCATCTCTAGAAACATATTTACTTCATTTCAGATACCAAGGCAGCTGAATGCCAGAGCTAGAAAACAGTAATTTGAAATGCGCCTAATGACTGATTGCTATTGGGTGTATGCTACTAACCTTTCAAATCTTTGGCACACCACTAACTCTGAATCTCAATTCACTGCCAGTTCCTTTATATGTTTATTAGCAATGGGCAACTTCATATGCTTGAGAGTGCTGGATAAATATCCAAAGATTTGGAAATATAAGCATCCTGTGAGAGGATCTGTTTAGGGCCATTCATCAGGCTCATCCCTTTCTCCCTTGGTAATTTCCTAAGCAAAGTCCAGCAACCTCCCTAGCACATACCCCTGTACACTCGAAAGCTATCTTGAAACTGGGGATCTTTCATGAAGGTTGGTGTAAGGCCATTTCTTTTTGAAAATCAGCAGTCCTCTTCCAATTCCCTTTCTATAGGATATAACCCTTTTTCAAGCTCAACTAGCACACTGTGTATTATCTGAGTTTTTGTTTTCCCTAAATTATATAGGGCAGAATACACAAGACTTAAGGAATGGCTGCTAGAACCTAGTAAAAACTATACAACTTTACACAACAGACTTTATGAAGAGTATAGTCTGTTTCAGTTTGAATGTCTGTTGAAGGTACAGGTTATTTGTTGTTCACTCTGTGCAAACAGAAGGATAAGTAGAAACAAGTAAGGAATTATATATCTCATCTTATTTCCTTTTTCTATTTCTCTACTATTTACATCTATGTAAATGGATCAATCTATGTCCCTACATCTACGTCTATGTCCCTAATCTATGATTAAAGTATGAAAAATGGTATTTCAGAGTCCAGTGTTCTTTATTTGTGTTCTTTATTTGGCTTTCTGCATTCAGTAGAGAATTTGGAAACTTTTGGCTGAAAACCCATACTATAAGAAGAGTTTTGTTTCATTTTTTTAAATGACTGGTATATTAGCAAAGGAAACTGATGGGAGTTTACCAAAATATTTCAAGCCTGAAAAATACAGAAGTCTTATTTGCACTTTACCTAAAGGTTTGAGTTGCATCTTAGCTTCTGTTCATGTTTGTTTTGGATTATGCTCATCCACAGTATGAGACAAGGCCTATATGAACTGTTTAATACATCCTTAAGGATGAAGGTTGTAGCTGTGTTGATCTAAAAGTACAATCAGTCAGCATGGTAGAGGCAATATCTTCTATTAAAGCAACTAGAAAGTTGCAAAAAAAAAGTCTTTATTTGCAAGCTTTCAGGCACATGAGCCCTTCCTCAGGCATAGGAGAAAATCAATTTTTGCATTCTCCTATGCCTGAGGAACGGCACATGTGCCCAAAAGCTTGCTGTGGCAGGGCACCTTTGGTGCTCACCACTGTAAGAGGCTTAAATAGGCTGTGAAGCAGCTGTTATATGTGGTGTGTCTTAACAAGGCAGGGACATGACCAGAAGGGGGCTCCTGGATTGGAGGATAGGGCTGGGCAGCCTCATTATAAACCCAGGCCCTCAGAGCTGAGTGGGCAGTTGCTGGAGGGAGCCAGAGCGAGAACACTGCCAGCTGGAGATGTTGCTCCCAGAACACCTGGTGGTTAAGGGTAGGAACTATGGGGATGGAGGAGGTTCCTGGTTCTGGGGAATGACCTAAAACTATACTCTGCTAGGGCTCGATGGTGTGGTGGGGCTGCCTGTGGCAGCGTGGTGCCCAGGAAATGCCACACCCAGTGCCTCCCTTGTGAAAGGTGAGTATGGGGTGCCGTATAGCCTCAGCCCCCATCACCTGGTGAGTTACCCCATAGAGGAGACAGGCAAGGTGTCTAGGCATGTCATCAGGCCTGAGACCCAAGAAGCATAAGGCTGAGAGACCCAGTGAGGGGGCAAGTAGTGGTCCCAGTGACGGTGTATAAGAAGGTTGCATAGAGTAGGGTCTGCATGGGTGAACCTGAAGGACTACATATAAGCCAGCCTTACACATTTTAGTGCGCTGGGTTTAGAGGGACCCAAGAAGGTGGACCCGTATGAGAGAGGGCAAGCAGCTCAATAACCCGACAAAAGGAACCCTCGAGTTGTTAATGCTGAGGTCAGGACCAGAATAGTTGAAGGACCAGAGCGTCCAGGGACACCCAGAGCCACGGGCTTGGGATTCCAACTGGCCTAGGGGCAAAGCCAGGGCCTGTGGCCAAAGGTCCCAGAGGGGGCCACTGCCAAGAGGGAGAAGAGTTCAGGGAACTTGACAGACAAGAATGAGGGCATAGTAGTCTGCCTGAGAAGGGGGGGATCCAGGTAGGGTTTGACTGCCAGGCAAGCATAGAAGAAGGTACATTCTAGGGCCAGAGCCACATTATGATGCAAGGCATGGGACATGGTATAAGGGAAGGTTCAGAGCCTGTATATAACACCCTTGGCATTGGTCAGTAAAATGGGCAGTCTCCTGCCTAGAAACAACTACTAATTGTTTACATCAAAGACATGGCAGATGAAGCAGGTGGGTGGCCTGCCCTAGACAGGAGGGCAAGCCAACAATTTGACCAGCTGCAAGGCGACCCCTGTTACACTTGCAAATAAACAACAAATTTTTTGCATCTGTTTAGTTGGTCTAATAAAAGATACCACCTTTACCACACTGACTGCTAACTCATCCTTAGAAATATTAAGCTATTGCAAGTGCAAAAGCCAGTATTTACAGGCGAACTAACTGTTGATTATACAAGTTATTTTCTGTTGTTAGACAGATAGTGAATGACATGATTTCACCCCACACACCTAATATTTTAATAATATTCTTCATAGACAAACCTTTAGCTGTTACTAATGACCTGAACACCAGCAAAATCTAATTGAGATTGGCTGCCTTTATTCTACATGGATTTCAATTCTGTCCTGGATATCCCATATGGCTGTCCAGCTGCTTTTCCAAAATATAGCAGCTATAGCTCTGGAACTGTTATTTTCCACATAGCACATGTATATGTGGGGTTGGCCAATTTATGGTCTGTAGGCCAACAGGTTAACTTGGGCCCTGAAAGCTCCCACCCATCCAGTCACCGCTGCCCCCACTGCATCTTCTGCTTTTGCTGGGGCTCCAGGCCCCTGTTCCCTTCTCTGACTTCCATTTCTTGGCATAGTGCAGCACAGTCTAATCCATGGAAGCCAACAGAGTCCACACAGCCCATGACAGGGAAGCCTCAGCAACAGGAGGGCCTGGAACAGTGGCAATACATAAGGGGTGCATGGGAGTGCATGCTTACCCCCTGAGAGCACCAGTGCACCCCCTGACAACAGACTGCTTTCTCCACTCAGGTGATGGGTGATGTGTGGGGGGGGAGGTGGGAGCACCAGTGCAAGTGCTGCCCGGGGTGTGGGAATGCTGTGGCCACTTCCTGGTCAGCGTGGTCAAGCCC
>NW_017728886.1:204182668-204194658 GCF_001723895.1 Crocodylus porosus | reverse complement strand
GGGAACCATGTAATGTGAGGCCTATGTGGCATGCCACACTGCTTAGAAGTTGAATAATTCTGTGCTAATGTAATACAATATTTTATCATCCTGAGTTTTTATACTGGCATTACTAGTGAATGGTGAAGTGAAAGTGAATTATACCCTGATTAGGTGATATAACTTTTTCCCCCACCATCACATTCTTAGAAAGTTAAAAAAAAAACCAAAAAGTTCTTTGCATTGGGTCTGTTTCTTTATATCTAAACAGTGAAGGGCTGTTCAAAGTACAGGACACTTGTTGGATTAATAACTTTTTAAAAGTTGTTTGCTAAAAAAAATCTAAAAAATCACAAAAAATTGTGAGACTTTTAATTTCAGTAGTTCAGCTATTTCCATGGTCTGAGGTAAGCATTGAGCCCATTGGAAAATCCTTTCAAGAGCTTTCATATCTCACCCAGCATAGTCATAGTGTCTCACATCTGACCTTTGTCACTTAGATATACAGAAAACTGACCAAATAATTGATTAGTTTATTTTACTGACTGATTTCAAATATTTCAGCATAAAAATTAATTTTGGTTAACCTGAAATGATTTGTTTTTCTTTGTGAATTGACAAAAAAGTGTTTAGAGTCAACTGACTAGCCAAAATGTTTTATTCACCCCCCCATGTTTCTTTTTCATATTTTCATCCCTTTATAAACACCCTTTAAAAATCAACAATTTTAAAAATAAAAATGAAATATTTTAATTTTCTGAATTCCCCTCATCTCAATTTTGTCATGAAACTATGTCAAATTCAGAGTAAATTCATAGAAGGTTTGTTACCCTAAAATAATGGTGTGTGGGGGGAGGGTTTTTCTTGGTGGGGTTTTTTTTTTTTTTTGGTAATGTGACCTCAGGGACTTCCTTCTCTAATAGTAAAGATGTTAGTGGCATAGAAATGAATTTCAGAATTCCTGCATCCTGTGCAACTGTGATTTTGAGATGGAGAACAATTCCCTATATGAAGAAGGAAGGGAAAAACATCTCTTTCTCATACTTACTCTATTAGAAGTATTTATATCATTAACCATTTTCTTTAATACTGTTGTTTCATGCATAATTCTTGCATGTAGACAAAGCACTTGACTGTATGTATGGTTATAATAATAGGAGAGTTAATTTCAGGTTTGCAAATTACTTAAAGTTGTTTGTGCCAGGGGGCAGGTAGGAGGGCAAAATGGAAAGGGAATCAGTCATCGCTACCCCAAGTTACCTAAACATAGTTCTGCTAGTGCTACATTTTAATCTTTTCAATGTTCATGTTTGGAGAGTTATTGCTTGTCTTCATAAAAATTTTAGACTTTTGATACATAATTTTTAATTCATATGGCATCAAAAAATGAAGTCCACCACACTTTCCAAGAACAATCACTTCCTTGAGCTTCACAAGTGATCATGTAAATGTGGTATGAACACGTACCTTGATCTAGAATACACTGAAGTCAGAATATTGTTTATGTTAACTTTAAGGAGTGTTAAAACATGCACACAATGAAGTGATTCTACTTTCCTTATGGATCGTTTTAAGACTCTAGTCTAGATGGAAAAGATTACTTAGTGCATCCAGATAATTTAAAAAGAGGTTGCTAAAAGAATATTCTGATACATAAAAATAGAAAGACATGTAAAGTGAGAATACAGAAAAGAGAAATTGTTGCTACTTGAAGAAAAAGAGCAGTGAAGCCCTCTTTCATAGGGACCATTTTTACTGATATGTTGAGTGTACATTTAGCATACAATTTGCTTTGCTTTAGTGGTACAATAGCTTCGCTGTTACTAAGGAAACCTTTCTGAAAGATTTCACAGGCTCAATATGCTGCTGAATCAAAAACAAATATGCAATATTAAATGAGGGAGTGATGTATGAAAGTTAAATGTGAAATTCATTTTTTTCACAAAGTTGGGACAATAATCAAACCATTTGAATGCAACATGGAGAAGAATGGGAGGCCTGGGGCTATTAATATGCCTTTGATGTGAAAATTGATTTGGTATAGTGTGAACACTGAAGTAAGATGAAACAAAGGAAGCATATCCTCCTGAGCAAAGGACCTAGATTCAAAATACCTAATAGAAAAAGAACTTTTGAGGCCAGGACTTTTTAAATTGATAATCATTTAAACACTTATGCCTGTTCCATTTTATTTTTTCCCCCTCCTGCATTCACAGCAGTTGTTGTAAATGCCACAGTGCAACCTGTGTGCTAGGTGAACTTTTAAATGAATGGTTCAGAAGACTAAATCCCTGTGTAAACATGTCCTTTGCAATTCTTATAGGAATTCAAAACCAATACATGTATCTAGCCTCTAGGAACAGACCACTGAAAATATTAAGGGTCTAATCCATTTTTATCCAATTTTGACTACAGAATAAATGACGTGAGTGTAACTTTGCCCTAATAATAGAGATCAGTAATTCCAATGAAATTTGTTTTCTAATTTTCCTTCTTTCCAGTTATCTGTTACCATGTTTAGTTAAAAAGCTTTTAACTGGGAAAACTAGCATCTTGAGCTATATCCTCAATTGTATTAGGAAAGATTCAGCTGTGCTGCATTCTTGCAGAAAGTTCACAGGGATGTACCACCTGACACATGGGAATCCTAGCAAGGTCTGTGCAACAGGAAGACCCTGCCACCAGCAGGGGAAGCATAACCACGAGAGTGTGCGGCTGCATTCCCAATTCCCAACTGCCAGAATAGCTCCTCAAGAAACCAACTGCTAGTTTTTATAGTTGTGCTTCTGACGAAATTCCTTTAAAGTATTATTTTTCCCCTAAATTAAAACTTCATATGTTTTTAAGCACTACACCATAATGTTAGATTTTTTTTAAAGCTGTCTAATGAAACATGGGTAGAGAAGGTCTTAAGTGAAAGTAAGTTGCTCTTAAATTAAACTGTTAGGGATATATAGGGGGCCTACTCATCTTAGGACTTTTTCAGCCTAAAAAATGCATATGTAGAAGTGGCTTTAGACTAATGTCTGTCCCAATCTTAGGGGCGATATAATTGTCACAATGCACACATTGGTACACCAATTAACTTTTACGTGTAAAAATAAATAAATAAATAAATAAATAAAAAATAAAAAATTGAATGTTGTGCCAAGGCTATATTTCTTGACATCAAGGACTGGACCACCACTGAAGAATGATGCAGATCTGGGAAAGAAGTGTGTAATCCCAAAAGAGTTTGGTATGCTCTGGAGCACTTGGGCATATGCAAGGTAAATGGGGTTTTGTTGGGATTCCACGATTAATAAAATCATTTGATTTTAAAATGGTCCCTATTCTTAGGAAGGTCACTGAGCCCTTTTGAACAAGCTCAGGGGAGGGGGCAGGGGGTGGAAATAGTAATAGCTGTAAGCCATGTTGGCTACCGCATATGCCTAGCAGAGGAAATATGCTTAGCAACTAGGGGAAGTACAGGGGAGACCATAATATGCTTAGTTCTGCTGGAAGCCTCTTTCTGGCTTCCAGCAGAAAAGGGGAGCAGCTTTCTGCCAGAAGTGACCCCAGCAGGAAGCTTATATGTTGCCGCTTTGTTGTTTACAGAGCAATAAGACATGAACTCAGAGAGGAAATGTCCAGAAACAGCTGTTTTTTCCCTTTCATGGACCCAGAATACCAAGAGTTCTTGAGGACTGTACACCAGTGTTTTACAGTGTATCCTCCACAGAGGAATAATATAAATATATATAGTTCTTTCATTTATTACCCATTATCTATTTGTTGCTAGAATAAGTGGATTGATAATTTAGGCATGTTTTTGCTTTGTTATTTAGCACTGAGGCAACTTTAACAATGAGTGTCCCAGGTGCTGCTTGTCTATACAATGAACTAAGAGGGGTTGTGCATTTTAGTTTGCAATATCCTCATAAATGCACAAAGCAAGATCCCACCACTGTTTGCCATAGCTACCAGTAGTAGTAAACACAACATCAAAGAATATAAAATAATGAATTCAGAGCAGGACAAATAGATTTGAATACCTTTAGTTAGCACAAGATTTAATATAATTTTATAAGTTCACAGACTTGATCTGTATGTCTAGGGACAGGCATTATGTTACTTTAAATTGCCAGTTGCTCAAATCAAGAGTGAGATAAAGGGGGATAAGGCAAAATGTTGCATTTATTGATTACACGAAGCAGATACATAAGCTTGGACACACCAGTCATACAAGCATACATACAAACAGACATAGGCAGACATACAGACAAAACCACTCCAGTAAGATGTTATAGTTACCAGCAGAAGTTACTCAATGTTGGCTCTGGGTGGCCAGTCCAGGCTCACTGAGGGTGATGGGAGTGGGGGTGAACAGATGTTCCTGTGCTCCAGGAGGTTGCATTGTGTAGTTGGTATCTCTGCCTTCAAGCATTGTGTCGTTCAAATGGCAGGATATGCAAAATTCTTTCTTCTTACCATCTTCTTTGCACCTGATTTTAGACAAGTTCTTCAGCCATCCATTAATTAGCTTAATTAGTTTACTGTCTGGTAACTTATACACTGGCACCTTGTTGCTTACACAGTCAGTTAAATCTTCTTTTTTCCTGCAAATATGTTCCCTTCTTTCACCATTCACCCTCTCACACACACACTCATGTACATAGGGCATACGAAGCTCATTTACACGTCAAGCAGGGAACAAACACAAAATGGAGTTTTAGTTGTTCATAAAAGACAAAAATAAAGCTAATAAAATCATATAGGTTTATCAATTCAATACTATTATCATTTAAGCATAACAACTAATATGCAAAAATTCATACTACAGTTACACATAAACTGGTTTAAGTGATCACAAACTGGTTTAAATCTGTAACAGAACAAATGTTCAGTGGACATAAACCAGTTTGAAAATGGCTGAAACCAGTTTAAGATAAACCTGGTTGAATGTAATATCAGACTTAACTGATTTGGTTCATTTGGTTTATGAAATGTCTGTCCCAGACCCCTTGCTGGTTTAAGATAAACTAGACACCTCCAGCACCTCATCATGCTCTCTAGGCTGGGTGGGTCTCTTTGCTCCACATCAGAGCTGGCCCCTCCCCTGTGTCTGCCTGGCTTCTCCATGATAAGAAGGAATTATTCCCCCACACCCCTCTGCTTTAGCAGACACCTCCAGATTAGCTAACAGACTACATGCTGGCTACAGTCCATGCTCTGGGAGAAATAAAGGCAGACAGGTTTTTGAGAGCTAATCAACAGGAAGCTTAATGTCTTTCCTTGGAAACATTTGAGAAGAGTTGTTTGCTCTCCACCCTCCCCCTCACTATTCTGTGCTAAGCACAAAATCCCCCCTCCCCTCTGCCTTTGCTGAGGTGTCTGTGTATTAGCCAGGAGACCACATGCTGGGTCTGTGCTGAATCAACAAATAGCTCCTAATGCCTCTCTTGTTTTTGTAATGCGGCAATAAACACTGAGATAAGGGTGATAAACACTATTATAACCTCCCTCCATCCCCTGCCCAGCTTGCTTGCCTGTCACTTTGCTGCAGACAGTATACAGAAGCAGGGCAGGAAAGCGAAAAGCTCCATATCATCAACAGATGCATGCACTGTACCCCTTCTCCTTTGCCTCAGAGTGCTAGCCTGAGGCTGCAAGCTGGCAACACTCCTGCCCCTTGAGCAGCAAGTGGGGAAAAGCCTGGGACTGCAGGCAGGGTGGGGCTTGACACCCACCCTAATCAGAGCCCTGCTGGGCCCTGGCCATGCCCACCTCAGTCTAGCTCTGTGAAAGGGCAAGGAGGGATACTCTAGTACCATCCAACTTCCAGCCTAAGCCACTGCAGGCATGTGCCTGCATTTCCTCAGTTCAGAGGGATTGTCTGTATAGTTGGAAACTGTTACAGCCTAGCCAGGTTAGACTAACCTGCAAAGGTTGAATCAATTCAGGCTCAGGCTTTTTGAATGTCTGTCCCTAGCCTATGACTCTGGCAAAATATATTGGTCTCAGGTTTTTTTAATCCTATTTCTATTTGACTTTTTTCCTACCCCCATCTGAGTCAATGGAAAAAAACACCTCTTAATAAAAATGTTAATGTTGTGGGATGGTACACTAAGAATAGGAGGCAGACCTGAAGACCACTGGAACCTGTGGGTTTGGTTTTTTAGTCCAGTCTTCCAAAAGTGATCCCCAAATTGTTGCACAAACCATCAACATCTCTTCTATAACTTGCCTAGTAATTAGGTTAAAGTGGGGTCAAGGATCTTATTAAAGTCCACCACAACAGGGATATTTATTAGCATTTGAGATAAACATCCAGGTTGATGCTTCATTATTAACTTCTACCTTTTTGCTCCTTGCCATTTGCTGTAACTGCAAGAGTGTCAGAGGATTTTCAACCTTACCATATTTGGGAGCAAATTCAAGAAGTTCAGCTTTTAAGCACTCATCTTGGTTTCTTTTTCAGAAAAAGGACTAAATGGAGCTGGGTTTGTGCAAGCTTGTTAGTCAAATTACAGAATCAATACTTCAAAGTGAGGATCACATATTTAATGTAGAACAAATTATGTGGCTAACCATTAAATAGAGTTAAACAGCTGTGTTTGCACAAAGCTTCTCTCAGAGCCCTTTGGGAAGATGAAACCTAAAAATCAAATTTGTAGCTTACGCTCCAGACCATCTTTCAAGGATGCATGCTTACCAGTGGAAGACATTTGTAATATGAGAAACAGTCGCCGGTGCTTCAAGTATTTTATTTGCCATACTTTAAGTAAAACTTTAAAAATGAATGCAGTTGAGCCAGACATGACTTGGGAAAGACTGTTTTAAGAAAACTGTTTCTCCAAAAAGCAAAATTGTAACACTATTCCTTTGTGTCTCCCTTCCTTCCTTCACTTTTCTCAGTGTTCAAGGAAGCAACATACATGCATTTCTGGAGAGCAATTTCAGCCTGGGTTTGGTCGTACTCATCTCTGATCTGCAATGAATTGAGAGTAAACATATTAATAAAGAAGTATTTTGCAGTGGCATTATTATAGGATTCTGAGCACAAGTTAGAGTCTCTCTTTTGTTGTGCTGTTAAGCACTCTTTCCTTTGGTACAAACTGCAAGAACTCACATAATTAGCAAGGTCATGTATTGCTGCAATATCCCTTTCCTAACCTATTCTGCAATTAACCATCACTTCATCTGGCATCTTTATAATGTCAAAATTCTGTCTATGTTTTAGGGAACTGGACTGATGCCACCTACAAAGTTAATAATTATTGTGTTTGTAGCTATTCCCATCTCTATAGAAACATATTAATAAAGTGAAATTTAGACAGTGAGAAATGCAACGCTCAGGTACTCTATCAGTTTGAGTGGTGGGGAGAGAGTGAGGGAATGCTAGCTATGGGATTTAGATTCTAAAAGGCAGTTCCATAGGGCCTACTCACTGGATTATTTGAGCATTACCAAGACTTCAACAACAAAAGAGTGAAAAAAGTAAAAGAAACTTCTTTCTCTGTCTATATAGATATAGCCTGGCTAGTTTTACAGTTTGTATATATTGTTCACATGTGAGAACATATATACATATATGTGCATATGCTGTAGTATAACTAGGTTTATAACTGGTTTGAGGGGGGTGAAGGAGCACTTGCCTGAGGAAGTCTTTGCTGTGGTAGGGGCAGGTCTGTGCCTTCTGTCCATAGAGCCTGGGATGGAGCAGCTCAGTGCCACCCAGCCAGCTGTAGAGTCACAGGATCGTAGAAACACAGCAGCAGCAGCTGGGGCCTGATTGGCCGAGCTACTTCTTCCCAGTGCTCTCCAGCATTCATCCCCTCCTCCCTGCCCGCCCCCCCTCAAGGGAACAGGGGAATACCAAAGTGCATAGCATTTTCAGTTACACTTCTGTGCATGTGATTAGCCAAGTCAAAGATGTATTTTGCATTGGAGCTAGATCCAATAAAATCCTAGAACAAAGTTTTTAGTTCCTGTACACCAAGTAGAATCCAGAACACTGAGTTAGACACCCTACAGAGTCACTGGGAGAGTTTGTACCTCAGAGCACTGATACAAAGACATGCAGTCCCTTCCTCTGTCTGAGGAGGTTCAAGCCCACCTCCAAGACAGTGGGAAGCAATAACCTAGGTGAGAGGTAGTCAACATTTTTGACAGGTATGCTATAAATTAGCCCTATTTGCTCTCCAAGCGCCACTCCAATTCCTTTCCTTTGCCCAGCATCTTGCTCTCCTCTTTGCTCCCTGCCTTATCTGCCACATGCCACAGACAGGCTGCCCATGCCACTTGTGCTGCAGGTTGGCCACCCCAGGCTAAGTCGTATGAAGGCACTCTCCAGCTCCCTTACTGGAATCATGCCTCTGTGCAGCAAATAATGCTGGATTCATTGGGTCACCTGCGTGGTTCTCTCCCTATTAGAGAAACAACTTGTTTGGGTTCCAAGCTCGGTTCCCAAAACTGTTTAATTCAACGAATGTTTAATTGGAAATGCAGAAAACAAGTTCTAAAGCAGGGACCAGAATTGTGGACTCTTGAGCTCCAAAGGGCTGCCCTAGGTATTGGCCTAGTTAGTTACAATCCTTCTTTCCACATTGCTTTAGCCAACAAATGCAGAAGCAGATACTCAGAGTATGTTCAGTTAAAAACAGGAAAATATGACCAGTTTTGGGGCCTCCAAAGATAGGAAGCAGCTAAGCAGGGGCTATTTTGGGTTTAGGTGTGTCAGCACTTCAAGCAAATAAATACTTTGTTGGATTTAGCACTTGGTTCTGAATGTGGTCATTCTTACAGTTTGAAGGACTGAGTTCCACAGTGTCCTTTGAAAGTTTTATCTTTTGCACTCATAAGTTTCCACTTATTGTTCATCAGCTATGGCTTCAGTGCAATACAGCTGACATGGGAAAATTCACATATTAAATATGCAGTTTTTAATGGAAGTGGATGACTTCATGATTTATGAAAAAGTTTCCATGTAAGAAAAAAGTGAGCATGTTCAATAGTAGGGGAAAAGAACGTAAGTTTAACTGGATGTCACCACAGTCATCCAATGCAGAATGATATAAAATAGCTCTCAAACTTGTGTCAATTAACATGTAACAGGGTTAATTTGATCCTATATTGGAAAAAAAAGAGTTTTTAAATTATGTTAAATTGCTAATAGAACTATTCCCCCCCATCCCTCCCAACCAGAGTTAGCAACAAGCTGTATATGGTCAATTAATAGTCTAACAAACAATTGCTGTGAGAGAGTTTAACTATCAGAGCAGAAATTAAAGTAATTCTTAGGCTTAGCTCTCACAGTAATCCAGTGGCCTGAAGCATGGAATGACCTTTCAAGCTTTAGTTGCATCTTTTGTTAATAAAACTCCTGGAGATGGATGTCTAAACAGTGAAGACGCACCCGGGTTCACCTATCTTGCAAACTGGTTTGTTTATAAAAGCCTATAGGACTCTAAGCATTAAGAATACAGGAAAGCTTCTTGTAATTTTATCAACCCAGAATTTTCACTAAACTTAAATGAATTCTGAATGTTTACTTTCAATACATTATTACATTTTGCTCATCCCTGTTTGAATTCTCTCACCTTTTTGCTTTTCAGTTTCAAGAAATAATACAGTCAAGAAAGTATCATAATAGACTACATTTTGAGCCAGAAGCAAGTTTTAAGCATGGGATACAAGAATCTAAAATGCAGTGCTAAAACACAGCAATGATGTTTGTCTTCATTATTTAGGATATAATTAAGTGTCCTTCACTGATAAAAATGCAATAGGTGTTTGAGTCATAATTTTCCTCCTCTATCATGCAGCTGCATGTTAATTCTGAAATAGTCAGGCTTTAAAAGACATTCTCTTATTAGCAGCCTACATGGAAAGTCATTAGGCCAATAAGCACAAATTCAGTTTGTAGGACTGAAGAGTGTTCCCAGGTGCTTGTTTCATTAGATAAAAACAGAGTCCTGGTAGAACACTTTTTAACGTCCAGAACTACATTTAAAACATGTCCCCAAATTAAGTTATTAGCTCTGTTTTTTTGTTTCACTGAGAAATTGTCAAATGTACATTCCATTTAAAAATTGAAGTTACTGATGCTGAATGATCACATGAAAGTATTTGAGCTCTTGTGGTTGGGAAGAATGCAATGCAATATGAAATATATTATGGCTATGGGAATAACTGGGGCATAGAAGAACTTCTTATTGTAAGAACACAAGTGAGTCAGCTGCCAAAATACAAAGTCCCTAACCATGTGCCTGACAGAAGGAAAACAAAAGATGGAGAGATAAAGCCATGGCAACTTTTACAATTTACAATATTTGAGGAGGCAGGAACTGACTTTAGAGACATATGATGTTCTACGTAATGAAACAGTATTTACTTGTAAAACTCCCAATCACTGCCAAGGACTTTATGAGAGGCCCAATGAAAAGGTATATAAAACAGTTCTCCTCCAGCAATGGTGCTCAACCTCTACCCTCTGGGCCAGATCTAGAGCACGAGGCCATGTCATCTGCCCCATGGATCTCTCCACGGGTCCAGAAATTAGGTGGCAGGGGAATAGTGGTCTGGACAATATTAATGTCCAGACACATGGGAAACTCTGTGGGCTGGATAACATGGTCCTGAGTCCTAGATTACACTGGTATGTGGTAGGGCTGGCACACAGGCTTGGGCAGATACATGGCTGGACCCTGAGTGAGGTTTGGCTGTCACATGTGGCCAGATACAATGTGCGAGGCCCGGCCAGCATGTGGGATCACACTCACAGACTGACCCTGCATTGGATCTGTCCCGCGGACCAACCTTTCATGCAAGATCTATCCTGTGCACCAACCCAATTATCTGAACTTTGGCCTAGAAGATTGAACACTTGTATACTTCATCTTATACGCTGTACCCAATACAGCTTGTAGAATTACTGAACAACTCCTGAAACTGATTAACAGTCAGATAGATCTCCCTTTTCCCAGTCCTACACTGGGTACCTTCCCTGATGTTCAGTATTCTCTCCAGGTCCTGATGACTGAAGAAAAATCTCATTATCTGATGATACAGGTCCTACTGCCTCTATTCAACAGAACACATGCTTCTTCAGTGCATCTCTCTCCAAGACTGCCTGTGTCTAGAAAGCAAAACTATTTAGAATGTACAGTCATCAAATACCACATCTTTTGCATCCTCTGCTGTATTGATTGCTGGTTCTGAGGCACAAAATAGATTCACAGATTGTAAGGCTGGAAGGGACCTTGGAAGATCATCAGGTCCAGCCCCCTGCACCAAGCAAGAAAGATAATGGGGGGTCAGGTGACTGTCTAGTTTCCTCCTGAAGATTTCCAGGGTAGGTGATTGTACCAACTCTGGAAGGAGCTTATTCCACAGTCTGGGCACCCTGACAGTGAAGAAGTTTTTCTTAATTTGAGCCTAAATCGGTCTTCTAGGAGTTTGTGGCCATTACTCTTGGTTTTCCCCTCAGGTGCCCTGGTGAATGGTTGCTCACTGAGCCCTTGATGTACTTCCCTAGTGTAGTGGTAAGCTGCTACCATGGTGAAGAGTCCCAAATCCCTCAACCTTTCCTTGGAGAGCTTGCCTTCTAAGACTTTGATCATATGGGTGGCTCTTCTTTGGACTCTCTCAAGCTTGTCCACATCCTTAAATGGCGGTGCCTATAACTGGACACAGTACTGCAGCTGCAGTCTCACCATTGCTGAATAGAGCAAAAGAATTACATCCTTGGTTTGGCTGGAGAGGCATCGATAGATGCACGCCACAGTGTTATTTGCCCCACTGGTTACAGCATTGCATTGCTGGATCATATTCATGCTGTAGTCCATTATTCATATTCATGCTGCTCGACCTGGTACTGGCTACGGGGGACGACCTAATCGGCGACCTAGTGATCGATGGGAAGCTGGGTGACAATGACCACGAGCTGATCACCTTCACCATCTGCCGTAAAGCTGGCAAGTCAGTCAGCAACACAGAAGTCCTTGACTTCAGAAAAGCCAACTTTGACA